>NC_135698.1:11681313-11998813 GCF_964276395.1 Gasterosteus aculeatus
AGTGTCACGCTGATTTCCTTCTAGTCTCCCACCAGCATGGGGTTTCTCATCGTTTTGAGCAGTATCACATCATTCTAATTAGGGAAATGTGTTGGTAAGCTATTTCATCTTTAAGGAAATCACCAACTGAACAACGAAAACCAGTGGAATGCCATCCTTGTCGGCAAAGGTTGTGTCATGAGAAATCTCTCATCCCAAATGCCTTGACATGTCTTACTCGTTGAAAGGGCGCTCGGCGAAGGGAGAGTATTTTCGGGACGGAAGGGAGAGAGTAGCACAGAGAAGCCGGGAGTTTCAAGGGCTGGTAAGAGGGACGCTGGGTGGGGGGGGGGGGCAGGGGGGCGGGGGTTCTGGGGTCACACCAGCACCTCTCAGCCAAAAGAGAGGGGCCTGAGAGGGGACGGCTGAGGCAACCGTCCCTGCTCTTGGCTTGCACCATGTGAAGCTCTCTGCTTCCTCTCTCCTTCTGAGGGGCTTTGTTTCACACGCAAACAGTGGCAGTGGCCCCAACTTGCCCGGCCAAGCGCTGAATCCAAACTGGCAGGGGTGAGAAAAGAAGGGAGGGGCTGCAATGGGAAAGGGGGGGGGGGGTGGCGGGTGGGGGGGTTCATGGGTAAAGCGAAGGGGAGGGCAATGGACATGTCCAGAATGCCAGTTCTTTCAGGCCACTGATGTCATGCCTGTGCCCACCGTGGGAGAGCGGCGGAGGGACCAAGGCGCCCCTTTCTCCTCTCCCCCCTCCACAGTCTCTTTTTCCAGGATGAATGAATCTTTCAGAAGCTTCAGTCCATTGTGCCCCATAATCGACAACGATTATCCCGATTTTATGCTGCCTTCCCAGTGTGAGGAGGTTCCATGAGTGCTGGCATTGAGGGCCACTGGGATGCAGCAAGGACCACGAGGGGTTGTCCTAGCAACAGGCCGCGGCTTCGAGAGAAGGGGATGTACGGGAAACGGGAACTCGCACACAAACACACACACTGTATAACGATGTGTTTCAGGTTGAAAGATTTGCAGATGAATAGAGACATTATATATTTACCACACCAAAGGACATGTGATGTAATAAACGTTTTAATGGGTTTAGAAACTTCCAAAAAAAGTCTTCTCTGGTGTCCATCGCTCATACCCAATGCACTTCTGTCAGCGACATTTGCCATACAATGCCACTCCACCATTTATAACATCTGCTTACGTAATAATCGACAAGCTTGCAGGTGTGTTCGAGTGGCTGTGTTTTTTATCTGATTCTGGTGGTCGGCATCAATGCTTTACAACAGAGGGAAATACGAAGTAAGCTTCCCACTACTCGATGCCCACTCTCACGACAGGAAGGTAAAGATACTGCGAGGTAGACAACTGGAGCTGGGCCAGGTTTTGTACATACGTGCCCCCCCTCGCCCCTCATCCGGGCCTCCAAGCCACTTGCCATGCAGTGGGAAGAAATGGGCTCACACATACTGGCTGCCTAGGAGCTGTGAAAAAGCACCCCCCCAAAAGGAAGCTCCGAGCAAACACTTCAAGTTGTGCTGCGCATAGGAAGTAGGAGATAAATTCCTGCTTCTGAAGAAAGGAAAGCTTTGTCACTCTGCCCCTCTCAATTATGTATCCCTAGATGGTTGTTGGGAAAGCATTCATTCGGTGATAGATAGTGGTAGAGAGACGTGCGGACTCTAATCTGGTTTATTCCATCGGCGGTTGTAGCCCAGCGTGGTTCAGCAGCATAACCAAACAAAGAAAAGTGATTCTTGCTAAGAGACAAAATCTCATGTGAATAGAGAGGGACCATGGAGAAAAAAAACTTCTCATTGGGAAGCTGCCCCTAAGCTTGTGTGGATTCAATCCAAAAGATCGCCATGGCTTTCCCAGTATATATTTCTCAAACAACTTATCGAGTAAAAGGTACCCACCAGTTTCTCGTCCAGTTCATAGTCTACTTCCAATTGAGTGAGAATACAGTCAAAGGAAACTGGGGAAAAGAAACTGAACATTAAATGGAGCAGGTTACCTTGATTGTGTTTAGACATGTCTGGTTTTCCCAACATATAGAGGGCAGCAGGGCGGGAATCCAGTGCCATGGTGATCTGACCTGCAGGAGAAGCTGCTTTTACCACTACTGATGCCGTAGTGGCATTCCAGCACTGAAGATACCAAAAGTTATCCCAAGTATCAGTGTTGTCAAAGAATCAGCATGCAAAACTGCTTTCATCGTATCTTTGGAATCCTTACTATCAGCAACTCCTGTTTGAACAGTACTGTGTGTGCCTTGTCCATCAGCACCCTCTAAGGTTTCCCTTTGTTTGGCACAACTCATTGTCCATAATGAGGCAGTCATTAGAGAGCGCCACTGTAATTATGTGCTTACCGACTATTATGATGGGGAGTGGGTATCATAGGGGTGAATTGTCTGATTCCCATTTAGCTGGATAAAATCCACCAAGAGCTTCAGATTGATCCAATCCACCCACAACCCACAAAACGAGCAAAATTACATTGACCACTGAATCATAAACGAATGCTCATCCCGAAATGTCTGTGTGTGACCCACAAACTCTCTGGCGTTCATATTAAATGTCCCGGCTTGTGTAAATCTCGGTCTTTCCATCGTGTTTAAAGAGTCTTAACTGTCATTTTGTTTTGCTGCGAACAAATATATTGCGCCACTGCCCTCTATCCCAGCCCCCAACGTGTACCTAAATCTGCACATACGAAAGGTCAGCGGGGAAAAGAAGATGTTTCCGCTGTACCTACTTGGAACCCCTTCCATTCGCTGAAGGGCTGCACACCTATTGCGGATGTACTCGTTTACGTTCTTCAATAGCTGCTCATGCGTCGCATGCCCGCCTGCATATGAAGCGAAGCTATCGCATCTGTTTAAGAGAGCTGGCTTTACAGCAAGCACACAGCTTTTGACGGCTTGGTCTGATCCCCACAGGAGCTCATTAAATCTGCCAGTAAGGCAGGACTACCCCACCCCCCTACTACAACCACGGCTATGGTATACCCACTGCACTGCTGGGAGGGGAATGAGAGGGAGAGGAATATAGAGAGGGGTGGGCGGGGGGGGGGAAATGGTAGGAATGCCTGATACAGATAGACGTGTAACAATGTATGGGGGAAGGGTGTAGAAGGAAAGGCGTGGCGGACAAAGGTAAGGATGGAGACAAAAGAACGGAACGGCCAACTGAAAAATCATGGGGAAAAGAAAAGGGTTGGACGGAGGTCAGATCAGAGCAATCGATGGTAGAATGAGACGGAAGACCTCTCAGCAGCCAATATGAACGGCTTGTGTGTGTTCAGGTAAGCTGTGGAGAAAGAGCTGACATCTGTGTCGGGCAGCTGGACCCGTGAAATGGGATTAGTGCACGAATCACGTTTCATACATCACTACACTCACCTGCCACACTGTCAAATTTAGAAATACACAAACGATGCGTGCACTTAAACCTCAGTGTCCAGCCCCTCTCTCTCTCACTCGCTCTTGTGTCGGAACAATGCATGTAAACGCAAGCTTGTGCAAACACACGCACACACACACACACACACACACACACACACACACACACACACACACTGTCTTTAGTCATGAATCTTAGTCGGTCCAGTCCCGTGGTATTCGAGGTGGGTTACAGTCTCTCTCAGGATTTGCCAATAAGAGGGCTAAGGAGGAAGGATGCGCTCTCACTAATTAAACACTGCATTCTGCAGGGACTGAGCCCAGCCTGCAGCCGTGGCCGTGCCTCGCTCTCCTCACACCACCCCGCAGTGCTGGCAGAAAGGGCATTCTTGCGCACACACACACACACACACACACACACACACACACACACACACACACACACACACACACACACACGCACACTGCTCATTACAACAACAAGCTAAGCCGCACGGCGGCTTTCTAGCACATGGCTCGTTAAATGTGATATATATTTGCAGCTGATGGCAAACTATCATGTTCAAAGTGTTATGCATGGTTATGCTATACCATGTATACAGTTCACCTTTGACAACAGTACTGAGTATAGTATATAATATAGCAAATTGTAGATCTCGCAGCCATAAACTGTATCGAATGCTGACATCAGACATTTCTAGACATATGTTACTTAACTCATTTCATACAGTATGCTTGTGGTTTTGGGATGTGCGCCATATGGTGCTGCTGGCTGGATCGAAGCACGCTGAGGACCTCAAACTGAAGTCATAGACTATGTGCTGGAGGCATTGTTATTCTATTCTTTGCTTATTTCTTTAAGCTTCCAGTATGCAGTGTGTTTTTTACTAATTGCAACGCTGCTTGTGTGTGTGTGTGTATCTGCAGTGAGCAACACACATCATATTAAAGATGGCCAGAATACAATGGGGAAGCGTATCAGAAGAGCAGCGAAGTGTGACAGGGCACACAACATGTCAGCACGCTGTATCAACTAAAAGAGCGCCTTCATCTGCTATGTCATCGTATTTTATGAAGCCTTGCTGCTCTTTCTAGTCACAGAAGCGCACGGGATGCAAACAGAACCTGTGGAGTGTGAAAACCCAGTGTGGGTCAACTGTTTTATTGCAGGAAACAACACTTTATTTAAAACCTCCAATAATGCATGAAATCATTCGGATTAAAGACATGTGTTTGGTTTGTCTTGAAACAATAACTTCATTCTTCTAAGACTAAATAAGTTTGGGTGTGATACCGGGCTTCTAACACTGCAAGCTTGCTCTCCTTTCAGTACCACTTCAGTGACACTGTTCTTTCAGAACCACATATCACATGCACAAGAATCAGGGGTCATTTTCTCATATCCCTTAAGATAAAAGCTAACCATTGCCTGTTACTGGCTGTTGTTACATGTAGAAAGTTGCTCACTACGTCCCCATTCATGCATACTATTACAAACTGTGTAAATATTTCTTCAATCGAACGCAGCACAGGAATTTCATTGAGAGTGAAAGCACCCGCTTAGGCTTTTTCCGCCAACTAATTATTAAAGCCTGCCCATAGTCACAGCAAATCATTATCAGAACCTCCAGGAGAAGCATTTTTAACACAGCTCCACTGTTTGATCCCAGTCCCGGCCAAATCCCCAGAGCACATTTATCTTATCCCGCTCAGAAGATGGTAAAGCGCCTCCAGTCAAGATTTCAGGCATACAACGGTAATTCCCCCAAATCCTGGTTCGCCGTAATCCTCTACTACTAAAAGACGAGACGGGATTCCCAGGGATGTCGGTGTCTGTCTGGACACAAGAGGGTGACGTACAGTGCGAAGTAAGAGGGGGCGTAAAACTGATGTTCTCTCTCTTTCGGATGAAAGCTTCAATAATAAAACATGGCTTACAAATCTGTAAAGACACCATTAAAGATGTTTTTAGCGTGCTGACGGATAGACGGATAGAGAGAAGCAGCTCCTAATTAACCAGTGCATAACGTGGTGAGCCAAATTCTACAACAAAACCCTCTCTGTGTCTGTGTTCATCGGCCATTGAGGCAAGCCGCTCTTGGAACACGCCAACCCGACTAGAATAATGGGGCACTTTACAGGCCCCAAGTTAGTTCACAGTACTTAGAGCTGGGAAACAGCTACCGTACGGTTCGTTGGGAGGAGGAGGGGTAATTTAATTGTTTCCTCCGTTTTTGTTTTTGTAAACTCCCCCCCCCTCTCCCCTCCCCTCCTCTCTCTCTCTCTCTCTCTCTCTCTCTCTCTCTCTCTCTGTCTTTTAGTTCTGAAAGGGGGGCTGACAAACATGCAATGAAGGGGATTGTTTTGTGTTCCACTGGACACAGAGAGTGAGGTAAACAGAACTAAACTGTAGAGTCTATCATCAGGCCTCGGCGGGACGGGATAGGCCGAGCAGTGGGGAGCGGCCCACGTACGGGGCGGGGATTGGTCGGGGTTCTGTGGGGTAAGAGGGCGTGAGGGCCGTTTTGGGGGTGAAGGGGAGGGGAAAGGGGTTCACGGGGGGGAAAGGGTTCTGCAGGAGAAAGAGCAGACGGGTTTTATTCCCGGAAGTAATGGGAGGTGGACGTGAGTGCTGAGTTTACTCCGAGTGTGGGCTTTGTATTTGGTGGCGAAGTTCTCATGCGTGTCCCAGTTTGGCCTTCCAAAAATGTCGGAAAGTAATGGAGCTCTCCGCGATTGAGCGGACAAGTGGCAGCTCCGCTCTGCGCTCCCACAGCTCAGGCTATTTACATACTCGAGAGGGACGTTAATGCCGAAGCTGAACAAAGAAGCACACAAACCTTCCTCAGAGGCCCATTACCCACTTAATTGAGGATTTGTGGAATAGTAAAAAAGGGGCGAAGGAAGAGGAAGGTGGTTGAGACGAGAGAAGGTCAGTGGGAGATGTGGGTGAAGACATTGCTTTTCCTTTTTCTTTTATTCTGCTTCCCTGGTCATATCGGACAAGAGCTAACGGCACACGGATCAAATTTTTGGCATCAAGCTACATCTTTTACACCATATGGAAACTTCAAGCATCATCAAATCCTTTTGTCCTCCAATAATCCTCAGCTCTTTATTCCCCATTTGTTGATCCTCCCATTATCCTCATTATAAAACTGTCACAAAAGCCTTTGTCTAGGAAGGAAGGACATGAGGAGAAAAGCGGCTTGAGCAACTACAAATCACATTTTTTTCAAAAGCTATATGTTTAATAACTTTCAGTTGCACATGTCTCTTAATTTGAAGTAAAAGTGTTTTGTCTTGTAGAGATGTCATGTGCTGAAGCGTGAAGAGAACAATGGCACAAACCAAAGGTAGCTCCATCTGACAGCCAGTGTGAAACTGCCAGATTGCATCTTGTGGCAATTGTTCAGATTAATTTGTTTTGATGGATCTCTTAATGTGCTTTAATTATGAATCCTTTGTTGCCGGACAATGGCCTGACTGTCCTCAGTGGCATGTTCTTTAGTGCCAAGAAAAAAAACAAGACCCCCCCACCCCCACTTGTTTGGCCCCTTACCAATCACAATCAAAGCAATTTTGTGACTCCCCCTGCTGACCTGAATTCCTGAATTAGCAGGTGCCGATGGGATGCGCTTTTCTTCCCCTAAGGAGCAGGACAGTGGCAGTGCTGAACGGTTGGGAGGGAGGAGGCCTTCACTGTAGCAAAGTAAACACAATCCCCCTCCGGGGGCCCTGGCCACTATGTAAGTGTGCTAATGTCATATTAATTATGTTCAGTCCTTTTTGAGACAAGGAGAGGACATCTATGGATTCTGAATCATTTGTTTATTATTTGGAGAAGAAAGAGTTTCTATTAACCAGATCAAGTTGTGAGAGATACTCACCAAAAAAAAAAAACTCTTATCTTAGTTATGGTGGAAATTTGTTCAACTTTGTGCGCCAACAGGACAAATGTGGGCTTCTCCGTTCATGACGTTTGACATGCAAGCAAAGAAATGTACATTTGGGTTTGGACTCTCTTATTTGATATAGTTTGTTGTTTGTAACATAGTCATGTCTATTGTGCACTATGAGCTCATCAAGACAGGTCTTTGTAATAAAATAAACTCACTCAAACTAAACCTTTATCTTTATTCAAACGACAAACCCACATGGCTCCACTGTTGGGAGGTTATAATTCATCTCCTACGCATCAACACAGATATCACGGTCAGTTTGACGATCTCTCTGCCGTCTCAGAGCGAAAAAAAACGCAGAAAAGCCTTGACCGTGGCTAGCGGAGATCTATCGTTTCGCCGCCCAGCAGAAGACTCGCTGGTGAATGCTTCTGTTTCTGTTCCTGTGCAGTCACACAGAAGCGAAGGGGAGCCAGGCTCTTTGTTCGGTCGACCCATGGGAAAGGCCTCGCTCCGTTGTGCTCTCTGAGAACCCCAAACACTGATTCTATAGCCACGGCTAAAAGAGAAAAAGAGCATGAATCCCCACATGTTAGGAATATTCACATCACATCAGGAGTAAGTGACGAGGAGGAGATGAATCACGTTTCAACACCTGAAAAGCGATGAGAAGGGAAGAAGAACACAGATAAAATCAAGCGCAGGGTCAAATGAAACATTAAAGCAATTAGGAAGGAATTAAATGAAACGAAAGAAGCTGCTAAGGAACGAAGTATTGAGAACGTGAATAAAAAGAGAGAGACACAGATAGACGAGCGTCAGAGTGGGAAGGACTGAAAAGAGGAGCTGGATGGCACTTTGGCAGCGTCTGTGTGTTCCCAGGGGGATTACTTAAGCACTAGATGGCAAAGGCTGCCCGCAAGACCTGAGAGAAGCTCCATGAATGGGGCACCACAACCCCACACACGAACTCTGATATCTACTTCACCTGTTTCCCTTCCTCACTCTTTTTTGCCCCCCCAGTTCCACCGCTCTTCTCGATTCCTTTTCCATACTTTCCTCCACTTTTTAACAGCTTGTTCCCCGCCTCCCTTTTCTCACCCTCTAACTTTCTCACTCTTTCTGCGGCCACTTTAAGCAGCAGAGAGAGAGAGAAAGAGAGAGAGAGAGAGGAGACGATGTATATGTTACCAGCCACAGACAGGTAACATATGCTACATCTTCAAGCTGCTTGTGTGACCCCCTTTATGCCCTCAGCGCTGAGAAAAGTCTGTGCGGGGGTTTGGGGTGAGCTGGATAACTCCATCCTTTGGACATTAATCTCAAACAAATAAAAACGTTCTATATATTACTGTTTGTTCTCCACACCTTTTTTTTGTATTCTTTCTTGTATTCACTCCCACACATTGAAGCCACTCTAAGATAACACTTCCGGCAGTGTAAAATCTCAGTTTATCTGGCAGAAACTAAAGAGTTTCCACATTGTTCTTGGGTTTTATCGTTTTTCCAGAGTGCTAAACGGAACAAAAGAACATTATGGAGCAGAGGACAAAATAAGGAGGCAGGTATGAAAATAGGCCGGCACTATCTGCAAATGTAGATAATATAAACCTGACTATATGATCGCATATTACTCACTTTATATGAACATATATATGATTAAATCATTTGTTCAGCTTACTCTGCATCGGCAGGAATTTTTATTTCTTCAATGCTGACTGGGGACGGCTCATTTGCCATCTGGTCTGCCAGCGACGGATGAGTATTATGAACAAATCCATCCAAAGGAGTCTCAAGCACAGCCAACTACCTTTAATCAATCCACAAAACTGTCAGGATGGATTGGTACAATTTGATCCCCACAGTAAAGCACAGTCGATGAAGAAGCTATCAGCTGGCGTATTTTATCCTTCGTGCTGCTACTTTTTATTTTCTTTCTAAATTATTTCACCCTGGCTCGCAGATCTCCAGAACCTCCCCCCACCCCACCTGTATCTGCAGCTCACAGCCTACATTTAACGCAAACACACATGTCCATTCAAACATCCAGTGTGCCCCGAGCACAGTCCAGCCTAATTAAGGCAGCCTCTTCACAGATGGCTAACATGAGACGTTCTGAGGAATAGGGCTTTGTCTTTGGGTTGGAGTGTACCTCTCTATGAGGCATCGTGCGTGTATGCGTGCAGGACTACCGGGATGCATTCATGCTCAGAGGTGTTAACACATTCATGATTGCATGTTGGACTTTCAATCATTAACTTTTGAAAATAACTTTAGCGTTAACAGTAGCATTAATTGTTACTATAACAAACTAAATAAAGCTAAATATTGACGTCGGACGTCGGATTTGATTTCCGTCCACAATTTAACGGGTGTTTCCATAATGAAAGGATTTTATCAAAAAATATTTTAATTCATTCAAAAAACGACATGACACGGAAAAATGAATATTAAACAGAACAGGTTTGCTAGAAGCATAAACACTCACGGAATGGGTGTTTTCTTTTTTTTCCCCACCACCTGCAGGTTGAAAGGATTAATGGGGCGCTCTAAGACACTAGTCTTAAAAAAATTTCCCTATAATGACATTCTTCTCTGGGAGAAACGGCTAAATATCTGCATAATGTGTCCAAGCAGACTTAAATTGATGGTTGTTATGGCGACATTAACAGCATGTAGAAACCCATACCCTTTATTAAAAAAAAAGAAAAAGAGAAAAAACGCCTCCCCGAGGGAGTAAATGCATTTATATATTAAATGACTCACCCGGCTTTACAGCATTTGAGTTAGCCTTGAATGTCTGTTGTGCTCATTCATGTAAGGCAGCAAATGCCAGAGTACAGTAGTTTGGAGAGCGGCCTCTGGGAGAAGGACAAAACGCGTTAGCTGCATGGACACTTTCCTTTACTGATTCTCCCAGCCCTGCCACACAATGCCCGAGGTGCATGGCCACGGACAGTTCCTCCCCCCCCAGCGACCGCCGCCGGCTAGAAAGACCAAACCCATCAATAAAAAAAAAATCAGACATTTACAGTAATCTTGGGTACCGAGGGAGATGGACGAGTCAACGCGCAGTGACACAAACACACGCCCCCGTAGGCACGCTCGCGAGTGACAAGCCAAGCCTAAAACCGCTCAAGACGCTCAACTGGGGATGGGAAGACACTTGGTTTCCATGGCGACATTGCTGGTGCTGTTGGGGAAAAAAAGCGCGTGCGTGCGAGGGCGAATTAGCAGTGCTCGCGTTTTAATACGAGAGAAGAAAGGGCTTCAACGATTGGCTCTAGAGGTGGGTGGAGATGGGAAGGTAATAATAAGTTCCTTTTCTCCTCATCGAGGAGTGTTTGCTCACTCCGGACAAAAATAAAACGCTTGATATAATGATCTCTCTGTGGGGCCAGCAAATCACATTGCACACGGGTCTCCTTTCTCAGATCAAGCGGGTGTATAAATATGTGGATCTATATGTTACTTGTGTTGGAGTAAACTAAGAAAATGCATTGCAGCAATTACACTTTCTAAACTTTTTGGACTGGTTTCTCATAAAATCCTATTAGCAGAGGCATAGTTTGTATTAGCCGTGCCGTGTTCTAAGAATCAAATGCACAGTAAAGTTCAAAGCAACTTCATATTCCTTGGGTTCCTTGGGTTTATCTGAGAGAAGACTGAAAAAGCTTTGGAGAAAAGGGCTCGTCACAGAGGTTGCGTTATACGGCACTGATAATCAAAGCGTTTCCCACGGCTGCTGAGACGCATTTGGATTGTTCCCTGTGGTGGAACAGCAGGGGGTAATGGTTTACTTAGATCATGTGTCTTTATTCAAATAATTCCCCTTTAGTTTAACGCGTGCACATTTGAGCTTGTGAAAAGAATACAGATGTGAGTAGATGCACCATGTGCAGCAGGAGCTTGTTGTTGACGATCGGCACTCACACGTCAATGGCTTAATTTATGAGCATCTATGGATGCAAAAAAATAACCCCCCCACACACAATGGTTATAACGTGGAAGGGGGGGGGGTCTATATTGATGGTCTACCTACAAAACGTACCTCCAAAATGATCTAAATAAATTCAATAGCATGTGACTTGTTATAATAAACAAGAGATGAAGCCGCAAATAAGGATCAGGGGCATCCATCCATCTGCTCATCACCTCCAACACCGCGCGTTTATTCACCCTGTGTGCGAGCTGGAGACTGAACAGCGTCTTACCTTCGTTGAAAACCACGGTGGAAAAGTTTTTTGGTTCGGTCTCGGTCCTTTCGTATCCGCTTCAGAAGAGGAGCTCAGCCGCGGGGAGCTGCGGGGCGCACGGCGGTCCAGGACGAGAGGCGCTTTGTCAGACCAGACGGACGGGGCGGGGGAGAGTTCGGGGGGGGGGAGAAGGTTTCTCTGCTGGTTAAATCCGAGGAGCTCCGCAGCAGCTCAACAAATCCCACTGAATGAGCTGCGCCTCACCTCGCACTCCGGTGCTTTACTCCCTCCACCCGCCTCCGCCCGTTTCGCCCCTCTTTGTCTCCCCAGCATGGGAATGCCAGCTCCCCGTTGGTTGGTGATGCAGTCCAATAAGGTACACACCATCTCTCCCTCTCTCTCCCCCTCTCTCACACACACCGTCAAAGTTGTTGCAAAAAAAGTGTGTTCACAAAGAGGTGTTTGCTTGAGAGTTTAACACACAGAGATTACCAAGATTGAATGTTGTATTAACATGCAGAGTTCTATATATAGAGTATCTATATAGCTCATTGGCTTTGATTTTATTCATTTATTTTGTTGCACTGGCTTGGTGAATTGGTGAAATGCATTAATCAGATTAATCTCCATGCATCCATAATCGGCTACAGTGGGCTACATTGTGTAGTGAAGGTCTCATTTATACGATTGCTGTTCAACAGGAAAGACTAAGACGCAATTTGAACTGATTTGTGTTTCCCTGTGAAGTGGAGAAAGAGCACAAGGTATGTGACCGATGCGAGTCATAACCAGGGGAGAGGAGATGGGGAATATTGTTGAGCAGTGGCCTGCTTACGACTAGTGACAGAATGTGGCACACATCTGTCTGAATCCACCAAGAACAGGACAACGAGAGATTAGGATGGACAGCAATGTGTTGTAATTCATGTCATGGGTTAACAGTTATCTTCACTATTAATTCAGTTATTGGTTGTTATTTTGTCAATCAATTCATATTTTTGTAAAAAGGTTAGAATGTTTTCGAAATATTGTATATTATTTTAGACTTAAAAATGAAAAACGTTTGATGATCAAAATAGTGACACGTGTGTGAAACGCTGAAATATATAAAACTATATAAAGGAAAATTCATGCAAAAGCTTTTTTAAAACTATCACAAGCCTTTTAGAGAAGAGGAGACATTGAAATTGTAAAAGGGAAAAGGTAGTAGGTGACGTTCAATATTTTGAAGGAACTGGATTGTGTCGCAGGTTGAGGGTTATATTTCTCCCGTTCAAAGGGTTTGTGTACGCTGTAATTACAAAAACATACAAAGGCAATGGTAATTTGTTCAAATTATCAAAATAATATTTGCAAAGTATATCTGGCACCTGTGAAAAATGTCAATGGCGGCCTTAGGCAGAGTTAAGGAGTAAGTTTCAGTTGTAGTGCTTGTCATTACATGTCGACGCTTGTCAAAAAGCCCCTTCGTACTCCTCCGACATTGAAATTAGGTCAGGCTACCTGAAATAACACCCTATTGACACAGGCATTTCTGTCATGTCTCAACAGTTACAAATATTTCTGATCAATCCCTCATTAGTCTGTTGCGTAATATTGTAATACACCGCTGTTCACATCCTGCGCCCTTTCAACCTGCCAACGTCTTTAAGTCGTCCATCAGCGGATCTGTTCAGACAGAGCTCCTTTGAGAGGTGAAAAAACCTGCTCAGATAGTGATCTGGCAGCAGCCAAGGCCAACCAGCTCTTCACACTGCTCATGAGTGTGTGGGTGAAACTGAATCCCTATGGCCATCGTGGAGTGGTCGTTGCTCCTTTATAGCCCATCGGGCAGCAAACGAGAGCTTGGTATCAGCAAATTCCCCAATAGGCTCCAAGAAAAAGAGCCGGAAGCTGACCAAGACGCCTCGATTGCGAAACGAGCGCTTTGGGGAACAGACTCCCCCGTTTTAACGTTAAGGTTTTCTGTGTGGCTGCACATGCTGCTTTGCACGGGCCGCACTGACGAGTGTCCTAAATGTTTAGTTGCAACCTTTGCCAACATCAACAAATGAAAATAAAGATTGCAGGTATGGAAAGAATACAGTGTTGTTCTTAGCAACACATGCATTTGGTCACAATTCGAGCTTCAAATGTTTGCAGAAAAGGTTTATTTGGCAACCCACTGTCTTGTCAAGTAAGCATGTGCTACATCTGCCAAATATTGCAAGTTGAATTAACAATCAAGATAGTCAGATTGTGAATATAACAATGCCAGGATCTTCTTCTGTATGCAAAGCAACAAGGAATACTGTTGGATACTTCCTCTTACGCACTTCTTTTAGTACTTTACCACGTACAGATTTTGACCATGCTCATTTGGAAGCCGTTTTACCACAAAGAATTGCGTAGCATCGTATATCACTGATTACAGAACAAGAGATGTAATTTGTACAGAATGATTAAAACATTATAAAATAACACATACATAATCCATATTTGAGAAATTATTCACATAATGCAAGCAGCCATAGCAGTAGAGGCAGTAATAGGAGGAATAACAATAATGATTACTATTAGAAATATCAGCGGCTGTGGATAAAAGTATATAAAGAAGTAATAGTAAAACCTTTTTTTTTTTTTATTTGAATGAAATGTTTAGTAACCATAATAAACAGCTATAATTTGCACGTGCGCGTCTATGAAGGGAACATTAACCTTCCAGTGCTCGGGCCGGAGTTGATGGCCTCTCAGGAGCAATCTGAAACCTAGAGGTTTTACGAGGATGTTTAAGGGTACCAAAGCGGGTCTTTACAAATCACCCTGGGGCGTTTCCTTGGGGGAAGGAGGTTGATGCAAGTATTGAACTGTGAGCTCAGCTTTGTATACTCTTTCATTCATTCTCTCTCTATCTAGATACATTCGCATTTACCTTTTCCTGTTCGCTTTCCTTGTCTCACTACCGTTGCTCAGTCCCGCGGTGGCAGCCTGGATTCCAGCAGGCTTTCTGCAGCCGCTGGAGGAGTCAAACAGTCACAGCTACGTATAATAAATCACATCGCCACCTCTTGCTATGCAATTTACTCACAGGCCTGCATATGGATGAAAACACATCAATACTGCAAAATTGCTTTGTGCGTAGAAACACGTGTGCGTTTTCAGGCCTGTGAAGTGTACGAATTGCTATCTTCCATTTTATATAGTCAAGCCATGTCTGGCAGGTAATGGCTGCGGAACACCATGCTCTGTTTAGGATCATGTATGTTGTATTCGAGGGCTGAAGGGACTGAAACAGGAATGTTTCTTTGGAACGAGAATGAGCTGCCGCAGGCATCGTGGGTAAAAAACGGGTAGGAATAAAAACGAGATAAAGGGCAGTAAACACATTACTTCTTAGGTTAGTGTTCATATTTATCTTTATTTTCTTAACAAATGAAAACAGATTAATTAATCCCTCCAACAAGTTATAGCCATACCAAAGACTAATATGAGGTATTACATTCATCTGTGCCATAGGCCTCCATTAAAACTCCATTAGAAGACTGAGCCACAATGTGTCCGAGGCTGACAAGTTGCCTCATTACATTACAACGCTTTTGCACACTGTAGTTTATTCTCAATCAATCCTACATATAGTGGTGTAATAAGTGTAATATAATGGACGTAGTGTAACAAACGAGTATCATTACATATCGGTGCATAGTTTTTACTCCTCAAACATTGGAAAAATACTATAGGGTCCAATTCTGTCTTCAACATTTGAGATCAATTTTTATATACTTTAATCTTGAGGTGTGACAAAATTATTTAAAAGAAATATAGAAGAGCCTTAAATGTTTCAGCACACAACCCTCGCACCACCACCACCAGCAGAATACAGATAACTGAGCTGTGTGTGGATCCTCAGCGCCAGAACGTTTCTCACACACAGAACAAAGCACAGAGGGCTCATTCGCCTAACTAGAAAAACTGGTGTGAAAACCTAAACATTTTCGTGTAAGTCTGGTGTGAATATTTTGCCCCGTCCGCCTCGAGTTCTCATGGTGGCATTCTCTCATCATTATCTAGGTACTCTGCTCAGGGTGACATCTCCGTTCCCAGGACAGTCAGTTGAGTTGGTGAAGTGTGGCCCTTGTTTCTATGGATGATGCCCTGTGAGCTAAGCAGGGCCTGTGAACAGAGAGTCTCCCAGCCCAAGTGGAAAGGACTCTCCTCGTGGGACTCTACTAAGCTGTTGTTCAACTGCAGCAAAACGGGTGAAGCAAAGACAGAAAGTCTTTGATGGATGCTGTTCCTGCCGAGTGCAACAAAGGCCCCCAAGCAGTTCTGTACGTCTATTATGGTCTTACATCGAGACCATTGCGTATTTTTTTTATGTATATGAAGGCACACAGGAAAAGCAGTTCTTTTGGAAGGAATTAAAAGGTTTGACACTTTAAAGGGTCAAGTAAATTGGACATAGTATGGATGAAATGAACAAACCAGAAAGATTTATGGCTGTGACGACACAGATAAACTCCGGTAAGAAAATTAGACGGAGTAAAAATTGCTCTGACGAAATCTATTATACATTCTGAGCACAGTCCAAGTTCTGCAGTGAAGAGCCACATTTAACTGATCCGAACATTAATCAGCGGGAAATATTTCCATGGCAGGTGTTGTGCAATCCTTTTTTTGGCACGTCTTTTGAAGAGTCTGACTACCACGTTATGGACCATCTGGGCTCGTGTTCCTCCAGTTTTAAGATCGTTATAGATGGACTTGCAGGAGGAAGGAGGTTTGCTCTTTTGAGTCACTAACTGAGAGCTTTAGGTGGCGTTGAAGCTTTTTACATAAACGTCATTCTGGAGGCCCGACATTGGTATGTGCAGTGGGTGTGGTGACTTAAAAAGATTTTAACACAAACACGCTGGCTTCATTGAGACCGACAGTTTGATGGTGATTTTAAGAATGTCATGAAAAAAGACCACAACGCTTTGAACGCTTGTGACACGATCTTCACTGCTCCAATGTAGAACCTCAAACTTCAGTCACATGCTTCAAATGATTGTGCTCATTTGATGTGGTTCTGGCTTTGTTAACAGCAGAGCAGGCAGCGGCGTTACGGTTGTGGATCGGGTAAAAACGTTCAATCTGTCATCACATCTTGCCGAACATGTCTCATACCGTGAGTGGATGTGAGCCGATACGCCACAGAAATGTTACGAACCGTTGTTAAACCACGGTGCTCCCAAATCTGAGATATTTAATACTGGCCCCAATTTTATTTTACAGTTCCAGTTAGTTACTAACTACTACTATGTTTTGTACACTATGTTACCGTAAAATGAATTACTGTATGTTACCGTAAACTTGAACGAATTTTACTGTGAATTAACTGCAATTTACTGGCAGTCGACGCTAGTAACTTACTGTTTTATTTACAGTGCCCTACTGTAATTTACGGTATGTTGTCGTATATTGGATTACAGTTTGTTACCATACGATTACTGTTTTTGTGTTATAAATACCAGAATGTTACCGTTTACTTATAACCGTATACTTTTGCATTTAATTCCCCACAAATTTAAGAAAGACAACCAAACTCATTTCGGTCATAGTGGTTGGAGTTTATTAGATGCCTTTAAGACAAAAATGTTAGGCATTTCTAACCAAGAACAAAACATTAAATATGCCGCATGTATACAATAATAAAAAAATGAATCATAAAATCATTACACAAGGTAAACTAACTGCAACAATACGCTATGGAACACTTTCAATTGACCGCAGCAAACGGTTGGCGTCTTTAATCCAGTGCCTCTGTAAAACAAACCAAAATTAAATATTTAGAAACACTGTCATTGGTAAAATATTAAAATTACAAAGTTGGGGAAGACAACAAGATGTAAGGAAGGAGAACATTAATCATGCTAGGCAAATAACACTTACCAACGTTACTTGGAGAGACGAGGCAATGAGAAACTCCTCTGGTGTTGAACTGCACAGGTGTTCTGGATGAACTGAGATTACGCGTCTGACGTCACGTTCAGGAGCAGTCGGTCACGATTAACACTCAAATTACTTTTAGGCAATGAACACTTTGAATAATACAAATATTTATAATCTTTACATTCCAACCACTGAAGCGACAGTGAAGGCGGTGCATGGGATAGGGAGGTTTGTGCTGTGCAGCACAAGGTCGGCGGTTTGAATCCTGGCTGCTCCCTGTGCCAAGTCGAAGTGTCCCTGAGCAAGACACCTAACCCCCAATTACTCCACATATAATTATGTCAAACCATGGGCGTTTGGATAAAAGTGACAGCTGCATATATAGTAATGTCCTGTAAGTCAAAGTCATCATCGTATCTCGTAAGATACTATCTCATTATGATGACTTACAAGACCTGTTTTTCAGTGGCTGACATGGGCTTCCATACATTAACCTACAACAGATGTAGATGGATTGTGATTCACTGCACTTGTATGTGTATTTCCACCACTTCATAAAATATATGTAACATGCAGTTGAATTACGGTAGTCTGCTATTATTGTAAATTGACAGCTTTAACTGTTTATTCATGACATTGGCCGTTAATTTACAAGCAAGGGATGGATATGTAACTGTATGTTACAGTTATTATGACAAACTGTAAGATACTGTTAGAAATGCACCGTAAATTTGTTACAGTGCTGGGTTGTACATTGATGCTTTCGGAGATAAAGAATATATATTTTTCATTGCCACCTTTTGGAAGTTGATTTCAGCTGCAGTTTGGCTATCAATGCAGAATCACATCTGATTAATAGAGAAGGGTCAGAATGAAAGTAATTAATTTAATTTGAGCAAAGGGGAATTGATCTATGAATAACATGCTCCTTTTTTGGTTACGAAAAAGTCCTTCTGTGACCTGGGTTAGTTTGCCTCTACATGGAGCAAATGTACGGTTTATTTTTCACATCATATTAATGGACTAATTGTAATGGGTAGAATATATTTGTACATGCACACATACTGAGTTTAACACCATAAAAAACTGATCACACCGAGCAGCTTTACCTACATTATATTTAATCCAAAAACCTCATGATTTTTCTGTCTTTAGATACAATATGTACATCTCTTCAGTCATATGAATTGATAACTCAGTACATTAGAACATATATACATACCATCGAGTACATGAGTGCACAAATTCAGGCGGTCACGTTCAAGTCGGAAAAAGGCCGAGGGACCCGAACACTGAAGTTTTGTGGTGAGATGTTCATGCTCAGCACATCTGATGCGTCAGCACCCCCTTCAGTTAGAGCACTGTATTCTCCAGTGTTGCAGCGCTTCTGCGTCGAATGGGGAAACGCTTTAGTGCAAGAAGGTTGGGGAGGACGAAAAAACTGAGAAAAACAGGCAAACGAGGAAGAAAAAAAGCGAGCGCTGTAGGATATGAAGTCTTTTAAATATGTAAGAAGCAGATAGAGCCATCTTTATTTCATGTTGCTCTCTATCCAGTCTTTGAAGTTGGCCACACGCGTGTATACTGTGTAGAGGTCGGGATCACACTCCCCTTGGTCATAGCCAAAGCTCACCATTCCCATGAGCCTCCACAGCCCTCCGCTCTGCCCCTGCCCCTGCCTAGAGCCGACAGAGGGCTTCTGCTTGTTGCTGGCTCGGTTCTCAGGGAGGGCGGGGAGGACGAGGATCCCCCCCGTGTCAGAGGGACATATGTTAGAGGGTCCGTAGTCCGGCTTGTGGCTGGCACAGAGCATGTTGTCTGTGACGCTGACTGGCATGCCGTTACGGGCGTACTGCCGCTCGCAGGGAACCACGTCGGCAAGGTGAACGAGCCCGACCCTCGCCTTCTCGTCGGCGCCGAGACTGGGATCAGGCCGTGGGGACCAGCCTGTCACAAGCCCTTGCTCAGAGGTCACTTCCTCTCCCTGGCTGTCTGAGAGGCAGAGGGGCAGGACCTTCTCGCCGACCTTTGCTTTGTCTAGCAGCTTGACCACAGCTATGTCAGAGTCGAGGACGTGGGGATCGTAGTTTGGGTGAACAACGGCGGAGGCCACCTGAAGGAGAAAGGGGATGGAGACATTGTGCGAATTGGGTTCGGGAGCGTCGTGAAAAGAAAATATCCGGCATTGCTTACCCTCAAGTGTTGAGGACCTTTGTCTTTCAGGCGGTCATCCCGGTAGTGCTTCCCTACCACCACCTTAAGCTCGGCTGCATCCAGAGGATACACCTTTCCCAGCTCTGTGACACAATGGGCTGCGACCAGCACCCTCTTTTGGTTCACCAGAGCCCCGCTGCACACTAGCTGCCATTCAGCAGCCCCATCGTAGCTGCCAGTTCCTGCTTCAAAGTCCACCTTCGGGGACCCTGCCTGGCCGTCTGCCTTGGTCACCTTGGTCCCAGCTCCGTTGGTGAAGCGGCGGTAGATGGCGGCCAGCCAAGGCCAGTGAGCCTCTGCCGGCCTCTCTGGGTCGAAGGTCGGATGCTTCCCACATACTGCCAAAGAGGAGGTGACAGGAAGGGAAAGCAGAGAATAAAAGACCACAATGAAGAGAAGGGGGCCCGAAGAGAAGTACAGGAAGAAGTCTGATCCACACTGAGACACTGTTTGATTTGTCTTTCCCTTCTGACGGCTTTTATTTTTTTTGCGCTTATACCTTCTTTAGGATTGTGGGCGAAAATGCAAAGTAGTGGCATAGAAGGAGAATCTAAACTGCTTTAAACCTTTAAACCTGGCTTTTATTTTTTTCCAATACAATCGCTACTTAACAGACGCCATGACTTGCCATCTTACATGTACGTGTACATAAAATGAATGCACTACAATAGATTTAAACATCTTATTAAATTTTGACACTTTGTTCTATAATATGACGACTACAAAAACAAAGAAATCCGCCTCCAGGCTTCGCCAACGTGTGGTTGATGTCCGCGGACCGATTTTTATTAAAGGTAAACACAGCTCACAGACCCCACAACTTTTGGTATTAAGGCACGATGCCTATGGACAGCGGCCCGTACTGTGTGTTCACATAGAGATTAAAGGGGCGGGACCGATGTGTTTCCCCTCTAATCTGAAGAATATTAGGAGCAATTTTAAAGTGATTAAGTCTAAGACAAAAAGGTTCTGAGTTGACCCCTCTGTCTCCTTAGCAACTGTTTTATATTGATGGAAAGTTGTGGTTAGTTAGTAACTACTCTGCAGTGTTAATGTCCCATTCTCTGCATAATCTATGCTTTAACAAATGAAGTTGTTCTTGCTGATGATTAACAACAGCAGAGTGGAGTGGATTTTCCAGTCATTTTTATTTTAGCAGCTTAGAGAAGTCACAGAAGATGCTGATAATGTAATGTTGAATGCCAGTATTTATTATTTTAAGATAATTAAGTAACTACATCATCATAATGTGTTCGCACATGGTCGTCGACTGTTCTAAAATGTGTTTGTTCTGTGCGTTCTGCTGCCAGTCGCCAACTAGTAGCCCTTTGCTGGCCCCACCTGGCGAACAGGACACATGACGCCCGCTCCATTTCCCCGTCTTCAAGCAAGTGCGGCGGGAACTGCCCGCGTGGTGGTAGAAAGGAGAGGCGCACTCGTACTCTATGTGCGAGTAAAGGTGGTGGAAGCCCTGGGGCAGCCGGGAAAGCACTGGAGGGCCTCTCGTGGGGCCGTCTGACTTGAGCGGTCGGCCAATCCCAGAAGAGTAGAGCCGGTGCACCGGTGTCTTCCTGAGGGGAGGAGGAGAAGAGTCAAGGGGTGCGTAAAGATACCCTTTAGGCTGCGTGAAGAACTGTTGATTTTGGTTCTTCTGTCACTGAGTAACATGAGAACTCATGATCATATGACTTATAACATGCATGGGTTAACATACCTGGATGGGACCTGAGGTGGCAGAACTCTTTGTCTTACCAGTTCTGACACTTTGGGCTCCCGGCATGCTGCAAAATAAACACAGTTTAACACACAGAGATAACACCACAAAATACACATACCAAGGTCCCATTAAAATCTGCGGTGATTTGAATCATAATAAATTCAGTTTAGTATTTTGGAATTACAGTGTCTGACATCTTGGCAGCAGTCAAATGAGCCAATTAGCTTAGCTTAGCGTAGCATGGTCAAAGCTAGAAATCGCTAGAAATGCCGGCCAGCATTCCTAATGTGCACCTCTTATCACGTTGCACATATTTTGTCCAATCCGTACGAAAACGAAAGGGAGGAACAGAAATGTGTGCTTTGAGCCAGACCAGCTGTTTTGCCGTTCATGTTAAGCTGTGTAAAGTTATCTGCTGTAGTTAACAGACTGCGGTTCCATTTAACTAAAAAAAGAAAAGAGTTAAAAAACTGTAGAACCTTCTTGAAAAGAAGAAACAGAACTTCCTCAAACAGAATAATTTGCTTTGTCTTTTATTCTTCACTCTTTAATTCATGAGAAAACTAGTCACAGATACGTTGACCTTTTTATCTTTTGGCAAGACCATCAAGAACAAATTTTATTGAGAACTAATTAATATACTGTTAACACTGCAGATTTGATGGATTATTGTAGTGCAAACATATTTTACCAATTATCAGGTGAACTTTGTATAACCCTTTACTGTTGGCCTTTGCGCTGCATCTACACGTCTGATGTCCTTTCATAACGTGAGAAACCCATGACGCCTCATTGATTACTTACTAACAAAAGCTTGCACAACAGCACTGTCTGCTGTAGTGAATGTTTGCACTCATTATCATTTCCTCGGGATTGTTAGCTAATTAGCCGACGTGTCTGCAGAAACATGGGTGAATCAGATCAGCAGTACCTCTTACACAGAGGGGTTGTTCTCCACTCCAGGTACCGTTCGGCTGGCAGGTACGTCGGGCCTCACCACTGATAGCATACGAGTGGTTACAGAAGAACTCCACGGTTTCGGGCTCCAGTCCAGGCACCGGTTGATGGAAGCCATGGTAGAGGCGGGAGAGAAGTGGGCAGCTTTTCCCTGCGGGGGGGGGGGGCAGACAGTCGGTGAGGGTGAAGACCAACAAGGAGCAGATGATGTTCATTTAAATTTATTTTTTTCTCACCGGTGAAGCTTTCATTGACTTCGTTTTCCTTTTCTTTGTTCCCGCTGTCCCCCTCCACCTCGTGCCTGCTTTTCTCAGCAGGATCCTTTTTGTCCTTTGCTTTGCCATTTTCCTCGCTTCCCGCTCTGTACTGTGTGATGTTAACTCCAGTGGGAAGGATTTTCTTCCCCGGCTCTGCTGAACCTTTGGTATTATTTTCGTTCTGTGTGTCCTTCGTGTCACGTATGACAGTGTGGTTCTTTGTCATTTCCAATTCAACCCCCTTGGCTGCGTCGTCCCCCTCAGCTATGATGTTCGTTCCCACCTTGGTGTCGTTCGGACCGACCTTGTTTGAACCTCTTTTTCCATTCACCTGCTCCTCTTTCCTTTCCTTCTCTTCCTGTCCTTTGTCTTTTATCACAACTATTTCTGTGATGTCTGTCTTTTCTGTCTCGAAATTTGTGTCTGGGCTTCCCTTGTTTTTCTCAGGTGGCTTTCCAGTGCTAGGTTCTTTCATTTTGACAGTATTCAGGCTGTTGTTTGTCCCTTCACTGTCCACTTTATCCCTGCTGTCGACTGCAGTTTTATTGTCGTGCTCAGTGCTTATTTCTCCCCCTCCAACACTGTCGTTTTCTCCCGTTATGTTTTTGTGACCTTTCTCTTTCGTTTTGCTGAAATGTTTTTCACCATCTGTTCCGTTGCGCCTTCCTGTGTTTTTTTCCCTGTCTCTGTCCTTGTCTTCTTCAGTGAGCGTATCATTTACTGTGGACACAAAACACGACAAAAGAAAAACTATTACTTTATTGTCAGCCAGCTGTTAATTTCAAATCTCGGTACCGACTCATTTTCTTACTACCTTAAAAAAAAGATAATGACACAAGCACTTTACAATACTGACTCAGCCATTCTAATCCCTGTTATAAAAGAGATATTGTCTGACCTTGGGTGCAAAGCGGAGGAGTGCCGCTCCAGGTGTTGTTGGGGAGGCATGCTCTCTGGGAGCTCCCAGTCAGTTCATAGGGCTGGTAGCACAGGTACTGCAGAGCAATCAGGACATCATTGGGTCCATAAACCAAGAAGTGGTCCCCATGTGTTGGCTTGGGTGGTAGAGTACAGTCTATTTCCACTGGCACTGGAGACGGGGAAAGGAAATTCAGGCTTTTAACTGGCTGCAAATCATGTTTTTTTGGCAATCTGCACCACCTCTGGGGCAGATGTGCGGCATCCAGAGAAGGCCAAATGACACCCGTATGACTTTCCCAGATCTCAACTCTTAAATTTCCCTCTGCAAAATACCCATTCACATAATTATCTCACCGCACTCTGGAGCCGGCGCACTCCAGGTGCCGTCACTCAGGCAGATGGCCGAGTGGAAGCCGCGCAGCTCGAGGCCGGGGTCACAACGGAAAGTGACGCGGGCCCCCGAGTGGAGAAACAGACCCTCTGTTGATCCGCGGGTGGGCACCGGAGGCCTGCGGCATCCCACCACTGGGGGCGAACACAGCGCATTTGGTTTGTTTACAAATGTTGTTTTCATTTTGTAACTGAAAGACAGATCTTGCAAATTAACAAAATAGGGTATTTACCCAGCATTGTAATCATTCCTCAATACATCCTATAAAAGACTTTAAAGAAATTACACCTACATTGAGTTAGTTCCCTTCAGGGGTTTACAGGCCAGACAGGTAGCTCACAAACCCAAACCTCAGCTCTCAGACTCGTAACTAACAAATGCCCAGAGCTTTAAAAACAGACCCCGCTACTTTAGATGCTCATTAATGAGTCATTTCACCCACCGTGGTAAAGTTTGCAGCAAGACCTATACACAGGGCTTGTAAACGAGGAAAGAAAAGATGCAATAAAATGGCTTTTGTAAAATTGTTTCCAGGGTTGTAAAAGTAGATTTACGCAGTAGAGTGGATGAGATTGTTAATTTGGTGACGGAATACTGGGTGTAACTGTCTGATGCACACACATTTTCTAGTAGACATCACTAATCAACCCGCTACCGAGTTCACACAAAGCCCAACACGCATATCAACACTGAGGTTATTCAGCTCTCTGTTCCGAAATGAACACTCAAGAGATTTTCTGTGTTGTTTATTTTATGGTGGGCCCGATCCACGAGATGCTCTGCTCCTGGTTTTATGGCTCAGGACGGAGGCCCTGGCACTCGTCCAGCACGGCGGTTTTCACTTATTTACGACTTTGCAAACCAAATGTTCAAATGTTGTTTGTATTTGTATTTGTATGTTGTATTTTCAAAGCCCTGAAGCATTCTGGGGAGCTACGGGCATCTTTGTATTGTACATTAATGGTCCATCTTCCTTGTCAGCTTTTTTCCACAGACATAATAAGGGTCATTGTGCTGAGTCATTGAGACTGAAGACTCACACTGTAAGTAAATCATCATTCCCTTTTGTTAATGCCATGGAAATGATGTTCGACACTGCACTCCGAAGCAGATTAGATTACAGATACATAGATTAAAGAGAAGAAAGGATTTCTTATGTTGAGTTTCTGCAATGATGTGTCAGGACTCTCTCATACACAATGAGTTTTATCTGAGGCTGACAGTTCAATCATTGGAAGCATAACATACTGATGATGTCCCGGACATGCAAATTCCCCCATGTGAGCAGAAATGTAGAATACCCCGAATGTCCCGTAAAAACTGTCAGACATCGAAATCACTCTCATCCATTAAAACGAACAGCTGAGGATTCCTCATGGGAATGAAACTCGTGCTTTCTTTTATGGATGTCTCGTCCGATGGAAAAAGCTGGCTTGTTGTTATAGGAGCAGGATTGTTTCGCCATTTGTTTTATAGACCCGTATTAAGCCCTGAAAATGACACCACGAGGAGAGGTCTGTTTTTGTGGGCTCCTATGAGAGGTGTACTGTTTATAAAAACACGAGTTCGGCTCCACACACCCATAAATCAAAGACCTTGTAAGCCAACCACACCCTGATTACGCAGAACCCCACACGACACAGCCGAGCGACTCTGCTGGTGTGTTGCAAATGTAATAAGGTGTTATATGGTGCAGAAAAACAAAATGATCGATGACCGTAAAGAAAATAGCAACATGCTTTTTTCCTCTTCTTTTATTTTACCCTTCAATTTTGCTCAGTTTCTTTGTTTGTATCTCTCTGTCCATGGAGGTATGACTTCACGCATTAGTTAGCTGAAATGCAAACACAGTCCCAGCTGCTGACGGACCAAAGCTCCAGCTGGGACCGGCCCCGACGAAGGAAAGCAGCTGGCCTGAACCCGGTCCAAACCACAGACCTTTCTCTTGTGACAGTGAATCACCGCCGGCCTCTGAGCAGCAGCAACAGCTAAAAAAAATAAAAGTTTTTATAGTGTGTCTGATTTCAGATGAAATTACAAAATGGGACTTCAAGGTCTTGAAAGTGCCAATTCCTCACATTCCTCTGGAGTCATGGCAACTATTCCTCCCTGTGATTAGAGCTTGCAGGCATCCAAAGTTTTACACAAAACATCAAATATTTCTTCATTATTACTGTACAGGCTTCAGTTGTGTTACAAAACTCACCGTTTTCACACCTCTTGCCTGTGTAGCCAGCCAGACAGGCACAGCGGTAAGTGTAAGAGCTTTCCAGGACACAAGTCCCATCGTGTAGGCAAGGAGAAGAGCTGCAAGCTGTAAATATGCAAGTGTGCCACATTAGGGTACAAGGAGAAACGTTGATTTCATTTGCAGTACAATGATAAAAAAAAATATGCGGCAAAAGAAAACGGTTGACCACATCGAGCTACATGGAGGGATTAATAATGCAAGCCTGGCACTGTTTAAATATCCTTTTCACTTTCCGTTTCTACACGGAATGCCTCTGCTTGCTTTTACTAGATCTGGCTTAGCTGATGGTAACTTATGAGTCCATGCGTGTCAAAGACCTTCAGACTGACGACATTTGTGGAAAGTAATGACATTTCGGTGAGCGCATGCTTTCTCAGAGGGTCGTTAGCATGCGACGAAGACCTCGACGAAGGCTTTCGACCAGAACTTGTAGGTTTAAGTCACGCACTTGGAAACTTCTTGTTTGCATTTGTTTGGGACCCGTTTGTCAAAAGAGCCCCTTTGCATATTTGGCCTGACTTTTTACTGATTGTTTATGAAGCAAAGGCTGACAGTATTTTTGTTATTGTTGTTAAATGACGGTGGTATTCAACTTACCTGAACTCTCCTGGAAAGTAGCAAAGAATCCGTCAAAATTTTTATAACCATCAGACACAAAGAGTATGTGAAGACTGGGACCAGAGCTGTGAACCGGCGCCGGTCTGCTGTTCCCACAAAAGCGCGCAATAACACGCGAGTCAATGCTGTTGCCATCTCGGACCTCCACGAAGTCGTAACGACAAGATGGGTGAAACTCCAGACTCATCATCATGAACCTGTTCGGATGAAGGAGGAGCACATAAGAACACGCAAGGCATCACACAAATAAACCACGTATTCTAAATACTTTTTGTGAAATATTTTTTATAAAAAAGCAATCTGATTGAATCTTTTGACGTGAAAGTTTCTGTTGTGCTCCTACTATTCATGTGTAACCCCAGGTAATAATAGCACCTGTGTTCCGTGGCTTCACGGAACGAAGCTTTCAAATCTTCAGCCAGCAAACCGCTAATGAGGAAGCATTAAAGGGGATTTGCTCCACTACTGCGTAGATTACTGTTATTAATGACGCTTGAAATAGGGCACATTTTAACCAGATACCACAGCAGTTAAAGTTTCCACACCATTGTAGTTGTTTTGGTTTTTTTTATTTGATTTTATATGTAATAAATATAAGAGGGAGTCAAGTTGTTCCAGCGATAGATATGAAAGGAAACAGATCTAGACTTATATATATATATATATATATATATATATAATGTAGGTATTGTGTCAATGTTTCAAGAAGATTATTTGTGTGCTTTAATACAGCCATGACATCCAGAAGGTCCACGTTTAGAGCCCTAATAAATATGAATTAACGTGAGTATAATAGCTGTCAGAAGATATGTACATACACTCTAA
This sequence comes from Gasterosteus aculeatus, assembly GCF_964276395.1. Lineage (NCBI taxonomy): Eukaryota > Metazoa > Chordata > Actinopteri > Perciformes > Gasterosteidae > Gasterosteus > Gasterosteus aculeatus. The sequence goes on from NC_135698.1 coordinate 11,708,870, forward strand.
ATTCATGCACTGTTTAAACTTGCCTAATATTAGAACAGACATAAATGACTGATGAACTTTATAAAATGCAGTGGCACCTTCCAAAATACTCTCCTAATATTACCCTTTATCAGAGAGTCACGAAGTTTTGAATAATCAAATATGAAGTAATACTGAACGTTAGCCTCCAGCAGCTCCCAACAACAATACCAGTTGTAATTAGGATATGTTTCCTTAGAGCCCCTGTAGTTAAAGAATACAAACCCTAATTCCCTAATCACTCGCGCACAAACACAGAGGTTTCCATGAGTCTATCTCTGAGCACAGCAGCTGTTGCAACGAGGGGTTCTGCTCATGTCACAAAGGACAAAATAAATGGCATATCAATGTCAGTAATCTATATATTAAAGTTGGTAAGACATGTGCTACAAAGCTTTAGATGCTGCTGCAGACTTTGCTCTCCGTCCACCACATACATCTTTCAGAAACGGATATTCAACAACAGCAGGTCCGCCATTAATAACTATTACAGATGGCCGCTGAAGATCCCTAAAAGCAATGCTTTAATGCCAAATGTCAAAAAGTTTGCAATATTCTTCAGTTTTAATGATAATATTAGTAACAACTACTTTGGTACATACTTTCAGATTGCTATGACATTTTGTATATGCTGTGGTACCCAGTTTGAATTTGGCAAAGTCCAGTGTGTTTTGGTTTATTGTGGATACTCATCAGCCTCAGCTGTTAAGTGTTAATATTAACATCCTAACACTGTGTTCATGAACATGTTAAACATCCTACTTTTAAAACGTCATGTTGGCATTGTCATTGTGAACATGTCCACTCTATTCTCTCTTTTCTAATCTAACTCTGCAGTGGTAACATCCAATCCCAACACTAATCAGGCCAAATGCAACATTTGGCTCCTGAATCAACCAAGTTGTCACAACAGAGCTGACGGAGAACACAAACAACCAAATCTGTGGTTTTACCCATGATGCTTTGTAATCATATCAGTGAACATCATCACCAACCTCCCCGATGTGGCGGTGGTGGTGAGTTCTGATCGTGAACCATAACTGTGCAGGGGGATGGAGCAGGTCTCACCTGAGCTCTATAGTGAAGGGACGGTCCACCTGGATGGTCCACTCACACCGGGCATTGTTGGGGTAGCTCTCCAGCACCAAGTGGCCCTGCCGTTTACGGATCACTCCCCCGCACTCTAAAAAGCACATGGGAAACGACTCCATTTTGGATAGTTGGTGTTCTTTCATTTACACCAACTGTGTTTGCGGCATAATTATTATTTTGACTGGCTGCATTCGTCGCTTTTACTCACCATTCAGACCGAAAGCAATTTAATTTGAGTTTATAGAGTAACTTTAACCGCCTAAAGCATCATAAAAACAACACGCACGGCTGCAACAAGGCATTCAGCAGCCTATCCAGGTTCTGCTTTTAATTAAATGTACATTTGTTGTTCCCCCTGGCAGAATATTTGTGTATTGAGAAAGTTGTAAACACTGTTGAGGATGTTACAAATGGGAAATTGTTTTTTGGAATTCCCAGTCTTTGACTCCAACTTGTCATTCAATAGGTTGTTAAATATATAAATATACACCTACATATTGCGCCCTTTCATGCTGGCAGTTGTGCGAGATGAGCATAAATCATCAGGGATGAAAATAAATACACATTATTCGTTTCACATATAGAAAACATATTGACAGACCCGCTAATTAGGGAAAAAGAAGAGACTCACTCATGCAATCGCCACCGGACCAGCCAGGCCGACACTCAGCGCAGAACTTTCCCTTAATGAAGAAATCGTCCCTGGGACTCCAAGTCCCATTGTTACATCGCTTACAGTTCTCAAATATACTGCAACCTGGAAGAAAGAGTAGCCGAAAACAAAATCACGTTAAAGTAATTAAAGAATCACTATGGCAGAATGCAAACTATTTAGCCTTGACCACCAACGCTCATCTGGCCGCTGTCATTACGCTCATCGTTCACTACAAAACCACAAACATACGTGCACACATACATTAGTGCTTCTTTAAATAGAAACATTGAGAAAATGCTTTAAACAGATGGTTCTCGTCTCAAGAGACATGAGTGAAGTCGGACTTGAGTAAACATTTTTGGAGTTTAAGAGGGAAATGTGATTTACAGGTATCCGTTATATTGCGAACAGCTGTTTTTTTCACATGAAAGAAAAACATGAGTATATTTACGCTGTGAAGAAAACAGGATATACTTCTACAGGCAGATGGCATGTGGGGAAAAAATATGTATACGTATAAATAATACTACGTTTTGATGTAGGAGTTACAGCATGTGTGCAAACATCTTCAACTTCTCACATTATATACATCACACCTGTATAACGTACTTACATACAATGAGTCCAAACACACACATTACTACACACATTTAATTCCCAAATCGCCATTCAAAGTATGATGATCCACACAAATTAAGTATTTTCGGGCTTTCTGTTATACTGTTTGTGTTGCTATGGTGCAAAGAGCTGTGCAGTTTTCAGACATGACTTTTTACATCGCATACCAGCCTGATCTCCAAAACCTGTTCGTAAAAATGTATACAAAAATCTTGAAGATACAAATTCATAGTGATACATACCAAATAAATACGGACTGGCAACTGATGACGTCACCCTATTCAAAGTGAATGGGGACCTGCACCCTGTAAACACACTTCGTGAAGTCTGACGATGTAAAATAAACGTGTTATGATTGCATTTTTAACGAGAAATCAATGTTAAATTGTAAGAATACAATACTAACCCTAACCCCCTCAAAAAATCCATCATGGCAGAGAGACGTTCATTCAAGAATCCAACATGGTCCGCCATGTTGTTCACTCAAGGGGCGTGGTTAACCCCCGCCAGTTAGTATGTATTGTTCCAAATTTGTATGTTCAAGATTTTTGTATACATTTTTACGAACAGGTTTTGGAGATCACGTTGCGCATACATATTCCTTAATATTGAGTATATTCCTTAAAGATGAAATCCGCAGCTATAGACTTTATGAGGAGAAGACCCACTTTTGATTATGTTCAAGGTAAACGAGCTGGCAACATGTCATGAAATTAAAGTCAAATATGCACCCTACCTGGATGTATGATGCAGGGGTCGCACTCATTGATGGCGTTGCGACAGCAGGGCACTGCGTAGCCCACCGGCGTCCCCTGTAGGGGGCATTTACAGCGAATCACATCATACTCGCAGCAGCCTCTACACATAACGTTCCACTCCGGGCCCGGGCAGTGGTTGTACAAATACCTGTAATCTAGAAGAGACAACACGTCAGGGATCAACAGCAACTCAAGCATGCAAGCAAGCAGGGGACAAACGCTAACGTACGCAACATATAGCTTACATACATGTGCTGCTGGCAAAGATAGGAAGCTCATAAGAGACGGCAAGGCTCTCAGTGGTTCACATCCTCCGTGTGTTCTCATTCCGTTGCACAAGATAAACTGCCACATTGGTATAATCACTGTCCCAGAAAAAAATTTAAGCAGATAAATAATCAAATGGAATGCTTAATTGGACTGGAAACCAGTGAAAGAAGGACCTTTGAGTCCGAGCGGTTGTGTAACGTTGCATGAATTCCCTTTTGGCAGATGTGAACAGAAGCTGCACTTTAAACTTGGCAAAATGTTGATGGAGCGTTTTGTTTTCCTCTGAGCCCTGCAATCATAACTTCTCTGTTCTGAACCCTCCAAGCATTTACACTTGGACCCAAAAGCAATCTTGTACAAAGTTTTTATTTGTAACGCCATAGCGTGCACACGAGCCGTACATTTGTTGTTTACGTGACTTGTGTGAAACAAAGAAGCTTTAACACAGACACCCAAAAGCCAAAAAAACAGAAACTATAAACCTCTCGTTGGTGGTTTGCAGGCGGTCAGCTAGCGAGGAGAAGAATAGATGTTCTCTTGCAATACTGGGAGTTCCATATTAATGAAACCATGGATGTTGTCTCAGTCCAACTACAACATGGCTCTTTCTCTCAGTGAGGCATTAATCAGACAGAGAGAAGGTTGCGCAAGGCCCGCAGTTCATGTTTAATGAAAATTTCTTTTAATTTGTCCTTTATAAAGCCATTCCATGATTCCTCTTACATTACAGCGCAAATGATCAGCAAGCCAGAGACAAAACGGGGTTTCTTTTTAGCCAGCGATAGATCTCAGGACTAAAATTCAATGTTACTCAAATGTTTTTGGACAATGGCGCCCGAACGTGTCAGTCCCTCATGCAATGCCCAATGTTGTTGAATAGACCGCCAGCGTTCGGTGTTTGTTTTCATTTCAATCAAACTGGACGTTCTAGCATTTTCTTGTGTTTTTAAGCTTGTTTTTTTCCCCCCTACATCAGTAAATTGAAAGCTCAGAGTTACTGTTGACATTTTTGTGGATTTCTTTTGACCAAGTGTGAGAACCACAAACATCCATAATCTGGGCGCGCTGCGGGTTTTAGGGATACAAGAAAAGCCCCGTATTGTGAGTCAAGTACAACTATGACAAAGGAAAACTAAGTAGAAACATATCTTCACCAGAATCTTACTCATTATTTCCCTCAATTTTGCTACAATCTATTTTCAAGGGAGTCTGAGATTCTGTGTCCGTTTGCAAGTAGCGACTCGAGCCGCCTACATCTACCCCAAAGCCACTAGATGCTTTTTTCATTTTTTTAAATTTAACTATTAATCTCAATCACGATCAAGAGACATCCTTTGCTTCCTTGAGGTTTGTGGCGGACGATGACCTGGAGAGACTATGAGAACCAATTTATACGACATGAACTTGAAAGGGTCAAAAAAGCTGTATGAGGTGGTCCGGTAATGTTGTTACACAGATCACTGCTGTGTGTCTTGTCCTTGGACAGAGAAATGACATTCTGTGCTTTTATAGAACCGATCTTTATGGCTTCATTTGGATCAGCTGTTAATCTTTCACCTTAAATAGCGGGCCTTCATTTCCAGATGTCCGCAATGTTTACTTCATGCTCCTTTTCTGGAAGGCTGTTCCCTCTCCTTAATACATCTTGATCCTGATTTACAACCACAAATATCATTCTAGGATGCTGCAGCTTTGACTTGCGTCATGAAAATGTGGATTTATTCACTTAGTTGCAAGCTTACTGCCTCTCTGTGTGAGGCTTCCATGGTCAGCACGTACAACAATTATTACAGAGCGGAAAGAAGGAACAGGCGTGGAGGTAGACGCATACAAGAGTACAAGCGAGTGAGCGTTTGTGGGGGCTTTTGTACAAACGGGAGCTGGCCCTTCGGCGTTTGAGCTTAAAGCTTGAGGAAAGCACTATCATTTCTTTTGAAATAGCTGGTCAAATGTATACTTTTGCACAGGTGTGAGAAAGAAAAAAAAAAGTACAAACATGCAAATGACAAACCATTTATCATTTTGTTCCCCAGACCTGCAATTTAACCCAGGACTGTTATTGTGCTGTGTGCCCCTGGCTAATACGTGTTTAATCCCAAACGGCAATTGTCAGAAAGGGTGCTGAACAAAATGAGAAACGGATCCTATTAAAAGGTTTGCTTCTCTATTGTGCCTAACAGCTGTTTGGCAACGCTTCCGTCCAACCTGTCAAATATGTCTTCTGGTTTATGTAGCAGCCTCTAAATATTACCCAAGGACACTCATAAGCTTGTATTCTGTGGAAGCAAGATGGCACTGGCACAAAGCCAAACACAGTTTAACAGCCAGTTTTTTCCAACTTCATTTCTGAAGCTCATCGTGCCAATTTGTGTGTGCGTGTGTGTGTGTGTGGTTTGACTTTTCTGTTTCTTATTACTGGTATCTACTTTTTTTTTTTCCATTCCAGATGTTGAGCTCGTCAACTTCTCGTCAAGAAGCCAGAAAAATGAAAATGGCAATAAAACGGGCGGCATTACAGACACCCTATTGCCTGGTTTTTGCCTCTGTGTGGGTGTCCACAAAGTACTCCAACCCATTACGACGCTTGTAAGCCGCCACGTGTCAGCTGCAAAAACTTCGACATGGATCCAGAGACTGACGTCATTGTTACTGGAGATGCGCTCACGGAAATTCACGCGAGCCCGGAGACCTTAAGTCTGAATTTACTGCCCCTGTTTGCTGAGAGAGCCGCAGAAAACTCTGACTTCTGCCGGGATATAAATGTTATTTCTTTTAGTTTTGAATCTCACTTTGTGTTTTTCTTAGTTTAGAAATGTATTCTGTCCAAACGTCACGGTGAGAGATAACTCACGCATAACTGTTCCACAACCCCTGGAAAATTATTGGTAAACGGATTCTCATTGCATCAGCATCGACTTTGGCACCAGTTTACATTTGAAGCCAAGGAATAAAAAAAACTGTTTTTTAAGAAATGCACCTTGGAACAGTGTCTTCTGTGGCATTTAAAAAAAGCCGTTGTCCAATTTGACATATTCCTGCTCACCTCTGAGGGAAATGCATTCCATCAGTCCTGTCTCTCACCCTTATCACATCTAAGCTATTTTCAACTCTGACCAAAAGAGACAATTTTAGCAGAGCGCAGTGAGATGATGGGTTCAACATGCATTTCAAACACAGCACAATGCTGTGCACGTGTCACCGCCATTGGACATTGAAAAGTTTAGTTCAGTTTTTTGTCACTGTTGTCATTTGACTATGCTGCTTTACGTGTTCCTTGCCTCAACATTACGTCATACGTTCTTCCTTGCCATAATTCAGTGGGAACTCGTGTCAGAGAAGGTTTACAGTGACGAGCATCACCACGGTTATGGCACACATCAATCAAATGAGTAGTTTCCTCCCAGCAAAATAGTGCAATTGCTGCGCATGTATGTGCCAGTGTTTGATTCCTTTTGCATATTCCCCACAGCAGCTGTTGTTGTGGTTGGAGGGATTTTGCTATCATGGAAAGGGGAACTCCCAGGGGAGCTGTGTGGCCATCGTGTATCTGAACGTAGCCTGAACCCCAGCGCTGCTACCGCTGGTCGTCCTGGAGACTTGCTGTAAATAAACTTCCCATTGCCAGGAAATTAAATCACTCTCTTAACCACTGTGGCAAAATGTTATAAACACACTCCGGTACTTTTATTCTCAAACGCTCATTGAGAGGATATGTTTTGGATTCTTGTAAGCATGTTCTGTGCCAAGGATTCCCTTTTCTCCAAGGTATCATACGCTTTTTACGTGTGCTAGCCTTGGACTATGCCTTGGACAACTTGCCTAAAGCTAAACACACTATGAGGACAGTGTGTCTCTACTTGAAGAAAATCCTCTATCATCAGCTGATGATGCATATGAAGCTGAGTGAGTCAGCTGACAACAACAAACGTGGGCGAATACCCCAGAGAGAACTCTCTTAGTAAATACAGCTACACGCGGCTGAGCTCTGCCTTATCCTGTCGGCCCATTCACCGACATTACAAATCCAAGATTACTTTACTGCCTGGCAACCGCGGGACGATTAATCAACAAAGGGCAGAGGTTTAGTGGAGTCTGGGAGACGGCGTATGGTATACTCATTACCGCAGGCGGAGTGGTCGACTAAAACGTGACTCACATCTTCCTGCAGCAGTTCAACTGGTCACCCTGGGTGAAAAGGCAAAGACCAATACCAATTTCAGAAAAGAAAACCCAATTAGCATTTAAAGACAAGCTTCGACACAAAAGGAAATGCTTGCCAGCATCCATCACCCCTCTTAGGAGTCCAACCGCCTCACTTTGCCCTTAAGGAATGTGCGACCAGCTAGAGAGCAACTGGGAGAGAACGACTGCAACGAGAAGAAAAGTAGATCACAAAGTCCCTTTTAATCTGACTATAAACAAACCCTCACAGAAATGCCTCCCTCTGGGTTTTAGAACACAAGTCGTTTACCCAAAGATTGCACAAACATGATCTCAGCGGCGTCTGTGCATCACTGTCCCTCCGTGAGTCTTCTTCTTCTTCCAGGGAAGAGCGGATGGAGTCGCTGATGCCGGCTTTTTACGAGAACAAAGAACAGACACCAACACACGCGGGACCGGGAGAGAAGGAGCGGCGGTGAGCGAGGCGTCTCTTACCATAGGGCCAGGCCGTCCCTTGAGGCAAGGCGATGGAGAGAGAGATGAGGAGGAGCAGGCCCCCCTTCCATGGAACAGAGGTGGAGGTCCAGGGGGTTGTGCGGGTGCCCCCGTGGGTTTGCCCCAGCTGCAGTCCCCGTCCCACAGACAGCATGCCGCAGTCTGGAACTCTGTTTACTTTCTGAACTCAGCTGACATCACCTTCTCTTGGCCCTTCAGTGTTTCCCCCCTCCCTCTATCTTTCTCTCTCTCTCTCTCTCTCTCTCTCTCTCTCTTACTCGTTTCTCGTTGGCTTCAGATTACAGCACAGCCTTGCAAGGAGTTCTACTTGCGGGTCTCCCAAAAACTCCCCTCGCTCGGCTCAGAGGACGACGTCACTGCACTTGAATGAATACAGGCTTCGATGTTTTTACGGTTAACTCATAACGGGGGTCACAAACAGACACGCACATGTCGGAGTGAAGCAAAGAACAACCTTTTATGTTTGTTTCCTACACGTCTGTCTTGGAATGCAATGTGTGTGAAGCAATAGCATTCTGTAGGTTATTGTTGTAGGTTCATAGGAATGGTCTGTTATTTGCCATCCTGCCCAGAGTCAGTGGAGCCGATTGATCAGCCTGATCTCCAAAACCTGTTCGTAAAAATGTATACGAAAATCTTGGCGATACAAATTCGTAGTGATACATTCGAAATAAATACGGACTGCAACTGATGACGTCACCCTATTCAAAGTGAATGGGGACCTGCACCCCGTAAACACACTTTGTGAAGTCTAACGATGTAAAATAAACGTGTTATGATTGCATTTTTAACAAGAAATCAATGATAAATTGTAAGAATACAATACTAACCCTAACCCCCTCAAAAAATCCAACATGGCGGAGAGACATTCACTCAAGAATCCAACATGGTCCGCCATGTTGTTCACTCAAGGGGCGTGGTTAACCCCCGCCAGTTAGTATGTATTGTTACGAATTTCTATGTCAAATATTTCGTATACATTTTTACGAACAGGTTTTGGAGATCACGTTGAATTGATACCGCCAACTGGGAATGCTGAAGCCGTGCGACTGTTAGCTTAGCTTAGCTTAAATACTGGAAACTGGGACAACCTGAGGAAAACACGACCGTCACTGGGGCGATTCTGTGTGTCTTCCGTTTAGTCTGTACAGAAAAAGAGTTAAAAGAAAAACTGGACATTTTACGGGACGTTGTGCAGCAGACTATTTCAAGGTTGGGACTAAGATTTGTATTACTTTTTGGACAGGGAATTACTGCAAAACAATATACAGGAGTGTGATATTTAATCCCCATCTATGTTGTATCTTTTTGGAGAGCTACCAATGTTATCTTGCATAATAAAAATAAATAAATGTATAACGTCTGGCTTTCAAATGGGAAGACTTTAACCACAGAAAGGCAGCCAGCGTAAACACAGTTACCCACGTATTTTCCTTTCCTTTTTACAACAGTTATTCTGTATGATCTCCTGGGTGTGTTTTATTTCAGCACTGAAACTAATTCCTTTGTTGTTCTTCGCCCACTGGGATTCAAAGCTGCATGCAACAGCAAACAGGGAGTACAGATCAAACGAGCCAGAACTGGAGAATCAAATATCCAGAGCAGTTTCCTAAAACAGCAGAGTTCAAACCATGGAGGCAAGACGTGAGCCGTGCCGCAGTCTGCGAACGCGTATGGAAGGGAAATTAAAAAACAGACTGAAATCAAGAAGGTTCGTGAGGAGGGATGAAGGGAAAAGGACACAGAAAAAAAAGCACGAAAGAGGGAAACCTAGAGGGGGAGTGGGGGAAAAGGAAATATTGTCTCCCTGTCGCTGCTTCCTATCCACTTTACAGTAACTCCAGTTTTTTTCCAGTGTTTGTCCAGATGCTCAATGGTTTATTACGTGAAACCCAAGGATTTCAGCTTTAGATTTGTATTTTCAGAGACTCCATCTGCAGTGAACTCTGTCAGCAGAATAGACATTTTTTTCTCTCTTTATTTGTGTTGTACATTTATACATGTTTTATGAATAAATAGTATAAACAATTTAAGCAGCATAGCAAACTGTGATAATAGTAGATGCTTTTTAGTGGGATTTTTGTTAAATGTAGTAGGTTTCCAATACAACAGTCTACAATGAGTAAAAATGTCATATGAAGCCTTAAGTCTCTATGAGCAAAGCAGTTTGTGGGGAAAACATTTGTCTCGGGTTTTAAAATGGTTTGTTAATCAGAAGAAAATCTTCTCTAATTAATTAATTAATTAAAGAAGATTTTTCCCTATACTCACAAATAGCGTCCAATGTGACACTGTCATTGACACAAGCCAGAAGTCAACAATAATCAGAAGCTATTTTTGAAGAAACAGAAAATCATCGGAATAGAATCAAGATACTGTTCAAAATAACACTAGCTCATGAGATTACTATTTTTATTGTTTACATACTGTTGAAGGATTCTGATTTTTAAAATCCAATACTGCTTTGTATTTTGCGATGTGTCTCACGAGGACTATCTTCTTGCACATTTAGGCAGAAATCAAAGGTACATATTCAGTTTAAAAAAAAAAAATTTGGCCAAAAACTCAATATTGTACCCATGTAAACATCTGTTTTGATGACTTAACTCTATACTAGACCAATTTTGGTCACTTTGCCAAAGTACAGACTCTTGGTAATTATTTAATTCAGCATTACTGTAATAGAGATATTTTCCTGGAGGGAGATATTTTCATGACCCACCAATCCCTGCATACATCTTCTCTGCATTACAGAAGCTTTTCATTTGGCACCACAGGCAGCGTGATTGGTCAAAGAGAACGGGCCCCCTGCCCACATCTCACAGTAGAATCTCATTACCAAGTGCAGGAAGAAGTGGTACAGTGGGGGAACAACGAATTCCCTCGCAGCCATTACAATTAATGCCGTCCACCGTTTACTACACATTCTTTACAGAAGGTTTTTCAGAGGATATTAAACGAGTTCTGTCACAAAATGTGTTTTGATCGGTACATTAGCAATAGCTTCAACTTGTTTGTGTTTGAGGTCCGAGAGTTCAAAAAGGGTCAGTGCGCCTGTGTGCGCTTGCGGAGCCATGTGGTTTTAATATGAAGGAATCCAATCATGGCATCACATTCATCCCGTTTCCATGGTTACGCAGTAAACACGAGGGCCTTTTTTCCGCAACAGTTGCTGCCTCCATTCGATGCGGCCAATGGAAACCGGCCGTGTGCTTCACAGGTAAGACGGATGCCTGCGGCAGTTACTTAGCAAAGCCGGTGACAGCTGTTCCCAGGGGGCGAAGAGACATGACAAAATTCGGGTTAGTAACTTAATATTGAAGGAATCTGTCAAACTGGATGCCAAAATTTCTCTCATCTATGTAACACACTGGTGAAGAATGGCTTGTTTTCCTGAGCTGAACTACTCTGCACAACCACTGTGTTTATGCATACTTGTCTGTTCCTAAAGAGGAACCGGGGATTGAAGATGGATGGATGGACATTATTTGAGATAAAGTTCATATCACTGCTGTAATCGATCTGATTCCACGTCCCAGTGCTTGAAACACAAGCTCAAGCAATCTTGAATAGGTTTGGCTCAGATGTTTCCACGATTATAAGTCACACTCCAAACAGTCCCTGCCTGGCTTTGATTTAGTCAAAGTCAGGTCAAAAACATTTTAACATAGTTTAGTTTGAAGCTCTGACTGTCCTCCAGAATCTCCACCCAGTACAGCTATGCAGCACTAGCTCCCTGGAAATGACAAAGACTTGGATTCCACATTGCATTGCACCCTGTCAGTCCCACAGCAAATGAACTCATCTACAGCACATTGCAGCAGCAGGGAACAAAATTAAACAAAGGTTTATGGCACCCCAAGGGCAGCTAGGCTATAGATAGGATGCTTGAGATACGTTGTGCAAATATGAGCTTACGCACATCCACGTGAGCTCCACCCACACCCCTTTGACATCCAGCTTGAAGCACTAAGTGTTACTCAGAATAGTCCCGTGCCACCATCCAAACGGCTCTCAGGATCATTAAAGGGTTCTGGGTTTACAGGCAGATCGTAGCCCACAGCTGTGGGGTTTAAAACAAGTATAGCATAGCCACACTGTCTATACTGCACTGTTTACTGTCTCACACGGGAGAGTTTGCTGTGGTGCGTCATAGCAACAGGGTGTCTGTTTTGCAGCTTTGTCTTTTCAGCGGGACGTCAGCACGAGAGGAGCCACTAAGCTACTTTAAAACGAGGAAAACAGCCACGCCAAGCCAATTAACAGAAAGCCCAACATTTTACAGCACATCGCCACGGCGCTTCAAACCTCCTACTCCTCTTGAATTTTGCAGCTTTGAGGGGATTTTTCCTATCTGAGCTCCCTCTGCGTTCATGTTATTCATTTGTATTGGTTACGGCTCTTGACGAGTCTCCACACAGGAGTCGACTTAACAGGAAGCTGCACATGGAAAACAAACAGGAGAGATCATGCTGATAGTGATATCTGGTCTGCTGCGCGTATTTATAGCTCCATTCATTTTAGATTTAGTTTTATGGGAGGGCTGGTTGCTCCGCAACCATCATCATAACAGTGGATCCGAGGTGGCATCCTCTTCTGCCCTGCCACATATTAAGGCTGACCACGTAGCGTGCCGTGGTGCAATTAAATGGGATATGAAAGAGGAGGAAAATAAATCAAACATCATGAGATCATGTGCAGTGTGTCATTATAATCCAGAAGGCTGTATTGAATTATGTTAGAATTATGGCATTAAGTTATTCAAACGGAAATCCTGTTGATGCACGCAAAATGTGTTTTTTGTAATTGAGCTAAAAAGCGTTCGTCTGAGATGAGCTTGTGTCCTGCATAACTATGGTTACGAGAAACTCCCACTGTGAGTAAGCACTTGACACGGGGTCCTGGAAAAACTCCCCTTTTACATGCAGACACTTGCTCCGGATTGGCAGCCGTCCGCCTCGGCCGGTTGGGGTCGGTGCTGTATTTATGTAAATGTCATCACATCAACGTATAGGAGCGTGTGTCTTGGAGCTTAATTGATGTATTCGTCCCTTCACACAGCTCAGACCTCAGCTGACGGATTCTTTTCTCTTCTCTCTTTCTCTGAGCCAGAAGGTCATCTTTAGCTCGAATGTTTTATCACCTGTGTGATCGGAGCTGACGTGTGCTCTCGATTCCACGTCCTCTGTCGCAGTTGGTTCACATGGGCTTTTGTGCTACCGGAGAGGACTTGGTTTCTTTGCTCTCGTGGGTCAAAAGCATTTTCCTATTTGGTTTTCTGGACAGAGCTGCTGCGACATCAATCCCTGAATGGAACTTTTGTGTTTTTTTTTTTTCAGCCTTGTCTGTAGAGAGCAGCAGCTGATGGGCTTTAGCTTTAACCTCTTGTTGAAGATCCAACACCTGGATTATGGAAGCGCTTTTGCTTAAGTGCCTCGGTTGAATCTCAATGACATGATAACGAAGCTTATGGATTTCTTTTTCTGCTTCTAGCTCTCCCCGCTTGCATTCAGCGCTAAATTCCTTTCTGAGCTGCTTCCTTAACTCCGTCACAGCTCTGGAGTTCAAATGAAAGTAATCGCCTCCACCTCGACTTTTGCAGAGTCCTTCTGGTCTGCTGCGAGAGCTGAAATGGCGGCCTTCCTCTTTTGTGGCATCGTCTGCTGTATTCTTACTAAACACCTCCACAAAAGCTGCAGTTGGCAAACTGCTCTCAAAATTTGTCCGTATAATCTTCTATTGCAAATTACAAAAAGGCTGTAATATATTATTTTTTCTTCCCTACTTTATTTATTAACTGCACCATGTCACTACTGGTCTTTACCTTTGGCTGGACTACAGTTTCAGTGAGAAGACCATAAACAGAAGACTACGTGTGCACAGCAGCATCTTGTGGCCACACATGGAAGTACACCATGTTTCTGAAAGGTCAAGAAAGGTCCCGACCACAGGGGAAATGGAATTTCACAGTAAGCATTAAAGGAGGTCAACTAGGATTTAAAAAGTAGCTCATGTTTTGTGAGGAGCGTGAGGAGCGTAGGGAGCGTCTATGCGAGAGGAGCCATGTGGATGTTGACCCTCTAGAGGGAGTCAGAGCCTGCACATCCACGCAATCTCTTCATCGCTGGGAGGCGTGAGACGCATCTAAAGTAGACTTTGAACACGTATAAGCAGGCATGATGTGAAAGAGATGATATGTGTTTTTTTTTTCTTCTTCTGCTGCAGCCACTCATGCAGACCGAGGAGAAAAAGAGCATCCCTGTGCAGCGCATCAATTTCTAGGATTTCACACAAAGTACATCCCATCGCTCCCACTTCAATCTGTTACAGGACATATTGATTTGCCATCGGAGGCAGCAAAGTGGACTCAAGATTTCCACAGCGAGAAACTCAGTGGGAGAGCAATGTAAGTGGCAAGCAGTGGACTGGAACCGGGCGGCGTAGCTAATCACTCTGATCTCATTTTCTTATTTATATTCCCCCACCCGGGTGGCGGTTGGCTGTTAGATCAATTCTCCACTCCACTTCTTTTATGAGCAAGGAGCCACCAAAGCTACTCAGTACGTTAAATTATTCAATTGGGCCTGCTCTGTTGTTAATAGCAGTGATTATTCTTGCTTAAAGGGCATAATGTATCCGCTGACAGCCGACAGTGATACAAACCTGTCCCGAGGGACACAAATCTATCAGTGGCGCGAGTCTATCTGCTACGTTAGAGATTCCAGGCACCAGTGAAGCACGGGCACGTAGAATACACTCAACATCAAGGCCCGCGGAAAAAGGCTCGTTCCACAAGGCCACGGACATAAATAACCAAGCCCTCACCTCGCAGACGACCTGCAGTGAATAGACGATGGTTTCAAATGGCCGGGCAGTTGATTCTAAACGGTGCGAAAGCCCCTCTTACGTACGGTCAGCTGACTAAAAAAGACACACCGTGGTTTATTATGTAGCACAGGCACACTGTTTTTCTGCTTACTCAAACGGCCTATTTCGCACGCTTGATTTGCAGTGACGGTTTTCCTTGTTCAACGTGCGGCGGTTTGCCTCCAGTTGTTTTGTTGCGTGACTCATTTGGTTACTCATCCCCCACCAGGAGAGGTCAAAATGCCAAAAGTGGTCATTCTGGGTTCCGATACCCTGGCTTTTTCTCTAACCCCCCCCCAGCACCATTATTACTACTTCCCCGGAGCTGGTAAAAAAAACACGGACAAATACAGCTATTTTCAAACCAGTGTCAACGTATGAAAGGATATTTCAGCATCAATGCTTGAGCTGCCAAACTCTAAGCTGCTCTCTGCCGGCATGTTCCATTGTTGTTGTTGTTTTCTACCAATAACTAATATCCAGCTCGCATCCGAGCGGAATTTAAGCCTTTGGAGGGACGTATCCGGATGAAGCCACAAAGAAGATCACTGGTCCTACAGTTTCTAGTCAACTGGCATATGTTTACAGTATGGACCAGATGGCAAATACATATTCAGACGGCACTGCACGGGCCTGTTAATGTGAATGAAGACCTTTGCAATACAGACTTTCGTCTTATCACTAGTTTTACACAGATCAACGGCTTATCTGGAGATCCTGTTTAAAAGAGCCATATTGTGCCCTCTTACCACATGTTGATATTGGTCTTTGTGGTCCGAATGAAATAAAATTATTACAATCATTTGGTCAAAACACCACAAGGATCCTTATTAGCAGCACCCTTTTCAGCCTGTATATAACAGCTCTGCTCAAAACGGGCCGTTTGAGGTCTTAATGCTGATGAGACAGCGAACCACTGCCCCCCCCCCCCCCCCTGTACCCTCCACCATCCACACTCCTCCGTGGTTCCAGCCTTGCATGGCATCCCCCCCATTCACCATGAAATGTAAAAACAACAAGTGTCAGTTTTTAGGGTTCAACAGGACGTTTCGGAATCATTTGCACAAACAAACAGCTTATTCCCAATTCTAGTCATATTTGAAATTAAAGAGTTTCTTCAACCATCGTATGGTACCGGCACCCCTGTCCGTTTACAATTATTGAGTGATTTCTGCACACAGGGGGGGGGTCCAGACACAAAATGTAGGTATCATTGTTGTGTACGTTTATGTACAGGCAGCCACATTAACGTGTAGAAGACCTATGAAGGTGGAATTTTCCTAATATGTCCCGTTTAAATAATATGGGTTCAATAGAAAGAGGCTGAATTCTCTCCACTGGGTGAGCTCCTGCCATAGGCTGAAAAGGCCAAATGCTCTTCATTAGCGTTTGCTTAAACTGGTTTGAAATGTGCAGAGGGTGGAGAGGGGCTTTGGACGAAGATGCATGTAAACCGCAGCTCTCCGCCCCTCACGCATACGCAGCATGCATTCCAATGTGATATGATGAGTGCAAGCACGCCGCTCATTAAGCCTGAAGCTGCTAAATGTTTGGCTGAAATGTTAGGAGGACATCCAAGCTTCTTCATCATCTTTAATCTCAACTGACCCTGCGACCCCCACAAGAGCTGGGGCAGAAACCAAGAAAATGAAAATAACAAAAAAGGACCTTGAAGGCATCACTTTCCTTATAATGATGACCAGATGCTCTTAAGCTCTCCCTTTAGTTAATTTAAAGGGGATCCTGGGCACAAGGCACTGCGCACGCTTCAGTCAATAAGCCAGTTAGCAGTAAGGAAAGCAAAATCTCATTCCTGACTTATTAAATGGGGGATTTGGTGTGGCAGGTCAGGGGTTGCAATTCAGGAGATTGGACACTGATTCTTTAATCGACTGACTCAACAGTACATCTCCTTCCTCCCCTCCCTGTTTTTGTCTTGTAAGAGGGCCTCTCTGGAGTAGCACTGAATATCAATCGCCTACCCCCCCTCCCACCTCCTCAACTTCTGCTCCATGGTAGATAGATGGAGATGGGGAGCACAGTGCTTCAATAAGCTTAGTCCTGCTTTTCTGTTGTAGCTAAGGGGGAGTAATGCAGCATCCATTGACAGTATCTCTTTCATTAGTAAATGGAAAAACCAACCAAGTCATTGCTGGAAAAAACAAAAGCAATCGAGCCTCGATATCAGGTTATTGTCAAAGACAGCTATTGAAACCGGGGTCCTTCGGGCTTGCTCAGGGCTCAGTGGATCTCAGGGCTCTTGCACCGTGTCCATTGTCCGCCATGAGGGGGACCGCATCGTCCTGGAAACACCGTGGTGGAGAATTACACTCATGGCCGCTCACATTCAGCACGGGGCAACGTCTGCCACGCTAAAAGAAGGCGGTGAAGTAAAGCGTGCTGACTAACATATGTTTATATATTCCTTAAGCGTTACACGAGATGAGTGCTGAGATTAGTGCTGACGAGATTGCGTTTCTGTCACCAGTAGTTAAAAGAAATGTCTCATCTGTCTCTGGAGTATTTACTGTGATGTTACATCCTCAACTGCAAGTTTACCGGAGGGCCAAGTTGTAGCGTTCAAAGTAGAGAAAAGCACAAGCTAGGCTCCCCGAACAGATGACTCTCAGTGTGCAGAACACTACACCCAATGACTCGACCTCCTCCTTACCATCGGCTCCACACTAAAGATACTGTACCGGCCCTTCCCCTGCATAAGTAACCGTCAGTCGGTGGAAGTAAAAAAACATAGCTTTCAACGCTAATGGAAACCGCGTTTATTATTCAGTCCAGGAAACAGAGAGTGCTGCAAAGTGTCGAGGGACCTACGAGTTATTGCTCAGCGTGAACTAACCCCACCAGGGGGGAAGAGACAGAAGCCTCATGCACTTTCTCCTCCTCTACTCCCCCCCACCCTCCCTCATCTCTTTATGTCTCCCTGTTCATCTGCAGGGGCTTGAGCAGGCACCACGCAGTGAACCCGAGATGGTATCACAGCTGCGGGCGTCATCCGGCGCCCGGTGACGGGTCCAGTGGGACGCTGTGGACAGAGTGACAGACGGCCCGGGCTCTCTCGTGTCACCGCATGCAGCGCTTGACCACGGGCAGAGAGAGGTTGTCCCTAGGTTACGCCCCCCCCCCCCCCCCCCCCCATGGGACTGCCAGGGGATTTACGAGGGAAGCATGAAGGAGGAATGTGGGAGGAAAGGGGGGACGTGGGGGTTGTGGGGTGCTGGGTTTGCTGACCTGCAGATAACACATGGCAGGAAACGGATAGGTTTGATATGTGAACGTGCCCCCACTTGCGCTCAGGGTTAGGGTGGGGGAACGGGGAGGGGGGGTGGGGGGACACCAGGAGCCAGTAAATACAGTCACTCCACACTCCTAAAAAGCAACACACCATCGGACAGAATTCCAGCAATGCACTTAAGCCGTGTTCATTTCCTGTGTCTAGACCTCGGAAGTTACTCGGCTTATAAGTGAAAGTGACAGAAGCAGCCAGACATACAGCAAGCACATTCTTGTGTGTGCATATATATATATATATATCAGGGCTACAGAGGCAAATAGTGAGACAACCTGCCACAGTGATGTACAGCATGCATTGATCTTGATCATCATCAATCTTAAAAAGCTCATGAAAGTATCCTTGCTACAGTATATCCATCGATACACCCTATTCAGTGAGCCTGTTCAGTATCATTAACTATCTGCATATCTGAGTCACGGGGTGCAATTTGCAACGGCCAATTTGTTTTTTAACAGCTCTCAAAAGCAGATGAAGAAAAAAAAACACCCACCTGCTCAAGGACCCAGTCTTTTGTCTAGCATGGAAGAAACATGCTCGGACACGGGCCACGACACAAACCATTACTTGGGATTCAAAGACTTTCGAGTCTCTGCTTGCGGGGATTTTTGCTTTCCTTCCGCACAGCTACTGCCGTCAATCTCGCATGAAAGAAACACAGGCTAGGAATTAGAGCAAATGATTCAGCTGGTGACCAAAAAAAAAAAAAGCAATGCCCTTTGCAAAGCACAATTGAGGCTACATGAGAAATATGACCAGAATCATTTTGCCTGCTTGTCTCCCAGAACTTGTTTCCCCATCTATTCCTTAATGTTACTATATTAAAAGGTTCAGTTCAGGCTGTGAACGTCAGAATGAAGATAACAGATCTCCATGAAGATCCAGGCGTTTGAAGCGTACGTTAACAGACCTCTAATTTACTGGGTGTAATTGAGTATTCAGGTCTTTTGTCTTTATGTCTCAGGCAATTTAGCATGTTGCTATAAAAATTAAGCAAATTAACGTTCAAGATATTGAAAACATGAGTCAAATGGTAAAGAGTTGTGGCGGCGGGGGTTTATAATGACAAAAGGTTAATGAGGGAGATGCACACTGAGGAGTTTGTGTTTATTTGGTTGAACACGCTTTAGACAAGCGTGAAACAAGAAGGATACGACTTCATTGGTGAAGATAAGGTCGAGTAGCAGATATATATGCTGTCATGAATTCAAAACAGAATCGTGAACAATAAAAATAAGTTATTCATGTTAAGTACATCATCAGTGGGCAAACTCTATTTGCACCTGCATAGAAAGCTCGTAAGCGGCTCGTATAAGCGTTGTGCTTCTTTCATGTATCAGCTTATTTAGAATGTAATTAGAGATAATACATAGGTACTAGGTAGGAAATGGAAAAAAAATGTGTAATTTCTTGAGATATTTAAAATTTCAAGGTTTAAAACTCTATTTTTTGGAATAGCCAAATTGCTGCAACGTCTCTCTGAATACAGGCCTGTCTGTAAGTCTCAGTACAGGCACACATTGTTTAGCCTCTGTACTCAGCCGGACATGACAGGGAAATCAAAGTGCTGACAATCACATTTGAGGGTGTTGAAGCTATAGACGAAATATTTCACATTTAATGTTTGGTCGCATTGGAATTGCAGTGGCATTAGCATTTCTGCCCAAGGTATCAATTATTATAGTGGATGCCTTTGCCAATGCCTCACAGTCCTCTCACACACACACACACGCACACAACGCACCGCTCCTCTCTGAACTCCCCTTCCCACGATCCGCCCACCACCTCGGGACTGGAGTCACGTGTCTCGCCGCCCAGTGTCTCTCTCTCTCTCTCTCTCTCTCTCTCTTACTCTCCCCACCGCCAATCAAACTCACCCAGCGCCCGGTGGAGAGAGAGAGAGGGGGGGGAGAGGGAGACAGCAGGATGAGGGACGGAGAGGTGCGCGCGGACAGAACGCACCTACCAGGCCGCTCGCTGGAGGCGATCCGCACTGCTTCATCTCCGCAATGAAGAGGGATGTGACGAGGCATCTGAGCAGGACGGCAGATGAGAGTTGCGCTGTCTTGGAGACACTCTTCTTCCGGTGATCTCGAGGGCTCGGGGTGTGTGTGTGTGTGTGTGTATTTGTGCGGGACGAGGGGCGCGCGGCTGCCGGCTGCTCCGCTCTCGCTCAACCGTGGACCGAAGACGATCCCTGCTCGCTGTCTTTATTTCAACCTGCGCGGAACTCTCCCCCGGGGGGGGGGGGGGGCGACTGGTCTTCGCCATGAGGGCTTTTTCAGCCAACTTGTTCGCCCTCCTTTTCCTGTGCGCCCTCGCGAGTGTTTTCTACGTCTGGAGCGTGCTGGAGAACCGTTTGGAGCGACACAAGCGCGGGCTCCCGGTGCCGGCGGGCGCAGGCTCTTCTCGCCGGGCTCAGCCGGAGGACCTCTCCGCCAAAACTTTCCGAGCACTCCTCGCGGTCCCGGCGGCACACAGACCGCACTCGTGGGGCGGACTCGAAGCCCCCAACCTCACTCATCAAACCGCGAGGGGTTACCATGTGAATGGGGACGACAGGAGGTCAGCGCCGCGGGAGGGCGCGGTCGAGTTGGGCTCCCCGGTGGAGGATGGGATCTTTTGGAGCGACTGGCTGGAGGATCTCCTCCCCGCGGGCTTCACGGAGGAACATGCTCGGGCTTGGAGGGAGAGAGCCAGGACGCATCGAATCGTGAAGCTGGAGCCGGGATGCGGCCGGGTGTCGAACCAGCTCGCCACTTTCGCGGACGGCACAAAAGCGTGCGTGCGCTACGGGATTAACGCGGATCAGGTGCAGGGCGAAACTTTGACGTATTACCTGGCCAGTTTGCTGGGCATCGCCAACCTGCCCCCCCTGGCGCTCTCCCAGCTGAGCGGTGACAGCGACCAGTGGGCGGCCGTGAGGACGCGCATCGGCGAATTGCAGTGGGGCGATCGCGCCGTGGTGTCTTTTACCGAGTGGGTCTCCAACCTGACCGGGGTGGTCACGCCGGCGCCGCTCAGGCAGGAGAGCGGCGGGCTGCATCCCGCGCTCGGGGAGCTCCGGAACAAGACGGTGGCGCAGCTGCTGGAGCTGATGCAGTGGAGCGACCTGATCGCCTTCGACTACCTGACCGCGAACTTCGACCGGCTCGTGAGCAATCTGTTCAGCCTGCAGTGGGATTCGCGCGTAATGGAGAGGGACACCAACAACCTCCTGCGGACGCCGCGCGGGGACCTCGTGTTCATTGACAACGAGGCCGGGCTCGTGCACGGCTTTCGGGTGTTGAACATGTGGGAGAAATACCACAACACGGTGCTGAGCTCCGTGTGCGTGTTCAGAAAAAGGACCACGCAGCGCGTGTCTGAGCTGCACAGGCGCAGAGACACCGGGACGAGGCTGCGGGACCTCTACAGAGACAGCGAGCCTTTGTCTCTGGAATTGGGATTTCTCTCGGACGAGCACGCCGGGGTTCTGCAGGACAGGATAGACCGATTATACGAACACATTTTGCATTGCAAAGAAAAATACGGCCAGCTGTGAACATTCAGCATGGCGCAGGTGATGGATTTGTTGGGTTTTAAAGAGCTGCGCATGACGCGCGCGTGGCACACCTGTGCCGGACGGATGCGCGTTACGCTAAACGGTCTTGAACACCCAGCTGAACTACCTCTTGTAAATAGAATGCGACGCTTACTTTAGAAGTAAGTACATTTGACACACGTGTTTGTAAGATCTCCACTGTAATGCCTCACAGAGAGGACTTACTGTCTCCCGTCCTATTCTCCCCACCAGTGCGTAACCATAAAGAGTGGTCGGGTATCGTAACGCGGCCCATACATGTGTACTTATTGCGTTGTGTTCTGCAATCCTAATGATACACTCCTATAAGCCTTAACGTGAGTTGACTCTTGAATCCTGTAATTCTGTTGAAACCTGGCTCGCTTTATATAAAGAACATTGTTTGCACATTGTCATAGCAGCACCTGCACTCCTTTAATTGTGTTTGAATTGCATATTCAGCCTTAAAGTCACATGTAACACTTGTACATGTTGTAATGTAAATATTATTATGCCAACATATGATGCTCCACTAATTTAACGTGCCGTGTAACATTCCAGATTATCTTGTCCTTTTTTTGGATAAATACACTGTAATTTAATTGAACTGCTGTCAAACTCTGTGTTTTGTAATGCAGTTTGTACTAAACTGACTCATTGGAGCACATCAAATATGTATCTAGTCCTCCTCTGTACAGTATACCTCCTGCCTATGTAAGCCGCTTTACAGAGCTCTCATTGTGCTGTGGAAATATCTTGTACTAGCACACTGTTTCCCAGGAGCCATTCTGTCAGCCACTCGCACGCTACAAAAGAAATCCCTAATCCTCAATATAATCTCACCCAGAATGATAAAGTGAAGGAGACGACTGACATCCATTTTGACGTCCTCTGAGAGGCTTTCAACCATATCGAAATGCAGTTCTTTTCACAACAACGAGATTATTTTGCAGTATATTAGTCAGTCTAGTCATGAATAAATGGTCAACCCGCGCCCAAGGCCGGGTTTGGGTTTATTGGTTCAATGTGTTCAGCCAAAAGTCAAGAAAATTCCCTCTGCGGATACATGTGCAGCTCAGAGACCAAGCCCGCAATTAATGAGCTCTCAGAGAGCCTTGTTTACAGTTTCTCAAAGCTTGATCTTACTGTGAGAGGTATTGGGAAGAAAGGGAACACCGGGCCCGGAGATCAGCTGCATTATTGTTGCCTTATGCTTTCACTTAGCACAACCACATCTTTCTTTAATTTGACCCCCATTGGAAGGCATCCTCTCCTTATTAGTTCCACTACAGGCGCAGCTGTGTGGACTTGATTTCTGGTTCTAGACTTACGAGCACATCAGAGGGAAAGTCAATGATCAAACTTCCAAAGGCTTAATCCTTTCCAGGCTCTCACTTGTACCTCATCTGGTTTCTTTTACAACTTTTGTTTGAATATGGCCAACTCCAGGGGCACACCCTCCCTGCTAGCACTTTTTGCATTTTGTTCAAATTCTTCGATGTGCACTCTGCACCTCATTTCATGGCATGCGTTTTCCCATCAGTGAATTATGTTTCTCCTTGCTGGGTCTTGCCGTATAAGTGGCAGAGGAGCAGCAGAGGCTCGGGCAGGTGTAACCGGAGGCCTTTTGCAGGCATGCAGCTCTAACGGGGGACTCGGGGGGAAGCGGGTCATGGTAATGTGCTGGGTGTAGTAGGGTCAGTGTGTTAGCGTCTGTCGTTCAGAGGGGGACAGGGGTTGCAGCTGGGCCCTGAGCACGTCTGTTTATGCTAAACTCTGCAAAGAGAGATTTACGACAGGCTGCAGACACCAGGGATTAGACACAATGCTCGACTCCTCGGTCTGCGGGTCTAAACCAGACTCACCACCCATCCTCCTTTCCGCTGCCTTGCACGGTCAGCCGCATCTCGCTCTTCCTGCCACATGCGTCTTCCCTGTTAACATCACTTTCAACTCTGCATTTGTTAGTTAAATGGAAGATGAAAGTCCCATTTTCCTAATGAGGTTTTTTTTTTTTTTTTTTTTAGGAAGGAGGAGAGAAAGCTAATTTTTCATCCAGGGACCGTGCCAGCTGTAATCACCCTAATGGTGGATATCAAAGAGGTTGTTGAATGCCCGTTTTAACTGTTCACATATGTTCCTCGCTCGCGTTCTCCGTCTGGCTTATTTCAGATCACCAAACAACGCCCCCACCTCCTTATTCTTCTACCCAAAGGCAACAAAACTGTCATGCACATAAGTTGGAACGTTCGGCGCTTGACATAACGTGACATGGTTCAAATGAGTGCAGCGTGTTCCAGCTTGAGGCACCCACACATAAGGTTACTATTTAGTGTTCCTATGTAGCACTTAGCCGTGCCTGTATACATGCCAGCGTTGTGTGGTTCCCTCCAGATGGGCTTGTTTTTTGCGTCAGTACGCTAAATCACAGGCTCAGACAGTTACGCCGGCCCGGGGGGCCCCTAACAGGCCCAAACACATACCCCAGGTACTCCAGTTCATCTTTTGTCTTTGAGCACATTGCACACATTCCGGAGGAATGGAGGGAGGATCATCTCCATGGACACACAAACGCACACAGACACTTCTCAGGCAGGCGGGAGGAAGGAGTCCCAGCTGAGTACATAAGCCGTTATTAAAGTTGGCTGAGAGCCTATCTTCTTCTTTTTTTTTTATTGCACTAAAGTCAGGATAATCAGTAGGTTCATATTGATGCAACAAATTTAAAAGGCACAATCTGGGGGAAAGCGATTTAAAGTTTCTTTCCTGCAGAAAAAGAGACAAGATCCCACCGTAAATCCCCTTGATATATTTACACTTGTTTCGTAGGCCTGTGTATAAATGGGTTGTAATTTTCTGATTAGGGAGGTTTAGAGGTGCTGATGGGGTTCTTTTTGTCAAATTCACTTGGAGACGAGAAATGTGCTGGTTTGCACAGCTGGCGCTGAAATAATGAACTAACCAGAATTTATGAAAGTAATTATCATCAAGTGACAGTCGCTTAATAAACGCATGATATGAAATATGAAGTACAAAAGAGTAAAAATGGGTGTTTTGCTAGATACCAGGTGACTCGCTGACTTATACTGCCTCTGTTCCGGTGGGCCATGTGTCAATGTACGGCCATTACTTTCATTCTTTCATGGCTATGCAGCGCAAAGGGGAACTTCCTGCCCATGCCTGAATGATTTCATTATGAAACACGGCACATACTAGGGGGAGAGTCCGTTAGTCACAGCTGAGTGGACATGGGCCGTGACGGGTAAACTGGGGGACCGGGGCAACGACTTGAGGGGCTTCGGCTTTGGACACAGCCCGGCTTGTGGTGTGCCTGGAAGAGCTGGCACAAAGTCTGGCTTTGTTCAAGCCAAAGGCCAGGAACCTCCGGGCGTTCTTTCTCAAGACAGTTTGGAAGGTAATGAGGAACAGAGTCAGGCGGGGGGAAAAAAAGAGCTGAGCATTCCTCAGCTAATAAGAAGAGAAAAAAAGAAAACGGGTCGAAGTGTAGTGACCTCGTCTGTTTTCATCTCGGCATGTGTGCGTGTGCCAAATTCATTTTGAGTCCAGCCCACGATGCCAATGTTTGAGAGGGCTAGTTTTCTCGTTTCGAGACTGTCCACAGGGGTTAGTTTTGGAATTACCGCATGTAGTCTCATTGCATCACATGCTGCCAGTTTAACAAGGCTGTGCACCTGGAAGGATCGGCAGGGACACCCAGTTCTGTCAGTCTCTGCCACATGGATTTACTTTTTAAGTCAGCTGTGACAGCACTCAAGCGTTTGATAACTCACAGTCTATACGAATAGGAGCAGAGCAGCAGAGAAAAAGTTAAAAAAGAGAAGTCGAAGCAATGGGTTATGCATAAGGGCAATGAGTAATGTGTGTGACCATGTGAAACTCTATGACAGATTTCTCCTTTCACGAACAAGAGATTTCCCTAAACTCTGATGGCCAATGTCTTCAGCCAATTAACTTGTGTCCTTGGATGGGAAATTGTTTTTTGCGGGCCTCCATAGCAGTAACTCATACACAAGGGAGCGGACTCATCCGTCCAGCTGCTGTCCGTTCTCTCAGGGCCGCCGTCCCTGCACTTTCTGGAAAAGATTACATCCAACGTTTCCATCCAAAAGCTGCGTTGCTTCCACAGTGCTGTCGGGTTTTTTTCTCCCTCTGTCATGATTGCCAGAGACTCGGACCTCCTACGTTGTTAACATTGACAGAAATATTTCAGATAAAGCAGACGTGACATTGTTGTATTAAATTCCTTATTAGTGTTCCATGTTATCATTAGACTTGGATAGCAATAATATAGCCCTCAGTATGCATACAAATATAGGCATAGAGCTCTGAATTAATCCTTTAAACAAGTACTGTTTAACCTCAATTTTGGGTTCCTTCTATTTTTCCTTAATAGGATTTGCTTCATGCCAGCCATGCCATGCACAAAAAATAAATCCTGATTCATTTCAGCACTTAATTCCATCCAATTTGTTATGCCTTGTCCCTCAAGCTCCGTTTCCAAAATGTCAGAACATAGCCTGCACTGTCATGATGTTAAACAATTACATTTTATATCACAAAATGAAAAGGTAACTTTCACATCTATTAATAATGCAGCATTTCTTTGTGCAAGCTGGGTGAAACACGTTGCCAGAATGTGGTAAAACAAAAGGTAAGTAAAAGCCGTAGATTCAGTGTGAGCCCTTTCCATCCATAGCATGTCTTAAAATTTGGGTTTGTTTATCAAATTGAGGTTTATCCAAGCGTAACATTAGCTCCCTTGTAAAGACTGTGCTGTGTTCAAATGTTTTCCCTTGCTTTCTCCACCTCACTTCTCCTGAAACGTCACACAGGGTTTTGATTGACACGCTTGATGGGCTTTGATATTCCTCCCGGTGATGCCTGTCGATGCCTCCGTGCAGCCCGGGGACCTGCTTCAAGTACACGCTGTTTTGCTCGTTTGCATCTGGATTCATCTCTATGCAAATGTGAATTAGTATGCTGTTTTTTTTCTGTCTTACGCTGGCAAAAAAATGCATAAACATGAAGATATTGTTGACCATTTGTTCTCATGGCCACTAGCAACCAGTTAAGACTGTGGCCGTAATTACGATAGTTCTATGCAAATGGTGCAATGGTGGCGATGGGAGGATATAAATCAGCCCCGGTGCTGAACAAAGAGTTCATTGGTCCAAATGACCTTGCGTGACATTGCGGGGGAGGAGGGGGAGCGGATACTTCTGTGAAGCTGTGTGACAAAAGCACTCAGCAAACCCAACGCATTTATTTTTATTCAATCTCACTCTGACTCGACATCATGAAAATAGCTGATTATATATTTTCATCACTATAGTTTTCTTTTTTGCCCAGCGTGCTTTGACCGTGTCATGCGGGCTTTGTCCTTTCCCCTGCCCGAAGTGCAGAGTGAATCGATGCGCAGAAGGGCGCGAGGACGCCGGATACTTGATGACAAAATGCCTACAAGCTGCTGAAACAGCACATTCCTTCCTGCTAGCTGACCTTTGGCCCCCTCAATGTTAGTGTTGACTCTAAGCAATGCCTGTCGCAGACCTGCGCATGGTCACTGTAGTCGTTTTGAAATATAGCACCGCCGGCTGCGCCGGTGCTCAGTAATTTGGTCATTTCTATGTAAATTGTTGTACCAAACAAACGCTCCGGCTTACCTTGTTCTGTAATGGTACTCTGTTCCACTAAAATGGTGAGAGCCAAGTGAGAAAATGTCAGGACAGTCAATCAGTTAAGTAGCAGGGTCAACAGGAGTGTAGATAGAAGAGAAGGGCACTCAGGCATGCAGCGACAAAGACAGGCAGAAGAGCCCGGCAGTCGTTTTGGGTGGCGTCCAGGTGCCGGCCGCTCTCTTTAGAGAAGGGAAGAGAGGAGCTCTCTGCAGACACACATTAGGGGGTTTATGACTAATTCTGCAGTATCACTGTGATTTGAACAAGATTGGACACGCCTTAGTGAAGGTGAGATGGGACTATCGAATACGGGAGACAGCAGACTGAGGCAATTTATAACAAAGGAGGCACATTTTCACACACGTCACAAAGGAAAGAGGCTTCTCGGACTCCGTTGCTATTGTACTCTAGAATTGTAAGTGTAGTTTAGTCTGAAGAGGTGTGTCTTTAGTTCGGGTTAGGACGTCGGGTTCTACCATGTCCTGCATGTAGACTGGACCCGAGCCATTCACAGCACTGGTAGCCAGTGAAGAGAGCGGAGGAGCGGAGTGGTGTTGGAGAATTTAGGAAGGTTAAAGACCGGTCGTGTTGCTGCCTTCTGGATGAGCTGCAGAGGTGAAATGGCGGTGGCAGCGACACCACTCAAGGTACGGATGTTGGCAGCATTGCATTATCGCAAAAGATGCTCTGCGTTTAGACTAAGGTTTAATTAAAAGTGCTAAACCAAATGGTCTGTACTTGTATAGAGCTTTGTTAGTCGTCTGACCACTCAAAGTGATTTAACACTTCATGACATCATTCACCCATTCATACCCATTCAAAGGAGCTACCATACACAGTGCCGCCTGCCCATCAGGAACTAGCATTCACACACTGCAGTCACAGCTACAGGAGCAACGTTGGGGTTAAGTGTCTTGCTCGAGGACACATCAAACACGCGGGTCAGCAGGGCCTGGGATCAAACCGCCAACTCTCTGCTCGGAGGATAACGCTCACCCACAATTGCTCCCAAGAGCACATTTTAAAAAAAAGAAGAAAAACGAAAATGATGGAAAGGTAACGAGAAGTGAAACCCTTTAGTCAGCCAAAAAACAAAAGTCACGCCATTCGTGTTTGTGCGGAGTTGGCCAGGTGAGACAGCGGACACGGATACCCATGTGCCATTCAGCCAAATTGAATCCAGTCATGCTACTTTTCCTGTATTTCACAATATAATATAATCACAT
This sequence comes from Gasterosteus aculeatus, assembly GCF_964276395.1. Taxonomy (NCBI): domain Eukaryota; kingdom Metazoa; phylum Chordata; class Actinopteri; order Perciformes; family Gasterosteidae; genus Gasterosteus; species Gasterosteus aculeatus. Next base: position 11,737,619 of record NC_135698.1, read on the forward strand.
GCCAAGAGACTGCCTGTAACCACCTGTAACCGAACCCATCTCAAATCAGGAAGTCCGAGACAGCCGTCACAACCACTGCAGGGTAGGGCGTTGAAAGGGGAAACAACGCAGGGGGTAGCGGTTGACCTCCTTCCCCGTTGAGTGCTTACTCAAGCTGCAAACCTTTGTGTTTTAACTGTATACTTTGCACAACACATCCTTTGGCAACACCACTAAAGACGAGCCTATAACAGACGAGGCAGCGGTTGGAGGAAATTTAGAGGTGTCAGCAAGACTCAACAAATGAAAAACACATTTTGTGGCTGCCGTCCCTGTCCTGATTCAATTGGGCGCTCTCTTTTCTCGGCTTCACCCTTTCCTTAATTTCTTTTCACTTGTTCTATATCTATTACTTTAAATCTTTTTTGGCCCGTGCAAATATTGCCATTATGAGATGCTGGGAGCGTTGATTGATCATCAACGGGACTAATCATCTGGGCTGGTTACGAAGACATCTTCCACAAAATCAATCCCACTGAGAGGGAAACTAAATCTTTTTGGGTCCCACAGTCCTCGGTAATAAAGTACTGTCTACCACAAATGGAGTATCTGGTGTATTCTCTTATTTTGTCTCATTCCATTTCTTCGATTTTTAAACTAGCTCATTTATTCTATATCATTTATCCTTTCAAATAAAAATAAAAAAGTGGGTTTATTGGACTCTTGGGGGTTTGGAACATATCATTGAGATTATCTGCACTATATTAGGGGTCGATGTCATCTTAAATCTTAACGCATACATGTGCATTATGTGCAGAAAAATAAAAGCGAGCATCTGGCAAACAAACCCCTGCCTTCACGGACAGACTAACAAACGGCGGCCGGGCAGTAACTCTGCTGTCGGACAGGCGTGGACAGATGGGTGACTTTGAGCCCGCTGTGCAGGGACGGCAGCGTCAGGACAAGGCCACGACCCCCCCGGCCATGTTCTGTTTTCATAACCCTCGGCCGTTTCAGAACCCCCCCCCCCCCCCGCTCTTCTCAGCGGTCTCCGTCTAGCTGAAGCCGCCTCTGGACTGTAAATCACCCGCTCATGTTCCCCTCTGGTCGGAGGCGCAGAGATGAGCGCGGCTTGTGTTCCGCACTCACTCTGTGAATCAAAGGCACGTTACCCACAGCAGTTGACCACCGAAACCAATCCATCAGTCATGGTGGCTGTCAACATGTAGCCCTTCGTAGGTGCGAGGACGCCTGACTACTACCGCCTCTGCCACCCCCCCTCCCCCCCTCTCCCCCACCCCACCCTCCAACTCCAGCTTCTCCGTCTTCCACCCCTCCCAGGTGTTCCCATAACTCACCGGGCCTCAAATCCCACGCGGGCATTCCTGAACTTCAGAGGCATATCGGCAGATGAGGGCCTGGATTTATGGCTCGCTGAAAGACGGTGAGGGGGGAGGAGGGCGGTGCACAGCGGGGGAGGGAAGCTGATAGGGTCCGCTTCAAAGAGAAGGAAGACTTTGTTGTTGTTGCTCCCCATACGCTGCCTGGTGCACACACATGCACAGCTCTTTGCCCCCTTTTGAACCTCTGGCAGCGGGAGTGCTCACACACACACACACACACACACAGACACAGACACACAGACACAGACACACAGTTGTCTCAGCTCCCATCTCATTTCTTCAACCTGTATGACCAGATATAAAGTTTGAAGTTTGCCTTCCTTCCGGTCACATGATACAGCCTTTTCACATTTTTCCATTTTCAAAGGTGTCTCTTCAAGGACTGACTGCATGCTTAAAAAAAAGAAAAAGTTATTGCCACTGCATAAAATAACCGTTTTAAATGCCAACTCCTTCTGCAAATCACAATTCGTCTCTGTGACTTTGCATTTTCAGAAGGTCACAGAAAAACGTCTGTGGACGTTTGCGTCTGCCAATATTTGTGCGACTGCGAGTGTGTTTTTGTGTTTGCACGTGTGACCAGCTGGCGCTACATTGCCGGGGCCCAAAAGAGGGTGAGGTTGATGGATGTGCGTAGTGGTGTCGTTTCTCTGAGCCGGATGTGTAATGAACCCTGCTTTGCTTCTGTAACATTTGGGCTGATTGATTGCAAACAAAGGCCATTCAACACGCAGGGCCTCTTAACAATGCAACATAGCTTCACAGACGAGATTACGCATAGTTGAAATGGCACAAGAGAGAAGGACCACAGCGGGCTGAGCCCTTATTTAAGCTTTTCTTCTGCCCTTGAGAGATGAGATGATTCCTATACAATTTCCTCCACTTTACGCTGCACTGCTTGTGGATTCAGCGCGCACATTTACAGAAAAGGGAATACAGAAGTGTTTCTTTCGCCGTGTCTTTAAATGTTCAAAATGTCTCTTTTACGTCTTTTTTCATTCCCTCCGCCCTCTTTCTTTCTAATATACACTCATTAAGATTTTCCCCTTCAAGTTTCCCAGCTCGGCTCATTGTCGGGGTGGAAAGCTGATGTAACTCGTGGCTCCTATTCCCAGTAACCAGGGCGATCCGAAAGGGCCCAGTCCTCCCACCGCTTAATCAGACCACTGTTTGTTCGCTCTCCCTTTTCTCATGACCAGGGCTGCCAACCAAAAACCAGCCAGGCATTAATGAAAAGCCAAAACGATCTCTTTATCTTCCCTCACACGGGAGCTTCAGATGAATTCAGGAAAAAAAAAAAAATGTAAATTTCACCATTTCCGAAAACGTACATACATATTTATACGCTGTTCCCGTTTTGTTTTCACACGAGCCCTCGCGTTGTTTTCCATTCCGTACCTTTGCATCCTCTCTAACCTGCTTGGTTTTTTACATTGCAGAGAGCTGCAAAAGCCTGATGCTAGACGTGTGTTTGTGTGTGTGTTTTAAGTGTTGTGTTGGCCCTCAAGTGACACAGTGAGGGTATAAATAGGCCCACAGATCACTGTGCCAGACAGAATGTGGCATCTGCTGTGCTGGGAGTGAAATGTGTTTGAGAGCCTCTAAACTCCTCTCCATTCCTCTTTCCTCCCATCCTGGTCTCTCGTTGTCCTTCCTTTCCCTTTTGTCCTGTCTCGTTGACTCCCTGTCTCGCTTTACCGGCACCATCTTTATCTGGAGGAGGCAAGATATGTCTCCTTCTTCCTCAGTCTTCTGCCTCATTTCCCTTTTGCCCCCCCCCCAACATCCCCCCCTCCCCCTCTCACATCTGCCGCCATGTGTTGAGTGTTGAGGAGCAGTCCCATTTTCAATTTAGGCTGTAAGATCCTCTTTCTAAACACACCGAGGGAACCGGAGAGTGGGTAAAGAGATATTGACACAGTGTAGAGTAGGAATAGCCGGCCGTGCTGTGGTAAGATTCCCTGTAAAAGAGACACATTCACTTGGTTTACAAAGTCCTCTCCTGCTTTGCAACAAATGTTTCATGCAAAAACAACTTAATCTGGTGGGATTACGTGTTGCGGTTGAGAGGAAATTTAGGGTGGGAAGAGTGACGATGTAAGAGCAGGAGAATAAGGCAAAGTCATTGTGATTCTCTGCAGGTTACTTACCAGCCAAAGCAGATTATCAATCCTACGGATTTAGCGATTCATTTCCCCGCTCTCAGTAAAAGCCTCTGACTCCTCTGCCCTCTCCCCTCTGCCAAGAGACACAATGCAGAGATCTGTAAAATATTACACAACTATGCGTATCCTGACAACATGACTCATTCAAAGCCCCCCGTCACACTCCCTCTATACACACACACACACATCGCATCAAAATTCAATTAATGATTTCCTTCTAGCGTCACTGAACTAGCTGTTCTCATTCATCTACCACTTTTTTTTAAATGTATTTATTTCCCAGAAGCACTTAATCTCATAATCTGCTTCTGCTGCAGACTAGTGTTGGGACAAGCAGAGCGCACGCACGCACAGGCCCAGTGTCAGTCAAAGTAATAAGCATCTTAGCTGTCATTAGATTTCCATTTTTAAAACGATTCAGCCATTCTTCATGTTTGCCTCCCCCTTTTTCTTTTCATCCTATATCCCCCCCCCATCTGCCTCTGTGCTCGGTGACAGGTAGTCGTCCTCTGTGACTGCCTGCTGACACAGCGCCATGTCCACCCTCGGGCCGTCCAATAATTGTTTTAAGAGTTGATGTTGGACGCTGGCAGTCGCAGCGAGGGAGGGGAGCTGGAGGGAGGGGGCCGCCATCGGGGAGACGTGGGGATGTCCGACCGTCAGTCAGGGAACAGCGGCAGGACGTCTTTTCATCCGTTTGTTTGCTCGCAGGCAGTGTTCTCGCCATGGAAGATGAAATTCAATCTTCACCCTTTCACTCGCCGCTTTTTTCCCCCCTCCCCTCCACGTCAGCTCACCCCAACTCTGACAGTCACATTGGCAACACACACACACGGGAGGACTCTCCTCCATCTTATTGGCATTGGGCGTAGGTGTTTGAGGGAATATTGTGTAAATAACTTTTGTCTTTAAATCTGTAATTAACTGAGCTATTCTGCCAACTGAGTTTCTTCTCCCCACATCCAGTCCGTCAAGTAAAAGGGAGCATGGTTTATGTTCCCACTTTGTACTGACTGGTTACCTCGAGATCGAAGCTGGACTCTGATTGGACGGCACAAATGAAATGACATGAGGATATGAGAGAGTTGTGTGACCCACAAAGAGCCGTGGTCGGATTTCTTATTTCTAATCTCAAAACCCCTCAAAAACAGTGCAAAAGCGGTTTGGCAGCCAAATGGAGCATTTCTTGGCAAGTTAAAACCCTCTTTCCCCTTTCAACGGTGTATATTTTCCTATCTCTCTCGCACACTCACCTTAGAGCGGCCTCTGTTTTCAGTGCGCTGTGAACTGGGTCCAAGAACCACCAAGCGTGGCCCCCAGAGGATGGCGTACCGGGATTTAGAAGGTCGGAAAGCGTCTGGCACGGGCACTCGTCCATGCAAAGTTTGCATGGGCCACGTGATGCCGAACGTCAGGGGGCACAGAGGACCATTGTGACCCGGCGCCCACGTTCAGGGGCCCGGCTGAGAGGGACCAGAGACCAAAACACTGAATGTCATTGTTATTTAGCGCCAACGACCTGCTCTGTGCCCTCTGCTCTGACGTCATGGCATTGGTGACGTTGGTCCAGCTGCTGCTAAGCACGCATGTCTGCTCAGCGAGGCGGTTGATGACAGCGTTGCGGGAGCTCGAGTTTTCACACTGACGTTCATTTCACTTTGCAGCTGTATTACTATGTGCTCAACCAATCTTAATAGTAGTCAGTAATAAAGTTTTGGATGCTCTCTTCTGTGCAAAGTGCGACTCAGTGGGGAGTCCACATTTGTTTGCTCATGACGAAGCGCAGATGTGTAACAACTTTAGACAAACCGCCCATTGTGTTTAACTCACCTTTTCTCCCCCTTGATGATAAGAATGAATCTACGTCAAACTGGACTACTTCCCGTTGCAGGAAGGCTTGCGTTAACTTCCGACCCTAAATGTACAGTACAGTATAGTATATAGGTTAATCCACTTGTTAATAAACTGAGTAAATGTGACAGCAGGGGCCGTTAAGCAGCCGCACGCCCCTCTGCCATATGATAGTTGGTTGGGTAGTCATAGGATTTGTCATGCACTGCATAGAGTACAAGCAGTGTCACTTGCAATCAAGAGGTGCAAACATCGTTGGTGTCAAGCTGCATAACGCTTCGCATAGTCTGGCTGTTTACCCTATAAGCACCTGTGCTCTGTACTATTTTGGTGACAGTTGGCAGAGGGCAAATAGCACATTGGTATGCATAAGAAACCCGACCAACCATGATAACTATTAGAATTTCAAATAAAGGTCCCTGTAAAAGAGACGTCACCTGACTGTGTTCATTTGTGCTACCAGATAAATTCTTATAAGGGCCGGGGTGTTGTGTATTCTCACTTGTGACTTCTCCACAACAACGCTTTTCAGCTACGTGCAGCTTTGCACACACACAGTACGTTACCAAAATATTTATTGTGGCATATATCTAACAGCAAAAGATCTAACAGGATGCTAACTTCCTAAGAGAAAAGCAATAGATTCAACACAGAATCCCTCTCCACGCATATTTAATTCACCTCCTCACCTTCAGCCAACAGACGTCTCCCATGGAAGACTGGAACGCAGGGTGAAAAATTAAGAAAGGAACAGTCCCTAAAAAACTACCACACGTAAAAGAAATGTATGCCCATCAGAGGTAATATTTAACATATTTAGTAGCGGTGCAACAGATCATAAAACTCAGGTTTGGGATCGTATTATGGATCAGTCACACATCGGATCAGCTCAAAAAGGAGTTAACAGAGATCCCGATGGCGTTTCTTTCTCCTCATGAAAAGAAACATTCACTTGATAAGGAAATTAAAAATTGGATTTTTATGGATTAAAACAAATCTTTTGATGATGCATTATTAGACAATGCAAACAGGTCATTATTCCCTCTTCAATGCCTATTTATTTGGTTGTGAAACCAACTCTTTCAAACAACTGTATTTATTCAAGTTTCTTAACTGACACTAGATTCAAGTACTAATTTACACAAAACAAAGCCTGAATACATCACAATGTAACTCAACGGAACCTTTTTTGTCCTCGCGTCAATTCGAAGAAATTTTATTTTTTGCATGAAATAACGTTATCAGAGATCGGCGGCAAGAAATGGGATGTCGTAGTTCACTATTTTACTGAATATTGGCGGATATCAATCGTCAGTAAAACTTTGTGATGGTTAACGTTGAGCTCCATAATTAATCCACGGCTCAGACCATGAGGGGGGATCCGTGCCGATCCCTGCTGGTATTACTGACCGGGAAATAGAAAGAAGAAGAATAGAAAGGTGATAAGATACACTTTTTGCTTATTTTGTCATGAATACAAACTGGGAAAAAGAAGAATTTTTGTCTGTCATTAAAACTATATTTTCGTTACTTGGTTTGACTTCATTTTGAAAGAAAATGTCTTTGCTAGATGCTTGAACTGTTGCTCAAACTAAGCTATATGTTCAATAGAAAGAGATTACCCAAAAGTAATCAGTCTATACTGTCTGAAATCCTCTCCCATGAGTAACCAATGAATGAAAGGACTACTGATGTATGATACATTTCCCTTTGCTTCGGGGATACAAGCCTAAGCTTAATTGCTTCCACACACTCAACTGTGCAGCGAGAATTCAAAGTCATCATATTAGCCGTGCAGGGTGTTTGACTCGGAACAACGTCATTACCGCCGTCCCCGGACACACTTTTCCTGCAGCTCCGGGCAGAAGTGGGCCGTGAACCCTGCAGGAAACCGCTGGTTACACATCGCTGCCATAGAACTAGCACTGAGAGACGGTAACCGTGGTTACAGGGTCTGTAAGAGGTTGATAAGAGCAGTGTTTGATGAAAAGGCAGAGGTAGGCACAGTACGGTTACAGTTGGGAGATACGTGCAAAGGCGTAGATGATGAGTTACTGTGCATTGTGGTCTCCTTCCTTTCTCTCTGTCCATCTGACATCATGCTTTATATATTTAGCCATATAGCCAAAAGTTCCCCTTCACACAGACTTGAAAAATGATCAAATGCCCTGAGGCTGTTGACTGATAGATAAAGATGAGCAGGTTGGTAAAAAAGAAATCCCTGTAAAATTCAGTCTACTTTCATGTCTGCAAAATCATTTTCTCTGAGATTTTTATGAGGGTAATAAAATATATATATATATAGTATTTTTTGCATGTAATTGGAGAAAAATCACTAGGTGAATTTGTAGTCCCAATTAATTTGTTTCATTGGTTAAGATGGTTTTCTTTCTGACTGGTAATTCTGTCCATTTGCTTCTAATAATTCAATCTACGGTAGAACCGGGGTTTACAAAAAAACAGATGGGATGCTCAACTAGGGATTATTGATTAAATGACATGTTGATGGAAGAATGCAGGCTCAAAGCTGGAAATTGATTTTGCTTCTAAGGAGAAGACAGGCAATTAGGAGATTTTGTAACTCATAATAACCTTCCAGAGGTCAAAGTAAGATTTAGAACAGTATGATACCACAAGGAGTTAAAGGCTTCGTGGTAATTATGCATGCACAAACACGCAGCCCTTTTTTATCCGCATGAAGGACTTTGACTACAATACCAACATTTCAGATCAACAATCTCATCTGTATCTCCTTGGAGAAGGAAGGACCAGAAAAACCACTCATCTAAAATGTATTTTAACAATACGAGAAGTGTGGAGCCATAAGCATTTACATCTTTTAAATCTAAACTCACAACCAACCAACTAACAGCCCTCTCTCACAAACTAGAGAATATATATTTTTCACAAGGGAACACATTAGATATCTTTTACTTCTACTTTATGACACAGAAAAGAAAGGAAATAGACGGAGAGAGTGAGCGGTCTCCACTGAGTTGGTGCTTTGTTAATGCAGTCTGAACATTTAATGAATAAAGGAGATATAGGGCTGCGGTATATAGCAATTATAGAAATAAATTACCTTAGTTTAGAGAAATCCTCTCATGTTTTAAGTTAGTTGTAGCAGAAATTGTAACTACGCAAAAATGAATGTCTGTGTGTATGTATTACAATAACCAACAGTCTGTTCGTTCCATTTTACACTAAGGACTTCACTTACTTGGTACTTGGTACTATGAGAATAGTGGGCTGTTAAATGAATAAATGCTGCATAATATGCAGAAAATCTAACTTGTGGTCCTGTTATCAACCAAGGGAGAAATTAGAAAATTAGAAATCCGTTTATGCAGAAAAGCAGTCACGTCCTACAAATCTGTGTCTTAGCAACAACAGCATTCCATATTAGATCCTAATAGGACTTAATGATGAAAGGTTTTTAAAATGTAGTTTGAACATTTCAGTAAGTTTTAGAAAACAAAACCTATTCATATGCATCAACATTATTGAAAACTATATTCAGGACATGATCAATACCTCATATGAAACTTGATCAGTGGGGGTGGACTTAGAAATACCTAGATGAGATAACAGGGAAGTTAAATCAACGCCATGGCTTTTAATTCTCGGGAAACTTGATTTTACATCGTCTCAGATGACATTTTCAGAGGTGCTCTGTATTTTTTTTTTTTCTTCTTCAGTCACCTGTATCTCTCTGCCTCTGATCCGTCCTGACAGCTGTCCTTCCCCAACCTTGCCCTACAACACACGGACACACAGAAATCAAACATCGCTGGACCATCGCAGCTCCATGGGGCCTGCAGCTCACAAAGCATGATTACTGATGGCGAGCTGCGTCCAGTTCACACCGAATTCATCTACCTTCATTTCTGCCTTGAAGTCTTTAAAGGTTTTATCCAGCAAACGTTTAGTTTTCCTGCTGAATGAGACTGGGTCAGGAATCCTCTAATGACTTTGTAGAACAGCATGTCGAACGTACGCTGAGTCTGTTTTATGTTGCGCCGATAAGACCGGATAAGAGCTGTAGGAAAGCCAAGAGGCTCCAAAGCAAACGAGTGGGGGGAGATAATAGCGTATCAACACACAACACACGAGGTGGGGAACGGGGAGAAGAGCTCCTCTGACGGATCATTGCCGTTGCATTTCATCTTGAAAGAACAATGTTAAAACAGGCATTAGGTAAGTGTTTTCTGCCTGCCAAAGCCCCCCCTTCCCCTTTTCTGCCATCATGCCGTTTCTGAAGGCTCCATGTTCTTTATGCTGCCAACTTCCATGCACAGGCTTTTCTGTGCTGCAGAGACACAATTTAAGTAGATATTTAGCTTATATTGTGTGTCCCGTTGTGTTACTAGGTGGAGGAAGGATCAATCAAAAGCTCCCAGCCACGTACTGTATGTATATTTAGCGATTTTACTAATGAATTGCTGGTCAATGAGCCTTTTAATTGTTTACGCGGTGTAGAAAGACAAAGCTGTTTCTTAGTGCTCGGTTGAGTTTAATGCCGTGAAAGGTTTCTAAAAAAATAAGTCAACACACTGGCCATGTGCTTTGATTCATCAGCTCACCGTATGTGTGGTTCGATGGGATTTTGCTTTAAATTACGCTCTCATCAGCAACCCCTCCAATCCGAATCATAGATTTTTTTTACAGTGAAATGTGGGCGAATGCAGTTTCCGCTCCAATCGTTACATCAGTACGGGGTTAGCAACTCTCATGCAGAGGAAAATCAGATTTTTCCAGAAAAATATGTTTCCATTGATTCGTCCTTTGGGTTTATAGACTCCTTTCTACGAGAGCCGTCCTTTTCAAAGCTTTGGAAAGAACAGCTTTTTGGTTATTCATGACGTGCCATCCAATAGCAGTAACAGTAAACAACACATGCCAAATTATGGCTCATCTGAAGCCCGGCCCAATGGCCTCTTTAGATCCCTCAACAGAGAACAGCTTGTTCTCTCTCATCTCAGCCGTTCTCTCCAGACTCTCCTGCTCCATTGTCTCTCGGTGCTGGTTTATGGACGTGTACAGAGTTGTAAAGCAGACATCATAATAATAAACTCCCCAATTAACCACCACTGCTAAAAATTGACAATTTGAGTACTCTTCAAGCTTAACCCTTTCCTTTCGTCGGTTAAAACATAAATCTTTGTTTGGCCTTGTGGCTGATACTGTTCGCTGTAAACTCTTGTATACGTGTATGCATCTCCAATAAGACGCTCACTGGGAAAACAGGATGGAATTATCTGATGTAATATTGCTTTCACCGACTTTGCCTAATAACCCAGAGGAACGCCAGGGTTTGCATCTCATCCACAGGCTTCCACCTAATGTCATTAAGGACATGTTAACCACGTGAATCACAGCAATCCCTGTTTTTGAAGAACTAAATAATTGAGAAGGTTTAACTGCGGGAAGAAGCTTTAGATCTAAGACTCCCAGCACATAATCCATGTGTCTTACTGGAACAGTCTCTCTAAACAAAGCAATTGTATGATATTACATTGGTTGAGATGCAGTTTCTTCAATCTAATATAACTATTACCAGCTGTCGCTGTGCCTTTGTTTATGCGGATGGATTGAATATTTCATTCCTCAAACCAGCATAGATTTTCATGGTCTGGATTTGAATGTTTTTGCTCCATCAGATTAAACTAGATTGTTTATTAAGCATGGCATATTTTAAAAAATAGCATTCGGTGCTATTTGTATCTGAATGTAAGTGTCCTGTCTCGGATTATCACTGTTTGAAGTCATTTTGCTTTTTCAGGCAATGTTCTGTTATTTTAGTTTTTCCATGACATTCTTGTTGTTTTTTGACTTCTAGATGCAAATATTTCCAATAATGTTTCTAGTCAGAACTGTTGATTCAGACCATTTATTTCCTATTTTAGTTATCACTGTATTTAATGTATTCAATAAAATAGAGAATGGTTTCTGAGTTTTGTTCGTGGAAAAGCAGATAACCTGTCAAATCAAAAAGAAAGACGGAAAGCAACTTCACACTGACATTCGAAACTAAACTCTTTACCCACATGGTCTCTGGTCACTTTTGCATTTTTCTGTTTCTATTATTAATTGTGATATTATTATTGTGACATCCTTAAAATGTAGCGAAAAATGAAGCTGGTCAATAATATTTCAGTGGGTGCCAATAGCTTCTCTGTGAGTAAATCATCTTTTATACTTTATAGTGAGTTTACCCAAAATGTCCCAATCAATTAAAGTTAGCTAATACGAGAGGTAAATTCAAAATAATAATAATCTTTACAATTGTTCAATATTGCGTCACTTAAATTCAAACGACATTAGCTAATGCACGCGGCTCTAAATGTCACGTGTCCGTTATGTCCGTTATGGTGTGGGAGCAGGTGCGCACGTGATCAACTCAATGGCAACTTGCAGGACTCGAGGGTCGCTGCGGTTTTGGGCAGCTAGCTCCCGACACAACGTCAGCTAACGTCAGCGGATCATCGCGAGAACCGTTGGCTTCCACCACCTGCCTCCGGTGAGCTCCTTCCCCGTCAAACGGGTTCTCTCTCTCGGACCAGATGTGTGTGTGTCTCTCCCGTGCGCGCACACACGCGCAGGAGACTGACGTCACAAGCAGGAAGTAGAAAGGCAGTCAGCAGCCTCATGACAACAAGGAAGTAAAAACGCCGTCGGGTCGAAGTGAGGAACCTCTTCTCTTTCGTCTGTGACGTGAAACGTAAGAACGTGCCGAGAGCTCGGCAACGGAACTCAAGAATCAAAGAGAGCGGCTACGGAAGTTAGCCTTCAAGCTAATTCCTCCACTAAGTGAACAGTATCTCGAAAACCAGCCTAGAGAGAAGAACACAGAGGGGGCGGGACACGGACAGGTACGTCCACTGCAAGCCCTACAAGGTGTGTGTGTGTGTGTGTGTGTGTGTGTGTGTGTGTGTGTGCGCGCGCGCGCGTGTGCGTGCGCGCGCGCGCGCGCTGCATTACAGCACTTTTACTACCGGTTGTTTGTGTCAGCATTGAGGAGTTAAAGTACACAAAGCTCAGGAGAAGATGGCTCCGAGGAGAAACAGAAAAATGAGATGTCTCTTCTTTGTGTGTGTTTCTTTGTGTACAATGTACACGATGTCTCTCTTAACTTCCTCCAGGTTCACTCCTGCAGGGTGAGGTGAAAGAAGGGTGAGAGGGTATAAGGACAGGGAAGAAAAAAAACAGAAATAAACCATGTAAAGGTCACAGCCTGATGACTTGCAGAGGGAGGTGAGATTAAAAAAAAAACAGCGTTGTTGTTTGGGATCCTGCTGAGGATCCAGCTGTACTCAGCACTTTCTGTTTGCCTGTCAGTAAACAAAAGTGAGTCTGTGTTTGCACGCAGAGACGGTAACCGTGACTGTAGATAGGGTCTTCTTGGTTAATGTCCTTGCAAAATGATGGATTTCTAATGGTGTAGCTTGTGGAACAACATTTGTTGTTGGGAGTATTATATCAGAGGGATTAGTGCAGAGGTTCTTGGACTTTCCCCAGTGCAAATATGAGAGCTGTTCAGAAAAGGTCACCGCTATTAATAACCTGTCCTCTCCTGTGTGTGTCTCCTATACGACTTATTCCTCTTATCCTAGTATCTAGTATCAGCCACCATGGACCACAAAGGGGAACCCCAGGAAGACGTTATGGGGTTGAAACACGAGGAGCTGCCGCAGATGGATGGATCATGTGACGCGTGCGAGCCTGATGAGGCCCAACCGGCCACACAAGTTTGCCACACCTGCAGCTTTGCCTTCTGCCGTGTGCATGCTGACGCACATGCCAGCAGCACACATCATCCCATACAGCCTTACAACCATGCGGAGACACAAGCTAATGGACCTGGCAACGACAGAGTCTCCAGAGTTGGAGACGGAGCAGAGGATGAAGCTCGTGCGGACGGGGCAGCTGGAATTGCCACGAATCGGGAGAGGCCGCCACCCAATGGCGACGAGAGAGACGGGGCTGGTGGAAGACAGGGAGCCAGGAGCGGCCTGCACCCGGAGGCTGAGCCGGGTGATGGAGCCGAGGGTGCAGAAGCAGAGCAGGAGGCCGTGGCAGCCGGAGAGGCTGGGAAGAGTGACACCGTGACGGTGGAAAGGCTGCGCTGCAAGGAGCATGCACAGGAAGGCTCCCTGTACTGTAAAGCTGACGAGAAGATCATCTGTGTGGTGTGCGCTGTGCAGGGTGAGCACCGCGAGCATGAGATCATCACCCTGCATGAGGCCTACGTTTGGCAGAAGGTGAGTCAGACACCCAGTAATGGAATCATGTCCGGCTCGGTTTTGCAGAGTGTTTGTGATTTTTCTAGAACCATTTAGAGTCAAATGTTGCCGACACGACATTTTGTTATTGCACAGTGGACCGATTGACAGAGGGGGGATCGATAGTATCAGAAACCATGACTTGGTTTGGGATTAATATGAAGAGCTGTCAAAGTGAACACCAAAACAAACTGAATGAGCTGCACTAGTGGTTGGCTGAGGGTAATTCGCAGAGCACAAGGTTTGTCCTCTGCCCTCTGGCAGGGGATCTGAAAAACAAAATTAGAACAGCGCCTTACTCTTACTTTATGGATTGATGAGAGACAAAGGGGGTCACACACACACACACACACACACACACACATACACACATACACACACACACACACACACACACACACACACAGCCGAAGGCCTCATTAGTTACTCTAAACCTGCTTTAGTTTCTGTCCTACATCTATCCCCTGACACATTGAGCGAAAGAACTCTTAATTTCCTGGAATGGTGATATGATTTCCTGTTGCTGTGAGCATGTAAGACCTTATATGCATCGCATCCTGTAAATGACTGATGAGCTGTCAAGGATGTTCCATGCCTTTTCTTGTAAATGTCTTCTAAATGTCAAAACAAAAATGAGAATATTTGTTTTTGTCGTTGCGCCCTGTCTCCCTTTGTATAGAGTTAGGACGACAAAATGTGATGCTCTTCAAAAATAAATAACAGTGCAATAATGGACTACTAACAAACAGTATTTTTGTAGTTATATGCTGTTTTTGATGTTGTAGCGTTGTGCTTACTGTCCGTTTTGTTTTGCCCCATTTTAAGAGCAGGCAAGGTTATGACCTTTTGGCCTGCACGCAACAGATGTCCGAGAAGATCAAGTCCAAGTGGACAAACCCTGAGGTGAGTGCGAACTCTCGCACACATCATTGCTGCAGCAATAAAAACACACTTAACTGCTTTGCAGTAATTGATGGACGTTTCAGTCAGCTTGAAAAATTAAAACTGAACAGCCTTTCAATGCGATTCTGTATTTCAGTTTCCCCAGTCAATCTGACATTTTATTGATATGATTTGGTATTTTCAATGTATCTCAAATAATAAGAAATGATACATGTTTAATACATTGTCTATATGGTTAGTAAACATGAGAGCCAACTATTTCATGCCCCATTCTGCAGCAACAGTTGTACTTCGAGTGAACAAGTGATGTCGTCATTGTGAGATCCCTGAGTCATAGTCGGGCCTCAGCTGCTGTAGGTTTTTATGAGCCAGCACTCTGACAGTCAAGTCAGAGGTTGTGTTTTCAACTTGGTGTACTCCTAGTCGAGAGAACCACACACTGTTCTCTGTTTTTACCGTCCTATTGGACTTTTTTTGCGTTGAAGAAATCCTCCTTTTTAGGACAGAGATTCCAATATTTTCTATTCCTCTGCAAATAAATAACATGGACAAGAGATTCCTTTCATTCAATGTAGCCAATATGACACAAATACTCAATACACCCTCATAAAGCTGTGAAACAAAGACAGGCAATAATGGTCAATAGTTGAAGTAATGATGGTAACATTTTTGCAACCAGGTTGCCGTCACCTCTTGATATCAACAAGGCAAAAGCGCCAAAGTGTATTTTCACGTCAAGTCAACCTTGAAAACCTTGGCTGTGTTTCCATTACGGATGCCATAGCGGGGATGCGGGGGGGGCTGTTCTGCCACTGAAAATCCAACCTGACCGCCGTGAGAGGTGTAAGGGTGAGTGACCGCACCGGCTCTCTCAACCAGCCCTGCGACGCCTTTCTTTTCCCCTGGTGGTCTTTAAAACTGTGTCTGAACGCACCGGGGAGCCGCGGCACAGGGGAGCATCGCTCTGTAGCTGCAGAGATGTGACCGGAGCGCTGTGGCACGATGCAGAAGGTTAATACGACTTTAGCTGGCAGCTGGCGCCCGATCCAAGTTCACGTCTATTATCATGCTGAAATATCAATGCTGCCCCAAGGACTTCCTGGACATTTAGTCTTCTGCTGTTCAGCTTTGGAGGTGCGATTGGCCCGCTCGGCTGCTCGCTTGCACGGGCCTCCGTGTGAGACAGCATTTTGGGGATTTTGCGTCCGCGCGTCTTCTCTGCACACTTAAATGTCAAGGTTGCTTATTATGCGTGACAGGCAGCCATCTTCAGAGTGACTGCTCCTGGTGAGGGAAGTTGAGTCTGCGCATAAGTGAGCGGGACCGAGGCAAAAGAAGAAGATGAGACCAGAGTTGGAGGTTACATCACGTGGGATCTCTTTATGTAATTTGTTTTGAGCACCAAATCAACATCTAAGAGTTGGAAAGGAAGCTGAGAGAAAAGGAGAATCAAGTAGATCAAGAATGGCACATAGTTGGAAATGACTAACTAGTAAACGCACCGCAGCGCGCTATTACGCAGATGCTACTTTCATTATCATTTGTTCCTTTTAAGACGGCGACACAGTTCATCACCAATATGATAATACCATAATGTAATGAATGCAATCAATTGTTATAATATGCTTGTGAAACTTGCTACGCGTGACGGAAATGCGCAGATTGATGAAAAGCAATCAAAGCGGTGCGATCTGCAGTCTGTGAGAAGGTGAAGGCGAGTATTTAACCCGTAGCTGCTGTTTGCTTATTAAAACTACCTTGCATAATGATGTACTTTGCTGCAGGTGTGGGGATTTTAATCTTCCCGAGCTCACATCTCCGAACTCCACAGGGAAACGGAATGCAATGCAAAATAAAAAAAACAGTGACGAGGCTGCATGCATATTAATGCAGGACCGGAGGCGCTTCGTAAGCATCCGGGTCCTGTCAGTCACTCAGGCCAGTTGGTGTGCGTTCCTTCTTCTCGGACAGCTTATTTTATTTACTCGCGTCCCGCTGGGCGGGGGGGGTGGCGTCGTCCGGGAAACACAAGTCGGATATCTGGACGGCAGCACGGCGACACCAGCCCAGTGACGAATGACCGTCTGCGTCGTCGCCCCCTCCCTCTTCCCCCGCCTCGCCAAATGTGCGAGAGACGCAGACGGTTATTTTCATCCTGCTTTCACCCCCCTCCCCCACCCCCCCGTTGTTCATTCCTCATCCTTTTCTCCCTCCTCCCCCTCTCTCCGTCTCTGTACGCTTCCTCCCAATGCTCTTTTAGACCGCAATTCCCCTTCCATCTCAACCCGCGGCATTCTAATTGAATTACTGGTGAATCGTTCCCTAGAAAGTTGCTCTGCTGACACCGGCTCACTCAGAACCAATAAAACGGTGTTTAAACTTTACCGCCGTTAAACCAAAAGCCTTCTGTCTCATTGTTCCGCTTCCTCTTTGAAGTTCTCTTCCATCCCCACTTTGAAGTTCTGTATTTGTGACTTTTGAAGAGCTGATGTTTTTCAAATGAACTCGTGTCGCTGTGTTGTGTTCGAGGTTTGATTTTGGAGAATCATTTCTGGGAGAGATAAAAGCGGGCATTAGAGGGATGTGTTCACTTGGAACTGGGCCACCATTGCCAAGGGCAAGGACAGTTCAAATCCATTTACTCCTAATGTGCTTTTAATGCTCCTTAAGCCATTTAAAAAAAAAGGCATCATACAAAACAGACCCCAGTAAACAGGACTGGCACTGATTTCAAAGAAAGTTAACCAGTTGAACTCTAGTGCTCCCAAAAAATCCCCCTCAAGGAGCATCAAAGTGGCTCTATGCCCTTTTCTAAGAACATCTGCATTTTTCATTACTTCACTGAAGCTGCCGTATGCTTACATTTAGGGAGATAAAAGGACACGATTGTATCCACATGGTTAAAATGTAAATTTGAACACACTTGGTGTCAAAACTTAATGATAATTAAAGATAATTCAAACCAATATTTTTTTTTTGTCCACTAAAATTAATTTGACCCACTGATGGTGTCTGTGCCGTTAAAGAGGTTAAGTAAAACCCTGCCGACTTTTGTTTTCCATATTGCCGTGTCCTGATGTCCCACCAAAGGAGTGCAACACGATTTATTTTCTCTTCAACACTGCTATACTTTTATTCCCAAGGGCCGTGGTTCTTTCGTGCAGTTTTTTTTCCTTCGGCACTAATGACTCCCTTATTTTTTTATAAGTTAATTTTATTTGATTGTAATCATGTAAAGGCTTTGTGGAAAGTGTATAAAGCGTTTTATTTTGAGTAAGGCACAAACCCAACCATTGGTGAAACATTTTCACTCGCAAGGAGCTGTTGCTTTTTTGTTTTTTTTTTCTCTCCCAATTTCACCTGTCAGCCCACATTTCACATGTCGCTCATATGGTCCATGTAAGTAATAACCCATCCAAAATGACTGAGGGTTAAATTGGACGTATGAAGTCTTAACCGGCATTACCATAATTCCTCAATTTCTCTGAGAGGGGTTTTGTCGTGATAATACGAGGCATGTTTGAAACACGGCCGGAAATGACAATGGCTCCCCTAATCTGCTCGCCCGACATCGTACCGTTTTTTTGCTTCAAAAAGAAATGAGCATTCCTAATCTGCTCGCCGGATGCCTCCCTCTCCCCCCTCCCCCCCTCACTGTCCTTACTCTCACTCTGCCCTTGCAGAAACGTGCCGCTGTCTCTCCCGAGGCCTCATTTTTGTGGCTTCAGCTTCAGATCAGCACGCATGAACGCTGCTTCCTCACTCGCTGGGCGAATTGTCAAAGCAACTCTGTGAAAGGTTCGAGGGCAGAGGGCTCCTGCTCCAGATAAACAAAGAGCAGCGACCCGGGATCACGGCTCTCATCTGCAACGAGGGCCCCGCTGGGGTCGCAGAGCAGAGGAACATGTGACATGGAGAACATGATGAAATGGGCTCGTTTTGATCAGATGCTAAAGACGGAAAGTTTAACGTTGTAGCGGCCCTTTGTGATTTGTTCCTAGTGCTTTCTTTCCAATCCCTGAAACCTGGTGTCACCACAAAATAGGCTGTATGTTATGTGAAATTCATGAGCTCTGCGTGATCAGTGATAATAAATAGAATATTTTTTATTGAGTTCATACTGTAGATATATTTCTTAAACATGCACATTCACATTACACTTGGTAAACTTATGATGAAAAAATTCCTTCTTAAAGCTTTTTGAAAATGTATATTTGAAAGGTGAACTTGGATTTTCAGGGGAATTCGACTTAAATATTAAAAATATAGATCCATCAGTGACACCCAAATCGGAGCCATCTTCGAGCAAAAGACGTCTGCGTTATCAAAACATGAGCGACAGATCAACCACTGAATTATCATCTCCCTACGAAATGATGTAGTGTAGGCCTTGTTATTTTGTGAATGGGTTTTTTAAGTGTTAAATGCATACGTTTTGAATTGATGAGTTCATAGGAGATTTGATCAGGCTATATTGTAAGTAATTTGAGCGTATTTGTGGTCTCTTTCTACTATTTCTCTATATGGTTCTTTCACATACGCATTTCACTTCCAGCGTATCTATACAAGGAATGGGACATGCTGCTAGTCCAACACAGTTGTAGTCTATCGTTCCTAATTATTCAGACATATATTCAGGATATTGATTTTGTTGAGATAAAAAAAAACAGCACTCTTGCTCTCCAATCAGCTCCTAACTAAGTCTCTGTCTGATTCCGAATGAACAATGTACATATAATTTCCCCACCGCTCATACAAAGAAAGTAAATTAAAAGTGTTACCTCTTGCGCTTGGTTTAATGGCCAATTTGGTAAATCTGATTGCTTGTGCAGAAATGGCACGAACATGATGGAACTGTGGGGCCCCTGGGTCCGTGGCGCTGCCAACCCCAGTAAAGACTGATGATTCTGTGCTTCACTGGAGAGAGGAAGGCTGAGGGCAAACAAGATAAAATAGATGGAAAGGAAGAGAGTGAAGTTCTGCTCAAGGGAAGATGAGAGACCGGAGCAGCTGATGTTCATAGATTAAAGCGATAATAACATATTCAGGAGCGGAGATCACGACAAGAGGCTTTGGGGCTTTTACCTCACGGCGTTGGAGGCGGAACCACCTCGGTGGCAGTGACTGTAGGTTGGCAAATTGTTTATTGAGATGTTTTCACGTAACGAGTCGTAGCCAAAGAGCGCTCCGTCAGGGAAATGGGTGGAAAAGGTGTCTCAGTGAGCAGTTTGGTTGCCCTGAAAGCCAAACAGATGGCTTGCCTTCGTGGATGAGTCTCTGAGGCCTCTATCTACAGATGGGATGCATGGAGTTTACTTGCAGGGGGTTTGCTCCATGCTTTTCTTCGTGCCATCAATTAGGTCCTGCATGCAGAGACCAGTGGGCTTGTTAAAGTAGTATTCCCATATTTAAAGTAAAACCTCAATTGATTTCGTATTTCTCCATTTTTGCATCTGACTGACTAATTCATATCTCTTCCTGTCGCTCCCTCGTCTACACACCTCAGATGTCAACGGAGGAGCTGGAGGCCTACGTGAACAGTCAGTTTGATGAGCTCCGCAAACTGGTGCGTCTGGAAGAGAAGAGGACCCTCCACCTGGTGGACCTCAAAGAGGCCTTCCTGACGGCGTCCGCTGCGGAGAAAATCGCGGAGATCTCCCTCCAGACCGAGCTCCTGCAGGAGGAGATGGCCGAGATCACGCACCAGCTGTGCCTGCTGGAACAGGCGGAGGCGATGGGTCCCGCGATGGCAGCAGAGGCCCTCGGACCACTACCAGCCCACAGAGTGCCGGTGAGATTCGGCTCCGCTATTTCACCGTTAGTGTCAGACTGATGGCTTTACACAATTACAGTCTCCGTCAGTACAAGTGGTCCTAAATCTGAATGGTAATCAATGTGATTTTTTCAGTCCAGTTTCAATCTGTGTTTTTCTTTTGAAAATCGACGGATTCAGAGGTGGAGGTTGGTTTAGAACTGGGAAGTGAGTAACTGCAGTCTAAGGCTCCGACTGTGGGAGTTTGGGGCAAATTTAACGCCAGTAAATCCCCCGACAGTCGGCTGAGAAAGACGGTCCAGGACCGTGATGGTATTGAAGTCCGGCCCAGATTATCTGGTAATCTCCCTAACTGCTCGCTGCCGCTATAATTTCAAAAAATGTTCAATTTCTTTTTAGGGGTTGAAAGCTTCCTGGGATTCTAAGCGACGGTAAACGCTCTACTCCTTGAGGCTAACGTTAGCTTGCCTTCTACTGGCGTCTGATTTAAGATCTCACCTCTTGCTCTCGCTGAGGAATAGTCGATTAACGTCTAACGTTGGCCGCTACCCCCGAGCCATTCTACCCCCCACTCGTTTAGCCTTCTGCTGTTGTCTTTTTTCTCTGCTAAGCTTTTCTCTAGTAATTTGTGGTGCCGTTTTACTTTCCGCTTTGTTTAACTCTGCTTCCCCATGAGATCGTGTGGCGGTTGACGCGTGGCGCTGCTTTGCTCCCTCGGGCATGACGATCATAACAATGCGGCGGCATTATTTTCAAATCTTGTACCTCGTGCGGGTTTTAGATTAGAGAGAAAGAAGCCTGTGCAGATTCTTCTTATAAACTAGAAAAGCGAAGAACGGCAACTAATCGAAGCTGCATCACATGACAAGGTCTGCTGAGACGAACCAAACCGGGTCAATGCTTAATCAAGGCTAACTTTAAGCAGAGAGGTCCCGAGCCAAAAGTTGTTCGTGAGGGCAGCCTTGTAAAAGAGGGATCAACTGACTCGTCGATAAACAATTAAAAGCAGTTTGTCAGCCGGTTGCAAGCTGTTATGTAACTGATGTGCATCCAACTTAACAGTGCACGCGCTGTCGATGTGGTTATTATTTATCATTTCTACCATTGCGTAGTCTGTGGAACCTCGGTTATTATCGTAATCTGCTTGTTGTGTGGCCTCGCATAACCATGTGCCTTGCTCAGAGACACCCGAGCAGGGTGGTTGAATGCAGCAAAGAACGTTTGAATCCAGGCCTTTTAACTTAAAGGACTATCTATTACTATTTCTAACGACCGTGGCATCTGCTGAATGGTCATTATGGCAAAAATGAATACGGTGAACAGGTGCCACTATACACAGTTTGGTTCCAAATGAAAGCCGAGGCCGGCTGTATTCATCCTGCAAGAATTGTGTTCATGCAGAGAAAGGGAGTCTTCCTTTCATAAAGCCCGCTGCGTCAGTGTGATTCGGGTAGTTGGATGAACATTAATCTCGGGCCGTAGACTAATGAGGAATAAATCTGACCGCGGTTGTCCTTTTGGCTGCATTCTACGGCTATACACACAGCAGCTGGCTACACTGTCCTTGTCTATTTTTAATACTCGCCCCTGAGTCAAAGCAAGGTACTTGTGCAATTCATACATTTACACGCAAGTTCCCACAGTCTTTTCATGCTTCTCTCTTCTCCTGTTTGCACATTGAAGTGGAGGTTTTTGCTGCGTAAACATCTCAAATTTAAATACCCCATCAGCCCATTTGTCACTCTCTATCCCCACATTCAGGAAAAGGAGGCTTGAGTGTTCCCAGGTGACGCTGTACAGGACCAGGGAGACTGCCGTAATGGTGCTGTGCAGATTGCTTTTTCCAGCTGAGAGATGAATCCATGGCGGACCGAGTTCATTAAGGCCCCTTAATTGAATGCTGATTCTTACCCCGTTTGGTCTTGTGTGTTCGTTGTGGCTGGAGTGGGCAGCGTTATTCACAAATGTATGGTCACGGGAGAAGTATGTGCAGCTGTAGAGATGTTGCTAATGCAGTACTTGTGCAGCGGGTTGTGTCTTTTTAAATGTTCCAAGTGAAATTGAGGTTAGTTGTATGCGCAGTAAAAACAGTCGTTGCATCGAGTTGCCCTGAGCGCAACAACACCTGCAGACATTCCGTCCTCCGTTAAAACAATTGTGATGTGCAGAGGTTTTTTTTTTTTTTGTTTCCAGAGAACGACCGGCTCTGCCATTAATCCTCCCGCCGGCTCCCTCGATCTATCACTGTTAGTCCGTCCGTCTCATAGCTGCAGTGTCTACAGATGGTACGCTGAACTGCAATCATTCACTTGCCTCTTTACTGCAGTTCCGCTGAACTTTGCAGAGCGTTCCCTCTCCGTGACTACTTTTTTCTATGAATAATTGTTTTGCTAATTGCTTTGTTCAAAATTGAAACAAATTGGAGGTGTTTGAGGTGATGTCTTCATCTGTCCAAGAGAAGAAAGGACCAGCAGCTTTTGAGCTGAAGTCAGAAAAGCAATTGTTGCGTCAGGCTCACCCACCGCAGCTCCGTGACAGATTTTCTCACCTTCATAAACTCCCTTCCTTTCTCCCCTCTCCAAAGAATAAACCACATAATTGATGTGAGCCTTTGGGCTCGGGGTCAAACAAACAAATTGTTGCTGGTTCAGTTTAATAATCCCTTGTTGTTCTTTTATTGCATGCACAGGAACACATAAGTGTAGACACACACATACACACACAAAGAGGGTCATCAAGGATGAGAAAAACATTCAGAAAATTATCCAATCAGCGGGAGCCAGAGGGAAAATACATTAAGCAGCTCTTGTCAGTCCATTTATCAAAATACTCGCTCGCAAAGTTTTCATTAAAAAGTGCCAGTAGGCCCTCGTATGTACACCCATACCGTTTGTTTACCTGAGCATTCACTGATGACTGTACAGTAATTAAACATATACAAGAAACGTATACCTCACTGGGCAGGAAATAGTGGTTCTGCCTGACTGGGACTCAGCCAGTGCATAAAGAAAACAAAGCCAAGCTGTCTCATCAGTCAGGCATTGGGAGTCTGCACCAGTGACCCGACCCCGTCTCAGGGGTGACCCGGGTTAAATGTTTGGTTTGTTTGCAGTGGATGGACTTTGAATGCGGTTAAGATAAAAATTGTGTGAAATTGCATCGTATTAAAGGGGCCGCTCACCCCTGAAATAACTATATTTATTTATATATATATATATTCATAAGGCTGATTGGAAACCCTAATTTGCTTTAATGGACCACTAATGAAGCCATCCAACGATATTAATTTCATGATATACTGACTATTTTCTACTCGTCTGATATTATGACTGTACTAATTGCTTATTATGAAAGGCATTTATTATAGATCGTTGCCGAGTATATTAAAAACCGAATAAGCCAAGCTTATTACACCAATATACCTTAATTTAATTGTGAACAGCCGTTTTCTATTTTTGCTGTGATCCAGCAGATTTCCTTTTTTGGGGAGCTAGCGGCACCCCTTTTAAAATCTATCCAGGCTGCATTCAAACAGATCAAGGGCACATATTGCATCAAGTTGATATTGTTTTGAAGGGAGCAGCTTCATGTTGCTTAGTTGGATGACTCTCAAGTCCGGGTTGTTCTTACAGGGACGTGGAGAGTTTGAGATGTGCACATTATGGAATGAACAGCCTCTGGCCACTTGAATGATGTAACAAATGTTTCATCAAGTATTATTCAGCTGTTTTTATTCCCATGGTGCTGCAAGCCGTCAGTTTCTTTCTAAAAGCAAATTTCTTCCAATTCTGTGAGCAAGGGGCACTAAAATACTCTAAATGAAGAAAAGGCACTGACATTCCATTTATGAATGGAATTCATAATGCAAAAGAAATCCATTGTGCATTGTACTAATTCAACATTTACATCCATAAAATAATTTAGATGAACTCGTGTTGCATGTAATCAATTGCAACAAGACAAATGCTTTTTGGGGCTTATATCATCAACAATACCATTTGATTCCATCTGATTACTAGGATTGATTAGTCCGTATGAATCATTCTATAGCTTACAAAGTCATTATAAATCAACTCCATATAAGGTCGAATCCCTTGTTGATTTTGGCCTCTAAAGGGAAATTGATTTAAAAAAATGATAGACGCAAACATGTTTCCGTAGTGTATTATTACTCAGAATAGTTAGAACCTTTTGATTCATTAAATCCCACGTACAGTCCACTTGATTGCTTCTCCGACTGAGAGGACGAATAAAATGTAAATGTGAAATCTACTGAAATGATTTTACCCGGCAACATCATGGGTTTTGATAGCACACTTACACTATTCGATTTTTTTTTTTTTTTTTTCTGTGTCGTTCTTTTTGCATCTCTTTGCATCTGCCGCTGTTAGCAATCATCTGATGACAACTCAGTACACCAACCAAGCAAAGAGAAAGAAAGGCAGCCTCGCAGCCACCAGTTGCAAGCTTCTCTGGCGATTTGTAAGCTTTGCACTCCCAATTTCCCAAATTTACTTTTGAGTCTATTTAAGTGTTTGACGCGGTAAACCAAGCAGAATCTGACCGAGTTCCAATATTTGAAAGTACACCATTTGTCCAGCTCTGGAGCTGATTAAATTTAAAGCCAAATCTTAGTCGGTGAGGCAGACAGCCAGCCAGTGCTCGTCAGCTCATCTGCTGCGCTGCCAGGAAGCCACAGCGCACGAGGCGCTGTAAATTACACAGTGTCAAAGTCCCTTTCTGCCGCAGCCATCTTGGCGTCGGTAGTTGAGGTCCAGAGCTACACGACGGTCACTGCCGGGGTGAAATATGAAAAGAGAAGATAAGAAAAAGAGACTGTCTGGTGCTCCAAGTCCTCTTTACTGAAGATAAACCAATTGAGATTACGAGTGGTGTGAAAAGTAGTGAGACTGTTGCACATGACACCAATTTCAAGTGTAGTGCATTGATACTGGTGCAGAAGGTTCAAGCCGCTAAACAAACTGGTGTCACTGGGAGGCCGCGCGAAATAATGCATTTACATCTTGTAGACAGAATCTGAATTCATTTGGCACATGAATATGCTGCAGGTTGGTGTAGCCGTCACATCCTGGCTCTCGACGAATCGCGTCCATCATTTCTACATGAGAAAAGATCTTTTAAGCCCCAATTACAATTAAACATTTGGTGCTTTGTTCCAGACTGCTCTTTTTTTTTTTTTTTAAAGCTCATGAACATGCATGGGCACGAGTGGTGGATGGAAATGAAAATGATTTGGTCCGATTAAGAACCACACCAGATGCACAACCTGGTTGATGTAAATTCTGTTTACTTGCTTATTTGTTATCCTGCAGGAAGATTTTAAACACACTCTCTTTTTCCCTCCTCTTTTTCAGCGGGACATTGAAGCTATGCCAAGGTAAGCCCGCCAGATTGATTCATTTTCGCCCTTTCACGACAGCAGAGTTTGACACACAAACACACACACATTCAAACACACACCTTCCAAGTCCCTCCACATCTTTTTATTACTCATTAAAACAACTCACAAGCTCACCACGGACACGGAGTCACATGTGCGCATCAAGCCTGCCACGGTAATGCCCCAGCAAGGCAATTAGTAGCGTGTGTGTGTGTGTGTGTGTGTGTGTGTGTGTGTGTGTGTGTGTGTGTGTGTGTGTGTGTGTGTGTGTGTGTGTGTGTGTGAGAGAGAGAGAGTGTGTGACCGTCTGCCTTCTCCGATAACAGACAGTGTGTTTCTGTCCGTAGTGTGTGCGTCACACCCTTCGATACAGCAAAGTATTTCCATTCGCCACTGCTGATGACGTGTGCCTGCAGGTGCGTGTAAAAGAGGTCGAGGAGCCGGACTGGACAGAAGCAGATATATTATTTTTTTTTTTACGATTAGTTTTGGTCCATAATTTGTCCCCGGCTGCATCCTCAACCTTTTTTTAGATGTGTCCATGTCAGACATTCGTAAACTGATAGTATGTCTCCCGGTCTCACGCCTATTGATCTGTTGACGCTGAAAACCGTCTGCGCCTCCTCCACCACCCGGTTCCAGCAGCGCTCCTAGCACCACCTGCTGTCTCTGCCTCCCCTCCTGGCCGTCCCTCTGGGCTTTCATCTCAAAGTAGCTACTCCTCCCCGCTGCCGACGCATACAAACCTTCTGCAAATGCTTGCACAGACGTCCTCCGAGAGAACAACTGCAGTTTCTGTGAGACTCAATTCGATGAGATAAGACAAGATGAATGCCGGATAAAAACGCATGATCCCGTCTGCTACGAGATAAACCTCTCATGGATAACAATGTAGTCTATTTCTGCTTTTGGACTATTCTTTCCATCAGCACCATGTCTGGTGCGCCGGGGCCAACATGTAAAATGTTATTGATTGGTCAGCCGGTATTATGAGCAGATGGCAGCGAGCTTGGACCCAAGGGTGAGATCGAGCTAATAGTTTGCCCTTGGTCAAGGTTAACCTATACTGTTACATGCCTCCACACGACCGCACACACACACACCCACGCGCACGCTGATAATTACTCTGAGTGCAGTGAGTGCACAATCTACTGTGGCGACACATTTTGTACTCTGTAGGATGTGCGAGAAATTAAGTTTTGGTGTTTGGAGGAAATCTATATTAAGAAATTCTGGACCGTTCTCGTGTGAGTTTATTACAGCGGCTGAGCAGTAGAGATTAAAGGGCTTAAGTTTTGAAGGGGAAGCAAACAAAGGGTGAAAAGAAATACAGACTGAGCAGAAGGATGCACATATAGGGGGATCAAGCTAGGAGTGGTTGTTTTGGGTTGTATGGAGTGGGACCCAGACATCAAATTGATTATGAAGCAGAAACTCTAATCCGGTGTCTGAGCTCATATCGCCGCTGTCGATCCCCATAGGACAGCAATCCTGCACCCAACCCGCATCTTTCCCGGAGTTTCCTCATCAATACGATCCCCCCCCCCCTCCCCCGAGCCCCTTAACATGGCTCGGCCATGCCTGCCAAGATTTGTCCTTCTCTGAATATAAATCTTGTTTTACTCCCCTTAGCCCAACCGTCTCAGCGCTGCCTCTAATGTGATGGATTGCACATTTTGCTTGCCTTGCTCGGTTTAAACCCTCTCGCCTCCTTTGCAACTTCTCCTTCTTGTCCTACCTGTGTGTCGCTTTATTTGTATGCTTGAATAGGCCCACCTGGGAAACCAGAACATTTAGGTCATGCAATTAACTTGTGCCGTTTTAAAACATTTAGTTTGTCTGGTTAATTAAATCAACTTAATTAGAAGAGTAATGATTAAATGTTGGACGTTAACTCGTGACTATCATTGTATACCTCTCTCTCTCTCAAAGTCGACGCTTACCAATTGATTTGCTTCCAGACATGGATTGTGGTGCCTCAGAAGTCGCTTAATTAATGATTAAAAGAGGAGAGGGTCTCCTGCCATCTTCACACCCACACAGGCGCACACAAACACACACAAATTAAGTCTGGGGAGGACAGGCTCGTGACTGCACTCTAATGTTGCCTCCTGAGTTCTTCTTCTGCATAAGGACGAAATGGAAGCAAAGACAGTGGGACACTGTTTCAGAATATATATATATTTTTTTAATAGACACGTTGTAGTATTTCTGTCTTTTTTGGTTTCCTGGCAACAAACACAGATTACCTTAACCTTCGAGCAAAATATTTCTAATCGTGCCACCGCCCAGGTTTTGGCTGTCACTCAAAGAATAATAATTATTGGCCACTTATAACTCTAATTACTTATGACTGTCTCCCCCACACTTTTTGAAAGACATGATTATGGACACAGAACGAACAACAATGGCACTTGTGTGCCTAGCAGACCCGGCACACGGCCTCAGAAAAACCAAATGAATGATTCTCGTTCTCATTTTTATTTCCCACAAACAAACATCGAATTGCTACTGGAGCTAATGTATGTACATTTGGTGTATTGTGTGAGGTTTTTATTGACTGACTGCTCTCAGAAAGAAAAGGAAATATCTTTGCTGACATAATTTAGTATATTTTGTGTGTGTGTGTGTGTAGTTACAGTGCGGCCGTTTGCACTGCTGCCGATGTGACCGTGACTATTCCTAATAACACATGGCACAACCCACTGGTGTGCATCTTAATAGCAACTAACACCGACAAATGCTTTCTCCACACAACCGTTTGCATGTTAGAATATTAGCCTGGCTAAGTGTTGATTTGGCTCCCTGCTACACGTATGATGAATGCTAGTTCAGTATCACAGAAACCAAACAAAAGCGAAACCCGTGCCCGATAAAACTCCACCAATAAAAGCAGTGCAGTCTTTTTGGAAGCGCTATGATCTTGATGTCCTGTCAAAGGTAGAGCTTTCTTGGCTTCCCATAGCTTCCCTTGTGTTTTCGTCATGTGTCATTCTAAGTTTATAGAGATTAGCAATGAAAATGGGAACCCTGAATCTGTTATAACATTTTATTTTCCCCTCATTCTCAGCAAAACGCATGAATGATATTCTACAACGGTAAATCCTAACTTGCTGTGACTTTCTGCATCTCCGCCACGAGCTCTTCCTGATCCCATTAGCGCTCTGTCTCGCCGACACCTTTTGGGAAGATGTAGTAGAAAGCGCAGATTATTTTAATGTATGGTGACTTAAAAAGCTCTGTATCCCATGCAATCCTTGTTTTTACAAGAAAGCTTGACAATTACTTCAAATATCTCCCAAAGAAGACGTTTATATAAAAGGTTTACTGCTATGCAGTGCAGGTAGAAGGATAAATGCATGAGCAGTGGCTGCGTGTCTTTTATAAGGGGCCCATCTGTGTGAGCGTGTTTTGCACCTGCTTCCCTCTTGAGTTTGTTTTGAAAATCTGCCTTTTTTTATCCACGTCAGGTTTATTTTATTTGCAGGGAGAAATAATTTAAATAGAAGAAATACGGACTTCATGTCTGTGAAATCCCAGAGCCTGCTGTATAAAAGCATGGCACCCGGGTAGAAAGAAAGCTACAACTATGTAAGAGAATAGGGGAGAATCGTCAAATGTTATCAAAATGCATACATATAAAATGAAGCGATCTAAATAGGCAAAAATAACCGGCATCCGAGAAATATGAGAGCTGTGTTTGACAGCCTTTGTATGTGTTCACCTGAACATACAAAACAAGCGCGTAGAGCTCCAAAGCTTCAGCTGAGAGCCTGGTTTGTTTCTGACTTCATACCTGCCTCATGATCAGTAAATCTATAAGAAGAAAATGACATCCAAATCAAGAAATGGTAAAGCTTTGCGGCACGCGGCAAGTTTGCTTAGAAAGAGTGATGGAGGTCGTCTTGGCGTATAAATCACAGTGTAATCAGGCTAAAATGGTAAAGCCTGCTGGGAAGCCGAGCCCTTCTAATTACAATGGGAGGTCCCTCTATTCATTGCTCTAATCGATCACTCACCAGACGCCGTATCTCAAGAGTTCCTCTCCCCTGTTTCTCTCGCTTTATCATGCATGCCGGGCCTGGAAACACATAAACACACACACACACAGAGCTTGAAAGTGGGCAGACGCTGTCTCTTCATTTCCTTCCGTATTCTTTTCACTTTACAAATTGCATCTACACATAACCAATGTGCTCTACCCTCATTCGGTTTTGAAGACTCTTTCTGACGTAACTATATACATTTCATACTTGAGCTTTACGTTTTCTCTAAGCTCTTGCTGGCTGACCGAGGCGCGCGCTGTGTGGCAAACTGCTCGCTCTGTCTCCCTGACTGAATGCCGCACACCGGCCTTCCATCAGCGCGCATTCACATGAACACGCGGGCTGAGGGGACGGGGGAGGAGACACTTTGGGACACGTCTCAACTGTCAGCCTGAGTGAGGTGCGTGCCCTTCGTCGGGTCAAATAGATGAGTGAAAGCCGGGAGACACGGGACAGAGAGCGATGCAGCGCCTCTTGTGAAAAATGTACTTTGGTGCCTACAAATGGAGCCACTACTGGCCCTTTGGACTTAATCCCTTTCAATGTTTGTGTTTTTTTTGTGTCTCAACATGCCCCCATTTAATAATTTACAATATTGCAGATGGATGCAATAGATGCATCTGCTGCTTTTATTACTGTACTTGAACTGCTTCCTTTATACATTCTCCCTCTCTCGCTCCGTGTCACTCTCGCTCTATATATGTGTGTGTGTGTGTGTGTGTGTATACTTCTTTATTTTCTCTCTTCTTTGGAATATCTTTGCATATTCTCTTTCTCTCTCCCTCCTTCCCGCTTCTTCACCATTCGACAGGAGCGGGTCGAAGGTCCCAAAATGAATGCAAATCACACACCCCAAATACAGACGCGCATTCAGATAAGAGACTATATAAGCATGCATAATTCATGCCTCATGCACAAGTCTTTATTTTCAGTTTGTTTGTGTGGGCGCTCGTGTGTAGCATGACACGTCAAAGTATTTGGAAAGGGGCGTGTGCAGAGGAGTCGACGTGAACGAAATAAGTGGGTGTTTTTGTCACTTGTGATGACTAATGGCAGTTATTTGTTTCTACTTAAATGAGGAAATGTGTGCTATGGCAGCCCATCATTCTCATTTTTATTTCATGTTCGAGCCAAAAGATTCCATCCAAACCTTCCAGCTCAATATGATGGTTCAAAGAGCAAGTTGGGAAACGGAAGAGGTCTAATTGAAAATCCTGTTAAAGTGGCAAGTACGCCTCATGACTGTGTATCGGCATGTCGAAATGCTAACGAGATCAGACTGTTAGGGATATGTCTTTGCCAAACATGAAAGGTGTGAATGTATTTTCAAACAGAAATGGCTTGTTTCGATTTTGGATTTGACTGAAACCTAAAAAGTTTTACGCATTTCAGGATTTTGAATTTCTGTAGAGCTGCAGTGGAACCGCTACTGGCTTTTTAGTTGTTAATAGTTTGTTACTGTTGTTGATTTTCCCTTCCATTCCCACTGCCACTATTGTTGTTGTATGTGTGCAATGCTGTGCTTCAGTGTCCGTATACTGACCCTTTACCTTTTTTAGAAAAGGAATGATCATTTGCTTTATTCTGCTGTCATTGTCAAGCTGATAAAAGAATCAGCAGTTTAACAAGCATGGCTCTGTCATATTTCATTAACTTGCCTTAAAGAATGGCAAAAGCTTTAGCAAATGTTTACCACAAAGTAATGGGCTACTAGTATTAAAGACAAATGCTATGAAAAACAGTACTACACAATACATTGAGAATCAAGTATGAAATGATAGTGCAGGTACGGTGAAAGCAGCCAAGTGCAGCCGGTAGAGACATCTTTCAGATCCACCAAGAAAGCTGGGAGGGGGGGGGCACTGCTGAGGATGAAACCGCAAAACTATGGAAAGCTTCCCGGGTACGTTGCTCATTCAGATGGGAAAAGCATGAAAAATGAAAATGCGTGTGACAAATAATATTTCACAAAGCTCCGGTGCACAAGACTGCAACAACCGGGTTAGTCTCTGATGGTGCCCTTCACACGGCTTCCTGCTATGAGCGTTTCAAATCATCCAGCAGTCTATATTTTTGATATATCCGCTCCAACAAATACCCTTCCTGATAACCTTGTCCGATCTGAAATGCAGCCCTACTGTGTTGCCAAGACTGAGAAGCCACACACTTTTCTTGCATGAATTTACTATCTTTAACTGTAAAATCAGGCGGAACATGTCAGACTCATGTCACATCGTAAAGTGTGCTGATGTGTTGCTATCTACTTGATTATTTATGAATACAGAACAGTTTCCACGTGCTGCACTCCCTTCCTCTCAGCCCGACTTGTTCATTGTTATTTCTGGCCGGCACCTGCTCATTAAATTACCTACCCAGACTCCTCTAGCTGTCTAATAATCTCGTTGCCAAAGACGCGTTTGCGGTTTGTCTGTTCGGTTAAGAGGAAGCAAAGGGGATTGGGTATCGGAAATATATAATTCCAAATGTGAAACGTGTGTGTGTGTGTGTGTGTGTGCGTGTGTGCGTGTGTGTGTGTGTGTGTGTGTGTGTGTGGTTGTCGGTCGGTCCAATTATTCGAAAAGAAGAAAGCGACAAAGAGAGAGTGCGAGGAAAGTGACGGAGGAAGCGCAGTGATGTAGACTGTTGGCAGGTGGCTCATATCGGAGTGCTACATTGAAGGTGCAGATGTTGTGATTTTCCTTTTTCTTTTTTTTTCTCTCAGTCAAATGTCGAAGCACATCTGGCGAGATACAAATCTGCTGTATGAAGTTACCTTCTAGATCCAATTCTGTGATTCATTAGCAGTGTGTTTTATGTATGTATATATTGAATTTTTTTATATAGATTTGACCGACAATCCCTAAAGAAAGAGGTCACGACTATTACTTATATCATAGATGATT
The DNA here is from genome assembly GCF_964276395.1 of Gasterosteus aculeatus. NCBI lineage: Eukaryota > Metazoa > Chordata > Actinopteri > Perciformes > Gasterosteidae > Gasterosteus > Gasterosteus aculeatus. Next base: position 11,770,325 of record NC_135698.1, read on the forward strand.
CATACATTACCTCATTAGATTTATTACGCAATTTGTGTGTTTGATACAGTCAAAAAAAACCTTTTAACGACATGTCGGCACTAGTGGAAGAGTCGGGGTTCCTCGGCCGGATGCCAGGAGTCTCCGTACCCATCGGCCTCTTACTAATTGGCATGAGGTCATGATGCGCGTTTGAGGCTGAGCACAAGGGTGCTTGTGAGGTTTGATCTTTTTGCATTTGGGGAAAGGCCTGGACTGGTAAGGCAGAGGACATACTGTACTAAAAGGACACCAAGCAATTAGGGCGCCTCGTCCCCTGTCTTATATCTGTCAGGAAATGACACCCATTTATAAACTTTCTCCATTTTATCTCTTGCTCTGTCTGTCTCTGTCTTAATTTAATATTCTTTCTTGATATGAGTGTTACAAGGGCGTATTGCAGGAGCGTTAAACAATAATGCGATTACAAAGAACAAGGTAGAATTCATAAAATCAAGAAAGCACTTTCACTCAGGCACAAACACACACACACACACACACACACACACTTCTGCCCTCCGTGTTAAATCCACCAGGCGGTTTGGCATACTTGATATGTAGAAACTTTTTCCTCCACACTGTCATGCATTGGATGCTGATGGAAAAAAAAGCCCTCAGAAGATGTCACAGTGTGTAGAAACATTCATTTTTAATTCTGGAAAAAGCACAAACCGTACACACACACACACACACTTTACACACACACGGTTAGGATAATTAGTGGAAAGATGGAAGGACGAAGCGGTGTCCCCACATAGAAATGAGGATGCGTTTATACACAGATCCTTTCCTCCCACTGTCTCAGCTACTATGTGCCCTTCAGCCAGCCAGCCACACACACACACACCCACACAGTGCGTCAGCCTTCGGGTGGAATTACCGGTTTGATTTCAGGTTTGTGGAGATGAAGCAGAACGATAGTGGCAGGCTAAGCCAATGGGCAATGAATCAAAGCCCCATGAGACCTCTGGCCCTTGGTATGAACTGTCACCACAGAAGCAGCACACACACACACACACACACACACACACACCCCATTGGCAAATATCCCCCTTCAGGAGTTGCACACAGCACCTACGTCACAGCACATGTCTCAGGGCTCAGTGGGGCGGTTGTCAGGGCTTCTTCTCTCTGCCAGTCCCACAGTCTGTCGCTCTGCTCACTTATTCCCCCAGTGGGGGGGGGGGGGGGGCGTTGTTGGTTGGGGGGGGCAGCGTGCAAAGGCTGGCCTATATAGTTAGTTCAGCGACGAGCCCCGTCACCACGTAGATTCATAGTATCGGCGAGAGAGGGCTGAGGAGATGGTTTGGGATTTAACTAGCTCGGGAGATTTAGCGAGCACTTTGCAGAATCACCTTAATCCAGCGCTGCTCTGTGAAGGGAGGGATGTGAACGGAAAATTAATTGCTTTTTTTTCCGCACGTCTGAGTTTCTCTTTTGAACCAGACAATTGGTTGTTGCTTTTGGATTTTTTTTTTTCTGTCCGAATATGGATAGACATTTGCATATTAGATAGAAACGATGTCTTGTCTTCACCTTTTTGTGACAGATAAAGATCCAAATCTCAAGGTTGGACCCTTATAAACAAATTTAAATCCAATAGTGGCACGTCACCTTCAGGAGAAGGCAGACGTTCTACGACTGCTATTTCAGAGGATGCTTTAGGGCACACAATAGGTGTCACGCAGTATTTCACTGTGTTACAATCCTGAGCTCCATCAAACTGCCGCTTCTACGGAAATATAACAACACATCTCACAGACTGTTCGTCTTTCCATTTGTTGCCATAGGAAAATGTTTGTGCTGCACACTAAAAGCAGTCCCTTTTATTCCACAGCCAGTTTAACATTCTGCAGAGGAAGGAGCCGGGAGGTACTGGCGAGGCATGTGAGACTTTTATCAGAGATGAGACTTGTGACAGTGTGGAGCCCAGGTTTGTGTCCTTCACGCTGAGGGCTTGGATGCAGGCTGGGGAACTTTTCACGTGACAGACGGCTTTGCCTAATCGCCCGCCTGTTCTCCAACTCTAAATGTGGTTGTATTTTTTAATTTTCTCTCTTCCTCCCCGTCCCTGGCCATATGCGTCTCTTGACATCTCTCCGAACGGAACGGGGGACACAACCGACCGAGGAGGAGTCCGTTCGCAAACAAGCCCTTGGTTTCAAAATCTCTCCGGAGCGATCCAGATTCCCGAGGCGCCGGCGTTCTGCGGCTAGAGAAAGGGGGTATTTTTTGAAAGAGGCAACAGGGGGCAACTCTGCCAGCCTGCCCAGCGTGCCGGCGCTGCTGCCGCCAGCCAGCCAGTCTTCATAATGGCTGTCTGGCCGTTGGACGGAGCCAGCTCAGTGGGCACACGACTGACTGTAGGGATCAGAATCCCTCCCCTCAGTAACCCTGGCTCAATGGTGTCTAAGGAGACGGGGGGGGCATGGCATTATTGAAGGGAGAAACAGGGCATAATGAAGTGAAGAGTATGGACCATGAAAACAAAATCACAGTGTTGAAGTCATTAAAGAGGAAATGGGGAAAGAAATCTTAAGTAAAGGGCGCGTCGGGACGGCATAGGTGGTCACTATTGTCTCCCTATAAGCGGATGCCGCGTGCCTTCTGGAGGACGGATAAAAGCTTATCGCTTCGATGTGTTTTCCTCTCGCTTTCTCATTCTTAGATTCAAACTTCAAAGGAGTATTGAATACAAGGAAAAAAAAAAAAGAATTAAGCCAAAGACTTAGTCTGCATTTAAAGGAGAGGGAAATTCTCCTCCGTTTGGCAAGTGTGCGATATGCCCGGACCTGGGACCGGTATGATGACGCAATATCAGCCCGGCTGTGTCTGAATAATGAAGGTTCTGCAGGCCTGATGTCAGTAGTCTAACATAACCGGTCCGACAAAACAGGTTATCGCCTTCAATCAGAGGATCCAGCAGTGGTCATTTAAGCATTTAAGATGTGGGAATTAAATCCCTAATCGCATGCAAGAGGAACAAGAGGAAGATAAAGAACGTGATAGTAGTAGTAGGAGATAAGATGGGGGCGGGGAGACAGGGAACTGGGCAACAAAATAAGAATAAAGTCCTCCGATTTGTAGTTATTTCTCAAAAACACTTTGTTAATAATTTTTCTGTGTTTGGTGGACGTTGTAACCAAGCACCAGCCTCCTTCTGAGGCTTTAAGGCTTTTTACACTGTTGCTTTGTGGGAAATTGCAGAGACGCCTTCAATATTATTAGATTACCAGTAATCATGCAAATAAAATAACATTTTGGTCCCAGAGTGGCGCAGAACGAAAAGGCGTCGTTGCTACTTATGTAAAGGCTTTATCCCCAAGCCAACATGAAAGCGTTTTGCTTTCTATCGAAATATGTCACACTCTTTTTGGCCTGAAGTTGTGCTGATTATCGCTAATAAACCGCCTATGAGATGCTGTGTTGTGGAAATCACAACTTACTCCTCATGCTTTAGTATCGACTAATTAAATGATTATTTAATACATATTGCAGGACTAAATGTATTTCTTTATTTTATTTGCGATCTTAGGTACTCTGTGTAGCACTGGAAGAGGATGGCGGCCACTCAAGAAATAAGATTTGTGTTGTTGCAAGATGGAGTTTTTCTGTTTAGGTCGACTGAAGCTTTTATCAGTGTTTGTAGAACCTTTCTCGCCCTTTGGCAACCAGTATTCTTTTCGATCTTGTACCTACCATCAGGAGTCTTTGAACTGTGCTCGGTTTGACCCCAAAGGGTAACGTTTGCCTCGTATACCACCAGAGTAGGCCGTGGTTGTGGACCAAAGTGAGACATTTATCCTGAAATCCCATCTTTTCTTGGCGATTGCTTCGGCTGTGTTTTTAAAAATGAACCGTTGCATATTTGTGAGCATGTCCGATGAATAATACCAGAAACCTCTTTTTAGCAGAATACCTCCAACATGTCCCATCCCTCTTTGTTATACAGCAGGGAACCATTTAGGTGATTCCATTATCTCCTCCTTGCTCACCCCTGAGGGATCTTCTTAACCCCATCCCTCGCCATGTCATTTGCCACCAGCAGCGTGTTGGCTGTGGAAATGGAGGGCACAGTCCTGTTTCTACACAGCGGTGCGCTATTCGGGATAATTATCGACCATCCGAATGCATGTCAGCGAGTGGGGCCTTAAAAGGAAGTACGGTCCACAGGCAAGTGACCATGCCTATCGTCATGTCCAGCTTTAATTTTCACATTCAATCTAATGAGCTGCTCTTCTTTTGTGGGCTACATGGACGGGATTGCTGCAGTTCTCCTCAATGAATTCCTCCATCGCCCCCTTTGCTGCAGAAATGGCTAAATCTCTAAACGAAAAATGCTCTCGTTTGATCGGCACTGCATTAATTCCCCCGTATGATTAACGGCAGGTGCCCGTGTCAACGTGGAGTAGGAAATTGGCTCGTGGAGGGAAATGATATTCATCTGACCCCTCACACCTGCTCCAGCGCGGATGAACCGGTGTGATTATTCTGATTGGCTGGACATCAGCACAGTATTTCACTCCGCTCCACTGACCTTTCCGCCTCGCCGTTGGCCGTCTGTATGCAGGAGAAAGCGTCCCAGGCATAACACGTGTACCATCTAGTGAGTTCACGACACGCAATCCTCGGTTTTGAGTGGTACGCGCAGCACCTTCTGATGCACATTTCAAAATAACGGCATGCATTAACATGAGTTTGAATGGGGCCTACTTGAGGCGATGCATCTGGCGGACAATAAAATGGATTTATCGCTGCTTTTCCCATTTTGCTCTGATGAATAAGCTGCTTTGCAGACATATTAAACCTCCCCTAGCTCTGTCCCTTCAGCCATGATGCATTGTCTGGTGCTGTGCATCGTCTCTCCATTTCCTCCCTGAACTGATTAAGGCTTTGGAACAGCATAGAAGCACCACAGGAACAGTATTAGCAGAGCAGCCACTCTGAAAGAGGCGGACTGTCACTGTGTGTGGAGACTATTCATCGTAGGACGGTCGGCTCTCCCTTTGGTCAGGGAATCAGGACGTCAATAACTCAATCCATGTGAATGCAGCTGTGAATTCTGCATCTGCGCTTGATGTGAAATGACAGAAAAATATTTGCTCCCCCGCTGTGTCGAGTTGTCATCTTGGATATAAAATTCCAGTAAACGGTATTTCTTTTTCAATGTTGTGCTGTGGTCAGCGTGGATATTGATGGTTACATTTCCCGGCGAAAAGCATCTCCTCATCCAAATAAATCAACTGGTAAACAAAGCCAATGCTGCTGCGACTGTGGCTCAACAGGAGCCGCTGCACGGATGCGGGCTATAAAGCAATTTTACAGATTTATCATTAAACCGCCCCTGGGAATTTTGACACCCGTGTACATTCTAGTCCCGGCACGTGGAGGAAGAATCGTGTTGTGGTTGTTTTTTCTTTGTCTCAAAGCAAATTGCAGTCTGAATCCCTACTGGGTGTGTGTGTGATGTTTGCACAGCATGTGGGTGTGTGTGTTTCTGCATCTGAGAACATTAGACACGGTTGAAATTTTCGCTTGAGGAGAAAAGTTGCCGAACAGCTTTCTAGTTGATACATCTGAGCAAACCAAAAATGTTTTTAGTTTTTAGTTTGCAAACAAAAAAAGTCAACATAAAAACATCTCCATGTGTTCTCCTTCAAGGTTACAGCACGTCACGCATTGGTCCATTTCAAAGTCATATATATGCCGGTGCGTATGTATGCCTGTGCATCATTTAATCATCCTGTCTGTCAGCGAGTCATTAAATCCGAGCTGTGAACCATTCTTTCTGCCATTCACCTGCAGAGCAGGTGCCACCTGCCCGCAGGCCTAATGGAGTCCTCACTCCTCGAAAACTGCTGTCACACTCGCTGAGCTTCTCTTTTTCTGCCTCACAGAGGAAGCTGGCGTGTTGTACACAGGCTTTGGAATACATATAGGCCAGAAGTCCACGTAAGGTGAATTATTAAAGACAAAGAAACAATTTGCATGATGAATTAGCCTATTATAGAAGTGACTTGAAATATTTGTCTTACCCACAATTTTTTTCCCGCGCGTTGTTCTAGCAACAAGCCTTGGTTGCTTTAGTCTGCAAATCATCTAAAAATCCCACTTTTGTTGCAACTCGTCAAAAGGTCTGTGATCCAGTCATGCTTCAAAAGTGACCACTTTCATTCTAAAATAGTCAAATCTAAAAATAGCGGGTACAGTAAGCGACAGAGGAATCAACATGCTTTTCTTTGTTCTTTTCTTTTTTTTCAGCTTGTGACAAGCGGCTGCAGCTGCATTTTGAAACAGCTGCAGTGGTGCTTGATATCTGTTCTCAAGTAGAGAATAAAGAGCTCCAGCAGTCAGAGCGAGACAAGAGGCCAGTGTGAATTACACATGCAGTGTTTTGTTAGCCAAGGACGCGTTTAATCTTTGTTTTATAGAACAAAGCTCGGATAAACATGAATTATGAGGTGAGGAGCCACGGTCAGTGCGGTTTAGAAAAAAAGTAATATTGTCAGGGCGGTCATTAAGTCGTAGAGCATTTTGAAATCAAAATGATGGAGTGCATTACATTCTGGTCATGTGTTATCTATACACGAGCCTCATGGGTACCGCAGGAGGCATCTTTGTGCATCGGAGCCAGGAGACTCCATCACTTGACGTCCTGTCGCTGAGATAAGATTAAAACCCGGGTGAAGATCCTCGGGAGACGCGGAGCCGCTGGATGTTCTGCCCGCAGATATTACAAGCGACGCAGCGGTTTGCACACAACTGAAGACTATCGTTGGCAGGTGCTGGGGCAATAAGAAGATGCCGATGAAATACACAAACAAGTGTAGACACACACAGTAACTGCCTGCAGGAATAACAATGTTTTTATTACATCCTTTGCTAAATTAGGTACATTTGTATCATCAGGCTGAGTTTTGGCACCACACATACTTATTAACCCCAACAGAAAAGTCTAAAATAGGCAATTTGTCTTTTTTTCATAGATTGAATTATTTGTAATAGTCACACAAAACAAGTTTTTTTCTATCTATATATAGACACATAAAGGAAATGGGTTTGTAATTTGCTGTGTTTTTTCATAGAGTGTAATTTGCTGCAGTAGCAGCGCCTACTTTGGGAAGTACCGTAGCTACGCCTAAGCTCGCTGTCACTTCACGAAAGGGCATAAATCTGCGGAGGAGAGGGGAGGGAAAGTTGGCAGACAAGATGGCAGATGTAAACCTTTCCAGGACAATGGCCAGTGAGATCCAGCAGAGCATTAGTGCAGCAAAAGTAAAGTGCTCCTAATAGCAGTACATCTTTCCTGCTTTTTTTTAGCATAGCCGTTTTTTATCTTCACTTTTGCTTTCTCACATCATTAAGACTCTACGAGCCTTTAACTCTCTCCTTCACTCCCATTTTGGAGTGATTTGATCTGTTTTTCCACATCAGCCTTCTCTTGTCGTAAAGCTGTTTATAGTGTTAAATCCTCCTGCAGGAATCGCCTCATTAAGTAGTGGCAGTATGCACTTGCTCCACTGAGGGTGGAGGGTATGGTCTGTCCTCGTGGGCTCGATCAGTACCAGTTAGTGTCCTGTCTCATTGGACCGGACCGCGTAGGCCTCCAGGGCCTGAGAAATTAGTCTTATGTGACTTATGCGCCATCACCTCTCTTGTCGAATGCAATCGACAGTGGTGACTTTCACCTGAGGATTATTGCCAGCAGCACGGTGTCCTCTCGGCGTCATCCATATACCCCCAGTTTCTTCCTTTTCTCTTCCTGTTTCCGAATGATGACTTGGGAGTCCTGCAGCTCCTGCTGCCAAGAGCAGGGAGTTCAAACCGAATGGGGGCCGAGGACCCTTCCCTCCCCCCTCCTCCTATCTCCCAGAGAGAATAGAGTGAGAGGGACAAAAGTGGAAGTCTAGGCGGCTTCCTGCGCGCTCCAGCCTTCTGTTTTCCTCATGGGGAGCCAGAGGTTTCCTCCCGTGAGTGATGGGTTCGTTTTAGGGCAATTGGAGAATTCTTTCCCCCGCAATCTGAAAGGGGACATTAGTAAGATTGGCTTTTTTCTGGTCTATCACTCAGCGTGGTTACATGGATTCGAATAACTGGCTTAGTCGGACTGAAATCGAATTATCCGTTTCATGTAAACACCTTTGTCCGACTGTGCGGTCCGACTACAATCTGACTGGATAACTCGATCCGATCCAGTTGATAGTTCGACTATTGCGGCATGTAACGGTGAATCGGATAAGGAACTGGACTTTGCGTTTTTGCGTCTTCTCTCCGTTATCAAATCAGCCAATAGCGCCATTCGCATTCGCTGTGCTCCTATTAACATCATGCAAAGGTAGTAGAGGGATGTAGCTTCACCTTGCTCTCCGCTCGCCATCTTTCTCGTAATGTTGATGCTGTTGGTTGTTGTTGGTAGTGGTGAAGCGGTCAAGCGGAAATGGGTGTATCACAACTAGTTGTAATGAAAACAGCGCCACCTATCGTATCGGATATGACGATATGCTTTCGGCCAATGATTCGATTTATTCACTGCCATGTAAATTGGGATAATAGCACCTCCCCCCGAAAGACAGCATAGTCCGACTAAGCAAAGATTCGAAATATACCATCATGTAAACACACTGAGTGCTATCTAAAATCTGATCTCTCTCCCACACACACACACACACACACACACAGAAGGCTTGGCCGGGATGTGAAGCCCAGTGAGTGAGCTCTGTAGCAGACGTCCCAGCCCCTCAGCTCAACCCTGCCCGCAGGACGTGGTCACACCAAGGGGAGGAGGCAACGATCGGCCCTATTCAATAATACATCGACTGCATTAAAGCGCATGAATAAGTAATGGGCGGAAAGAACCCAGTCGTCAGGATACACACACACACACACACACACACACACACAGCAAAACAAAGATATATCTACTTCTGCTGGTCAGGCCAGGGAGGATGAACACATGGACATAAAAAGAGAAGAAAGCAATGGCTTTAACTTGGAGGGAATTTATCACACACACACCGACATTTTGTTGCACTCTGTCTTTTACCCACAATCTCTCTCTCTCTCTCTCTCTCGTAATGGCCTTTTTTCCTACGGGTGAAATAAATAACTTATATCTATGTGTCGTCAGGCTTAGTGAGGACCGTTTGAATATAAATAGTTTATTTGCCTCCATAGTGCAGCCCTCGCTTTGTGACATACATATATTTGTAAGATCTCATATATTTGAGATCCCCCCTGTCAGACAGGAGGGGATCTCTGCGAGGCCCAGCAAAGTGTGTACAGACGGTGTGACGCTGCAGACAATTTGAATGCTGCGTTAAAATGACACAAATACAAGCGCTAACTATGCCGAGGAATTGAATGGGAGCAGCACCTTTGAATAATTAATGTCTTGAATGTATAGAGATGGCGTAACTATCCAGCTGTGCATTTGTGTTTATCTACACATGCTGATTTATTTTGGCGGGCAGTAAGTTGCTTGTGTGTGTGTGATTGCGCAAACTGTTGCTGCTTTGTTGAAGCACGACAGCGTTGTCTTTCACTTGACCACTTGACCACTTTAAAATGCCAACCGTTCCTCGAATGTTTTATTCCAGCCGTGCGGGATAGTGCACTTATTAGAAGCTGCTCTTTGACGAGGTGCCTTGTTGGGAGTTCCTCAAGGAGGTGCAGCAAGGGAAAGGAAGGAGCTCCTTGTTTTTGCTAACAGAAGTGTGTCAGACAGGAATGCCCTCAAAGACACTCACAGCCCATCAACCCACGTGCAGATTTATCCTCCCCGAATAAAACTGAGGCGAAAAGAGAAGCGCGGCGAAGCACGTAGGTCGAAGAAGCAGACGGAGGGTAACGTGTGCTTGAGGGAGGGACGGGAGATGGAGTTAGCAGAATATCACTGCTATTAATCAAAATTATATTGAGTGTATTATTGAACAAAGAAACAGAAACGTTCTATATATCCGGAAGGATTGAAACCGCTTGTTTATTCACAGAATGGATATTTTAATGACTGTTCGGACAAACAAAGAGTTTAAAGCCTTCATGGTCCAATTTCGACTTTGTCAAGTTATAAAACACTGACTTTGACAGCCGCTCCTTCACCTCATTTAGTGCCGATTCATTATTATACAGTTTGAAGCAGCTTATTTTTTTTAGCTTGTTCCCCTTTAAAACACTACAGAAGTATGACCGCACAGATTTGAACGGAATAATGTTTGTTGGTTCTCCCTGTGATGGATGACTGTAAATTCGTAAATATGAATGCAAACAGGCTGTCCAAGGTCGTAAGATGATTATTCTTAAAAGAAACATTTGGGCAGTGAAATTAGATAACATAGCTCTAAAGCAAATTGAATTTCATTGACTTAAACAGCTTCCACGTACTGTTTTGAGAAAAACATGCTGACGCATACTGTTTGGCAAAGCGGTGCACCGTAGACGTGTGTGTGTGTGTGGTGGGGGGGGGGGATCCTAACAAGAAGGATGCAGGGAGGGTTGAGTGGAATAAGCTCCTGAGGAGCGTGACATCTGATGGGAGGAGCAGCGCTCCATCACCCTCGCAACAATTAGCGCATGTGATTAGTGTGGACCTTCTCCGGTGAAATTGAATCCATCAGGCGGACTCTGCTTGCTGCAGGTCGCTTTGTCTCTGTCACCGCAGAGCTGCTAATATAAAGCCGACATAACGGATGATTTCTACTTAAGGCGTGGCTTGATTTGAAGCTGATTGCGTCTCACAATTGTCTTTCCATAGTGTGTGTGTGTGTGTGTGTGTGTGTGTGTGTGTGTGTGTGTGTGTGTGTGTGTGTGTGTGTGTGTGTGTGTGTGTGTGTGTGTGTGGTGAGAGGGTGTTTGTGAGAAAGAGGGAGAAATGGAGGACTTTCAGTCATCTAAGGCTCCTTCAACACTGAACAAAAAAGCCATTCGCTCCCATGAACGTCTGGATTGGGTCTTTAGGGGGAAATGGTACAATTGGCCAAATTCCTTCACAGCAGTTGGTATGAGTGTGTATTTATCTTCTGATGACTCCCTAGTTGGAAGATTTCCTCCCCTAAGACACAAGCAAAACGAAATAAAACTCCCATGAAATAGAGACTGAAGTCTCAAAACCACATATACACACCTACTTTGCTGCGAAATAGGTCTAACTTTCCTGTTTTTTTTTCCGCAGGCTACCGGAGCCGAGGGCCGACCCCGTGAACCCACGAGGCTTTGACGACAACGACTCTGGACCGTCCATGGACCACGCCCCCTGAATACCAGCAGACCAGACTCCTACTCACCCGTCCCTCAATGTGTACTCCAGCCATCGGCCCCGCTGAGCTGTCAGCCCCCCTCCCCCCCTCTCTCTCTCTCTCTCTCTCTCTGTCAGCCTTTTTCACCCCCCCCCCCCCCCTTCCGGCGCTGTGCCTGCTGCCAGCGAGCTGACCTTGAAGAGGGCTGCTGTGACAAATATGGATGGCGACGTCTTTTCTGTGCTCTTTTTTTTCACTAGCTACTAACTTCCATCGATTTGAAGCACACAAGTTTCGGGCGATCAATTACCATCAGGCTCAATTTCCACAGCCAGTCAGGTCCTTGGCTTACTGGTGAGCCTGGCAGACTCTGGGAGGAGTCTGGGTGGGCAGCCGAGCGCAGCGTCGGTTAAGCCCGACAGATGTCAGAAACGGGGGCGCTCCGTAGCGCCGCTCTCTTCACAGCCGTGAACAATGCCGCTCTGTTTCTGTCGTTGTGACAGACATTCGGACGCTCCTTGGAACATCATTTCCAGATGCCGCAATGCCTTATGTCATCGAGAGACCGTTGAAAGGTGTTCTCTGTGTCATGTTTGATTAAGAAGAAAAAGAAAAAAAAAATGTTTTATAATGTTGTACTTTCCATCACCGTGTGCCGATTCTTTATGCTCGTGTATTGGAGCGCACGTCCTTGTGTGCTTGTGTGTGAGTCTTTGTTGGGTGAAAATCAAACGTGCGCAAAATAGCACTTGAGCGGTATCAGCTTTCTATTCAGTGTGATGTACAGAGGCTCATTCCCCCTGTCCAATGCGCAGGCTGTGTGACCGATCGCCATCCAGACGAGCGCACGCACTTTCCACCTTGACCCACTCGGCCGCGGCGTTCGTTCGTGATGTACAAGTGTGTCCGTGTCAGCGGTTTGTTTTCTTTAACGCGATTGATTCTGTTCTGCTTTACATTCAGAATTTTTAAGCGGTGTCACCCATCATACGTGGCACATGTTTGACAACGACATCGCTTTGCCCTGAGAGGAATGTCTGCGTGTCAACAGCCTATTGAAATGACTCTGAAAAGAAAAGTGAAACAGCAGACACAAGTTTGACTGTCTTTGTCTATTTTTTTTGTTTTAAATGCATAAATAAACAACCAGTTTCTGAAGATGACATTCGCAATTTCACTCAAGGAGCATCTTTTTTTCTTTTGCCAAACTCTACAAACACCTCAATGTCATCAGTCATCCAAGAAAGTAACATAAAAAATAAAAAAACAGTAAGCATGCAGCGACGGACGTAGACGAGAGGAGAGATGACGCGCGGTTTAGAAGGGATTCGTTCTGCTTCATCGACATGCGAGGCGGGCACCCATCATGCTCAGACTGGGAGTAGTAGGTTTGGGAACAAACAAAAGGGTGTTGATGGAGCAGGAGAGCTCTTCGGGGTCTCTTCTTTTCCACAGATGCATTTAAATGTCGACAGGTTTCATTCCTACGCTGCCAGCAGAAGCCAGAACCCACTTTCATCAACTTGAAGCTTCAATCACTAAGCCTTTCTCTCGGGGCCGCTCGTTTTTTTTCTCTCTCGCTTTGCTCCTTTCGCCTCGTCCTTACAGCACTCTGTGTTTCTCGCTCCCTTCTGCTGCGTCCGCTTCGTCAAGCCAAGGATGCTTCTGCAGCATTTCTGATATTGACGCGTGGAAACCCGTTTAGCCAGTGGTCATTGCTGTCTGGCTGGTAACACGTCTGGGTTTGCGTTCTCTGGTGAGTTTCCCTTTACAGAAATAATGGGGCTTAATGACTTACCGCATGAGGCATTGATCCTTCAGCATTCACTAAGCCACTGCTGACTGACCGAGCGCCAGAGCACTCAAACCCCTTTTACAGATTTTTTTTTTTTTTTTTTTGGTTATTTTTTAAGCATGTTGTAATGCTTCCACCCCCTTGCCATTAGAGAGCGGCTGGCTTTCGGATAATGATCATTAGGCCGTCAACTCCGACTAGAAGTCTGGTGCGATTAAAGAGCTGGGAAACAAACCTGATCGGTGGGGACAATGTGCCTGTTGTCTGTGGAGGAAATGGAGAGAAGAAGATTGTCAGATCTAATTCAGCCGGGGAGAACACAAGGTTCCCCTTTTTACACACACAATTACACCTGCTCTCGCAGGTTCACTTCACAGAGCATCTTCACAGGGAGGCGTAATGAACACGAGCGCAGTTTTAAGACGTGCAACTTACCGCGTGGGCAAAGAAAGACTTTTGTGTTTGTGTTGACGTGAATGAATTGCCTCACGGGTTGTGAGAATGAATTAGCTACGTGACATGCTTGCTAGTGGTCACGCCGCTTTGATTGCTGCCTTTTTAATTGAGCCCGCCGCATTAAAGAGACAGTCGGTGTCTGCGGTTACACGGGAACGGAGCAGCTCCAGCACCCAGTGACCCACCAAGACTTCTGTTCATTAGTGGGCGAGAGCCAAGAGAGAAATGCGAGCTGTCTCGTACGCGCAGACCACAGGTCCGAGTGCGTGTGGTCTGCGAGAGGCCAACACCTCTTGTACCATTCAAGAGAATGTATTCCTCGTCTCACAGCAGATGCACTTTCTTATTCATCTTTCCCTTTGGCCTCTACTCTCTCGCATGCACACACACACAAAAGAAAATGGGTATCAGCCGAGATTAAAGCCTGGATTTTTACATTTTCCACCTCTCGCTGAAACACTGATGACTTTTCACAATATGTGACACCACTCGTTGATCCGTGAGTTTTAACATTTTTCATTCCTTCTGTGGGTTTCCAATGTGTTTGAAATGCATTTTGGATATAAATGGGACAAAGTAAGCCAATAAAATGGACAAAAGAAGTACTTGATGCACGCAAGCCTTTTTGATTCCATTTTTAATTGGAACCCTCACTTATAGCTCAAGTTATTCTTCGTTTTGGATACTGGTGATGAAGGGCCCCTTAGAAAAAGCTAATGGAAAAATCACGTTGTCTCACGTTGACATCCAGCCTGCGAGAAGGTGCACACGGATTATGGGCCCGTCCAGACTGACTGGCAGCAGGTATCTCTCAAACGTCTCAGGTACAGACCAGCTGTCCGGGCTTATGAACAATGACTGGGAAGAGACGGGACGGCCAAGAAATCCATCTCTCCCCGAGATGCCACCCATCAGTCTTACATCCCCGAGTCAGCAAAGAGACACCTTCCGGCTTTTGTCTCCTAATTTCTGTGCAATCGTTTCCCGTCTCAGCATCCTACTTGAACAAGTGAATAAATTGTAGAGGAAGAAGAAGACTGAAGGGGATCCTGTTATCAAAAGAGCAGCATATGGGCATGCTCTTGCCAGGGTTTAGAATGATAGTACTTCAGTGTGCAAGGGGGAGACATGCAACCGGAGACATGCGACCGGTGACGTGCGACGTGATAAGGATCTCGAAGGCGTGGATGCAGTGGAAAGCAGCCGGGATTTTTGCTTTCCTCCAGCTGATGGCTCTGAATAAAATGAACATCCCCGCCTAGATAAGACCTACGGCTGTTCCTTTGGGGAGCTGTAACACATTAGACTCTCTCTGTCACAGCCGTGATGAATCATCCTCACAGAAAGGATGAATGTAGAATGCAAAGAAGTGGGAAGTGAAATATACCCTTTGCAGACTCGCCAGGGCTCCAAAATCTCAGCCCAGAGGTTCGTGGAAGCGAAAACAATATACCTTTTATATTGTAACATCGAAACGGAATGTTACATTTCTCTGTTCACACAAATGCGTCTGCATGGGACATCAATGCGTTGTGTCATAATCCTCGAGATGAGTTTGATGTCCGCTGTCACTAACTGTTCAGTGCAGCCCGCCAACTTTGCTTGCTCCACCCATGTATACTTGCTCACGCCTCCCATCACTCATGCCGTGTACGCCGCCCCTCCCTCGCTCGTTGCTCTTCTGGAGCTTGTTAATTGCGTCGGTGACACCGGTCCGCTTGTGAAGCAGTAGCAGTAATTGCTCCGGCCTGGTCCGAGGTGACGGAGGGGGCATCCGTCTGGCCTCTCGGGGTCGTAGCCCCGAGGCTACGAGATGAGACACGCGCCTCCGTGTTTGATGAGATCAGCAGTTTTATAAGGGGGCGTTTAACATCAAACTTGCACCGCTCCGGGTTTGCGAGATCATATGGGCAGATAAGTTACACATTAAGTATGCAATTATTTTGCTCTATAGCACTCGCGGAAACCGTTTGTACTATGAAGGTCATCACAATATAGTACAGGCAGGTCAGCATGTTATCCATTCACTTTATTTGTTTGTCCTCACCCTAAAACAGGGAGCTCAAATACCATCGCTTTGCATAATGTGTGACACACACGAGGGTGGATGACGTGAACACCTGCTGTACAAATCGCTTTCTCTCCGTTCGAAGCGGAGTGTCAGTGGCCCCCATTATTCAAGCTGTTCTGGAAGAGACTGGAAAGGATGCGATTCATTTATCCTAATGAAATCCAAGGCAACATTTGGATGGAAACCAGGGAAATCCGTTGACCGTTAACATATAAGACACCCAAAAGGCTGCCGGTCGATTCATTAAAATAGAATGCTTGTACCTTGTTGGAACATGCATCGGGGTTTTGGCACAACTTCACTAGCTTGCAATGTGAGTGAAGACAATTGTATCTGATTAATGCAGCAGGCTGAAATCTGGTGGATCAGTGTTGTTTGAGTTTTTCCTCCCACCACCAAAATGCATACATGTGACCAACATGTTCTTCGCCTGTTTTAGGTTACTGGCCTGTAACCTCGACTTGATCCGTGGAGGCTGCGACACAGCTGCCCACTGGTGCTAAATGGGTCAAATGCAAAGGACAAATATCCTGACAGTGACAAATGAGTTGTAACATAGCAGGTGTTGCTTGGGTTTTAAACTTCAAGGTCACACGGGTTGCGGCAGTCGTAGAAGCGGCTCCAAAGGATGTGGTAGGGACACATTTTGGAGAGTTATTTGGGAAGATTGTGTTGCAGCATCTTTCCCAATTCAAACTATTCTCAGGTCAGAATGTCTCTTCCATTTCACAATCCGGGGTACAATTTTACACATCTGCTGTGCAACAACATAATTGAATTACTGATACTTATATAATGATCAGGAAGAATCCACCACACTGCTTCCTAGTATGGAATGGGGGGAGCTCACTTATCTCCCATGGGATTTGACTCTGGTTTAGCCTTTTCTTTTTACAAATAAAGAATAAAAAGGCAAATAAGATTAAAAAAAACAAGGACGACACAAAAAGAAAAAACAGGTGTGTTCGACCCAGCAGTCAGAAACATGCAACGGATTTGCTTGATTAAAGTCTATCGCCTGGTGTCCTTGTTGTTTAGTTACGCTCAGAGAACGCGTGACTAAAGATTGTAACTCTGTTTCCATGAAATATGTTGGATGCCTTTAATGAAGTCACACTGCAGCTTTAATTCATACGATGAAATCAATACAAATCTGATCCTAATTGGATGCAGTGATTATAAGACATTAACTAAACATGCACTATCTTGTATTTTTTAAATAATTCTCTCCCTCAATGAGCGTTGTTATCGATGTTGTTTAGAACCGATTAAAGAAAAATATTTCAAATATTAATTTCTTTTAAACCTGTCGGTCCTCCTCTCAGTTGGAGCATCGCTCTTGTAACAACTCTGTTTCCTGCTGACGGTTTGTTCAGCTCTTTGGCGCCGCTGCACTTGTTAATTCAGGGACCGACACACAGTGAACCGCTGGGTTGTGTGGCAACATGTGGGAATGACTTCTGTTCAAGGAGAAACACTAAACTTACCTCAACGTCCTCTGCATGTAAATCTAGAATTTGCTCCTGCTTCTTAGAGACTACGATCACCACACAATGTTTGCGTCCGGATGCCTCGCATAGTGGCCCCCAAACATCCCATTGAGATTGGTTAACTGGGTGGTTAAATGTAGAAAACACAAAAAGAAATGAAATGAAAAAAAAAGAAAGCTGCATTTTAAATTGGAACGGCAAATTGTCAGAGCAAATGTTTCGGTCTGTTGTGTTCGTGATTTAGCTTCTACTTTTTGAAGCGGAGAATAAAAGGTGTAGTCCCACGAGGTGATATTCTTCTGCAGAAAAACACAGCAGGTGCACTGGGGTGCAGTTTGAAAGGCATGCAAGTGCAGAGAAATACAAACTGTAAACAAGACACGAGGCGGGTTCATCGCCTGTTTCTATTGCAAATAGAAAATGCAGCTGTTATTGCATTCAAGGGGCTTTTTGAATAACTTTAATTCAATTTCCGACCGGGCAGCCACGTTTCTGTGGGTGACCTAGAAGTCCGTATTCAATCTTCTTTTCGCATTATTGATGTATCTTTTATTTCTAGTGGGGGGAAATTGGACATGGGGCTCATAATAAAGGGCAGAGAAAGTGGAGATGGAGGGGAATGAAAAGTAATCCTGTTCTGCAGTAAACTGACACATCCGGGCTACAGCGAGACCCATGGTGGGAAGGCAGCTTTGCCCTCAAGGCTAATGGCAGGTTGTTGGTTGAATCGTATCCTGAATAATACACACGGTAGCACAAAGGGATCAAACGTGTGTGCAGTTTTTCACGCATGTGCAGATATGCCACAGGAGCCTGAAATCCTGTCTTTTGTCCGACGCCATTGTCTCTCCAAAACAGGCCAACGTCCAGGCCCCGGGGTTTGAGATGAATGTGTTTCTATTTGAGCCACCCTTCTGGATGCCCCGTGGGGGGACTGTGAAGTGAGAGCCGGAGTCGTCCCGAGGTAGCGCGGACTGTTTTGGGAGCGGGCTCGCGATCTCTGTGGGCGCAGTGCCAAACACACAACACTTGAATGCGCTCCTACCTTTTCATACAAATATTTGCACTGGCAAACTCTCTCCTTCTGTCTAACCCCGCTCTGTCCGTCTTCACTCCCGTGTGCACGCTGCACCTCCAAAGGTCAGTCTCTGAAACTGCATGTAATCGCTTCAAGCGTGGCCACTCCATCTCCGTTGCCGGGCCTGCGTTGGCAGATAATGGGCAGAAGGATGGCACCGATGTGCATGCAAACACAGTAAATGAGAGCCGCTCTCGATAGGAAATAACCCGTTTGTTTGTTTGTCTCCGAAAGACAATTATTCGCACCACGCTTGAGTCGTAGTTGCACTGAATCCTGAGGAAGTCTCCGCGTGTGACTGAGGGGAGTAATGAGTGGATCCAATAAAACTTCCCAGCTCATATTTAACATCTTTCTGTCTGACGCATTAAGCCTCTGGAAAAGGATGCTCATTTAACCCTGTTTTCCAACCTCTCCACTGTGGTGAGGTTGAAACAGGGTTAACAACTCGGGGAATAGAGGAGGAATTTGACGGTGATATATGGGCGGCCATTAAGATAATGATGAAGAAATGGCTGATCAAACGAGCCTTCGGTGCTAATGTTAATTGTTCTCACGATGAAAGGTCAAGCTCAGCATGTTTCTGAGCCCAGGCGCCACCAGTAGTGGTATTCAATGAGACTTCTCAAATTAAATTATCCACAGGGAGACAAAAGACAGAGGCCTGCGCTTTCCCATCCCAAGAGACATTCATACAACATGCCGGGTCCTGAAGCCCATTTAGGAAATAAAAGCCTGTTAGTCGCCCATCAAAGGTTATGGTGAATGGATCGCCGTCCACTGTCATCACCAACACTTCAAGCATATAAATAATATATAGTAGTATAGTTATGGTGTTGCACACAAACATGCACCTTCTGCCCACCTTCTTGTCCCTCACATTGAGTCCATATTCCGTCCGTGTCTTAGATTCATTTACGGGTGAATCACGTTGCCTCGCGGACTTTCCACCACGTCTGGAATTCGGATGTCACCCTTCGTCCAGTCAGAGACGCGCTTAGACGTGTTTTCACCTCCACACCTCAAAGGATGTCCATTGTTCAGAGGCTTCGAATGAGGCGGTCGATGAGGCACCTCTTTCTGTCGGTGAGTCAGTGCTCACTGGCGTGCGTGCGTGTGTGCGTTTGTGTGTTTGTACTAACTGGTATCCCCCTCACGACGCTGTGTGTAACAGCTCCACAGCTCCTCAGCAGGTCACTCTAACAAGAGTTCGCCCAAGGCAACGCAACATACCCAACACATGTGTATTTCTATCTATGTGCATGCCAATCGCCTCGGTCCAACAGGGCGGATGTTTAAAAAACGACCAACTCCTGTGGGGCTTCTGCGGCCCAGCAGCCGTGGGCATCGAGCTAATTCGCCATCTCTTCCCGGCTGCTCCAATCGGAGCCCGGAAACCACCAGCAGTGAGTTATGATCCGGTGGCAGCGTTGCTTAATAAGCTGGAGTCTGGCAGATCTTACTTGGTCTCGCCTGACAAGTGAGCCGTCGCTGTGCCGGCCCTTCGGATCCAAAGTTCGCTCCGTGCTCTGGCTGGCTCACACCTAAACAATCTATTTCGGTCTAGAACCTTTGAGCAGCGCCGCCGCCTCTCGCCTCCCGTGTTCAGTCCCTCCAGCAGCTTTGAACTCTGCACACGATCCCCTCTGTCGCGCCCTCGACGAGACCATCCTAACAGCACATGACTTTCAGTTTAGTAAAGATGTTTCAGGCTCCCCTCCCTCCTAGCCCCGTTCTCAAACAGCCATCTATATTCATGTAGTCGACGGCTGAATCTTATGCATGAACCAATTATTTCTTCCATGTTTGCTCCAACGTTCTTTTGTTCTCAATGGCTGCCTACTGCTCCTTCTATTCTAATTCACACTTCAATAGCTGAAACGTGTCACTCACTCGTGCATATCTTTTCATCTCGTAGACACACAGCACTTGTGATATTCTCAAGGTAGCTCTCAATGTCACCCTCTTGGACATTTTTGGGCTGTGTTATCCAACTCAAATCCTGGCCTGGGGCACCTTGCGATCTGATGAAAAATCCTGAATAGGGCTCGGATCTGCGAGTGGCTAAAGTTCAGCACGTGATAAAACACCTGCGATGGTTGGGGGGTTCGCGAAAACGAGGGCAGCCTGCGGCTGCGTGCAGTGGGCCGAGCCAGAAAAGATATGCTATGAAACAGGTCGAGCCTGCTGGGAGCACTGGTGCCGCTTCTCATCCTGGCCTCACTCCATCAAATGACCTTCTCGCCCAGATGTCCTCTTCTGTCCTTCTCCCCACGCTTTTCTTTTCTTCAATATTTTATTAGATTGTGTCTGTTAGAGTGGTTATGTGTGCCCAGGCTTATGCACAATGGGGAAGTAATCAAAATGTAATTGAGTTCTTTTATTCTGATTCATCAACTTTCATTTTTAAGATCTTTTTTTGCAGGATGACATGAGCAACACCTGGCAGAAGAAAGAGAATATAATTGAAGAGGTGGACATTATGCAGCGAGGAAGCAATAAATGTCTTAAAATGGAGGAATTATGTGAATGGAATAAATGAGAAATCTTTTTTTTACTTTCTGAGACAGTTTTCTTAATGCTCTGTTGAGTTTAATACAATTCTGGTGCTTGTGAGCGGTCCAGAAAGACTTCACAGGGCCATCCAAAGCAACAACAGATCAGGAAACAGAAGGTTGTTTGTCTGTGACTTCCAAAAAAACGATTTTCTGATGTGCCAGCTTCGTGGTTAAGATTTAGGTTCAAAGGGAAAATGACTCGATGGTTGATGTTAAAAGATTGGGCCATTTCCACGCTGAAGGGTTTTCAACACTGCGTCATGCTACTTCCACCTTTTTGTATGTGCATTACAGTTGCATTAAGTGTTGAACAGCTGCACCACTCCATTGGTCCAAATAGTTTGCCAAATACCCTGGATGGACCTAAAATTAAGCAAGGACATATGTGGTCCTCATGGGATGAATATTAAAGTCGTATTCTCTGCTTTTTCCAGTGCTACCTTGAGGTTGACAATCATGGTTTTGTGTGAAGTGGCCAACCAGCTGTGGAATGGGATGATGCACTGCTGAATATGCTCGGGGTTAGCCTCACGACGTTTGCTCCCCACACTTTTCATTCAGCTCCAGCAGCAGAGAAATGTAGCATTTCTCTAATCATATCTCTTTTTCTCTTCTTTTTTATCTCAATAAAGTGTCTTCACACAGTCTACCGTGGTCCTGTGGTTCATGTAGCGTCACCAGCAAGTTCACAGTTGTAGGTAGGAGTAAAATAAAAATAGTATAGCTATAATAGTTGCTGTCATGAATAGCTGTCATGAATTATACCCTGATTATTCAATTAATGTCATACACAGGTCACCATTTTCAATTCATCCAATACTATGGTTCATGACCTCACACATGCAAAACTATAACATCCTCACCAGCACCAGTTGCATGATAATCAGTGCACTCCCGCGCCTCAGTATCATTCTGACGTACTGCCACTGGTGTATCTGCTCTCTCTAATCAACCATCGTTTTTTTTAATAATGTCACCGTTTACCGTGAGGCCCAAGACAGTAACAACAACAACAGTTTAGCTCGTATTTGGCCCACAGAGAGGGACACAATCTGAGGGATGAAACCTTGAAGAGTGCTCGCCGTTGTTTTCTAATTATGTGTAAGTGAGAGGAGATCGTCCATTGCGTCCGTAGAGGCTGTTATTAAGAAAAGCCTCGACGTGTTGTTTAGAGACCAGACGTGATACTGGACTACTGCTGCACGTAGACCTGCTTTGCCAAAGAAAGTTAATCCGAACGCACACACACAGATTTATTTTTCATTTGGATCTCTTTCTATTAGAAAGAACTGCTGACTAGTATTTACATTTGTATGTGCAATGCAAGGCCCGAATTGATCTCATTCTTTTGCAGTCAGATAGCCCCATTTTCTAGTACAATAATGTTGTTTTAATGCTTTAATTTATTATACTTAATTTCAACATTGTGTTTTGCAATTTGCTGTGTAACCCATTCTAATCTGCACATTGTTTTCTCTCGCTTAATTAGAAAAGTAATTGTTGATGCTGCAGGCCCTTCTACCTCAAATTGTTATCGGCCCCCGCCTCTGAAATCCCAAATCAATATCTGCTCCTCGTTTGATTCTCTTCCTGGGCTTTATAGATTGACGGTCGGAACCCCCCCCCCCCCCCCACACACACACACACACACACACACACACACACACACAGACAAATGCACACATGCACGCCCAAACGACCCTTTCTGTCTCTGATTCAATTGTTGACGCTTATCTGATGTCCCTGCAGCGCCGCCATGCTGGACGTCAGCTTTGCTAACTAATGTCAGTGGAACCAGAGCATTAGTCAAATAATTGAATGATATTTCAATTAAGGCCTTTGGAGGAGCATGAAGGAGACTCTGGTTGACCATGAGAGTTGTTTAACTGTGTGTTTGAGCGTGGGATTGGTCACAAAACCTGTGCGGATGCGTGTGTGTGTTGCTTTGCGTATGCATTGTCCCTCAATATGTCACACACACACACACACGTTGTTCCTCTTTCTACCGCTATCTGACTCACACACTTACTCACTAACAGAGATTCGTCCTTCACGTCGGTACGCTGGTTATTAAATGTAAAAGGAATGTCAAGAGACACGCACCGGAGAACGAGCCAGTCCTTTTCGGGGCCTTGGCATATGGCGTCCCGACATGACAAGGACATGTCAACCCGAAGCTCTCAGCAGTTTATTGCTCTCTCACTCGCATTAGTTTTAGTGATATATTGGCGGAGTTCTCACTGACGGTGAACTCGGCAACCCTCGTTGGCAGAGTTACAGTGTATTTACATTCAGCAATACCCCACAGATCGCATTAAATGTTTGGTAAAATGCGGTTTTATTCCAATTAATTTGTCCTATTGTTGGCTTTATCTTTCTATTACAATATCCTCCACTTCTTCATCTCTCGCTTATCCCCCTCGTACTTTTTCCTCACTGCCGGTTTCCTTACTCATTCTGCTACTGGTCTGAAAGTGTTGTTGTTTTCTCTCAGCACCCACACAAACACAGATTCCCTCTGTGCGGCTCTTCTCACACGTTCCCTTACCTCTCGCTACCTCTCCTCTCAACGCCACCGCTCCCCCCAGAGGCAAAGTCATCCGAGGTTGTGACGCCGTCCGCGGTTTTCCACCAGTGATTTTCCAAATTGTGCCACTAATTGGGTCTCTCCTGCCATTAAGTCAATAACAACCCTTCATAATAGAGTTTAATGTCCCCTAATGGGATAGTCTGAAGGCCGGCGGCTAATTAGGTCCGAGCTGTTTAAAGATAAAGCCTAAACTGAGTGATGGACATTACTGAACCACTGCGTGAATCAGGAACATAGTTAAACTAATTTCTGCTTTTCGCTTGCACCCCCCCCCCCCCTCTCCACCCCCTGAAACAGATTATACCGTTGTGGTTCATAGATCAGCCTGTATAATTTGTGAAACCGCTCTGCATTAACATTAATGATAACTCCAGGGGAGCAAAATGAAATCCATTTAACATTGACTGACAAATCATCTCCCACCTCCGCAAGCGTTTAGTTTTATTAGCCCTGATTGTATACAGGATCTGTGCGGAGGAAACCTGTGTCTGCTTTCGTTAGCTCATTAAGATATTCACACGTGCCAACCGCATCCGCGAGCGAGAGCGTTTACGCCGTCTCGCATCGGGAGTCATAATAGACTGAAATACGTAAGGCCCCGCAGGCGACAATGGAGGGATGTGAGGACGGCGGGGCCCTCGCAGCAGCAGCAGCTATCGAGCTGGGATCTTTGACGAAGTTTAACAGGTTCAAACAACATGCAAAAGAACCTGCACTGGAGTTTGAGTCTGCACGAGGCTCTGGCTCGATAAGGCAGCGTGTGGATGGATATAAAGTGAGCTGGAGAAGTCTGATATTGGTACCCATCCCAATCGTACAGGCCCCCAGGTTAGCGTGCTATCAAAAGGGGGGAGGCAGGGGATTGTTTGAAGAGAGGGTTGTCTGTCTGCACACAGCTGCAGTCGTGTGATAAAGAGGAGAGAGGTTTGATAGGTAAAGCCTCCTGCCGTTCTACCCCTCTCGCTGTCTCCCTCTGATTCAACTTAAACACCCATATGAAGCACGAGGATACATGCTGGGGTGTTTTCTGCCTCGTAGCGCGGATGAATCAGCGGCCGGACAGTTCTCCATCTGGGTTGTTAAATATTTGATTCATGCCTATGTGGAAGGTACAAATAGTGAGACAAGTGTGGACAACTCGTCCACGCTTTGATGTTCTGAAGGTGTTTTCCTCTTTCAACATCAAGGCAAAACATACGTCTAAAGAATGCTTCAAATTGTTTGCTTCATTTTAATTTCTATTTAAAAAGACTTTCAATCAGTACCCCCTGCACGATTGAAGGGGGTACTTTTAAACCTTCCTACAGGGTGTCTATTTAATACAAAATCCTAATTGTTGTGTGTGTGTGGGGGGGGTCTGATAATTTAAGTCAGGCAGTGCTTTCTAACATCATGTTTTAGAAAGCACTGCAACGTACAATTACATGTATTGTAATGAATTAAATTCTTAAATGAATTTAAGTTATTTGGTCACAAAAGTCAATCAAAAGGAGTATTAAAATGAAAAAAGATGATAAGCTGTTGCTTCTCAACTATTGAGATGGCATTCTGTTTTTCATAATGTTTTTAGGTGAAGCTTTTTGGAAAGACTTTTGGGCTTTTGGGTGATAAAGTGGAGATGAAGACCCGAGAGGCTTAGCAGAGAACAGCAATGTCATCATCACGCCGGCATTTACAAATATCACAGTCTACACCATGTTAACTCTGCTATCGTTCCCTCTTTTAGTAGTGACATAGTCCGTCTCTGCTGTATTGCCCGAACCACTTTTCCTAACGGTGCGACCAAAAACAGGACCCCCGGCTCACTCCGCAGGGGACCGTTAGCGGTCCCCCGCCCGCAGTTTGAGAACCACCAGTCCCCGGGACTGGGGCGACCTCTGTGCCTCCGACTCCGACTCCGCCCCCCCCCCTTCACCCCTTCCAGCCCGGACTCCCTCCCACTCCCCGAACCGGACGACGTTACGTCCCAACGCGAACCCACCACCACGTCGAATGGACTCCTAGCTCTTACCGGAAGGAGAAGAAGAAGAAGAAGAAGAAGAAGAAGCAGCAGCAGCGGCTGAACTCGTCTCTTATCCGTGTCGGATAAGTTTGTTTTTTCTTCTTCTTCTTCTTCGCCCCCCCGAGTTTACGGCCCCGCGGCGGGGCAGGACAGCCGGGGCAGACCGGGGGAGGAGGAGGAGGAGGAGGAGGAGGAGCGGGCGAAGGGGGCGAAAGGAGACCGTAGGATGTGGATCTGGTACCTTCTGCTTGGTTCGGGGTCCGGCTCGAGAACAGTTGGTAAGGTTGTTTTGTTTTTTTTGTTTTTAAAGCAAACGGAAACCGCTTGTTGTGACGACGCTCGACACGCTTTACCGTGCGGGTGGGTTAGAGGAGGAGGAGGAGGAAGGAGGAAGGAGGAGGGCGATGAAGGGATCTCTGGACGGAGGGGGGTGAAGCTTCTACACTAAAGTAAAGAAGTTATCCGACTTTTTTATTCGCCGAAAGTTGCTTTTTCTGCAGTTTAGTGTTGCGTTGTTGTTGTTGTTGTTTTGCGCGTGTCCCCCTTCACTAGCTGGAATGAACACGGCGTCCGTGTCACAGTGTCCTCCGGCTGGGTTACGACCGAGCGGTTGTTGACGGCACATGTGGGGACAAAGTCAATCGATCCTCCGGCCCCGCCGTGGACAGCTGGGGCCCTGCTGTTGGTGCTGGTGGAGGACACGGAGTACGCGAGAGGACAGACACTTGGCATTTGGACTCCTTTTGAACTGGACAGCTGTGGGTTTTGGGGATGGGGTCTCGATCGGGGACACACGTGCGTCCACATTTTGCAATTAGATAGAATGCTTTGAGGCAAAGTTAAAGGTACTTGAAGGCGGCTTTTTAGTGTAAACAAACTGTTTCTGTGGTGAACAGGCGTTGAAGAGTTATGTCTTATCTGGGAGACATACAAACATCGGTGGTTGATGATTTCTATTTGGCTTCCTTGGGTTCGGGGTCCTGATGTTTGTGGATCGTGGCTCACTGTCACGTGGTCACGGCCTACTGGGACGCTTGGACGGAACCATTGTAGGTTATTAGTAACACCTGTTGCTGGTTCATGGCAAGCGCGTGCACATGAATATCCTCGTGTGAGTGCAAGTGAAGTGTAAATATCATTTTATTAGGTGTGGAACAGAAATGTAGTGTTGCGTGATTGATGTCAGGCATTTATATATTGTTTTATTAATTAATTTGTGCGTATGTATATGTGTGTGTGTGTGTAATATATATATAGAAATATGTATGATAGATAGATACTTTATTGATCCCTCGTGGGAAATTTTGGTATCACAGCAGCATGTACAGGAAAGAAAATAGAATACAAAGATACACATTATATACAATATAATAAGATAGACATATTAAATTAAATAAACTAGAACTGAAACAAAAGAATAACCTTGCAAAAGAGACAATAATAATAATAATTTGTAAAAGGAGAAGAGGAAGAGGAAAGAGCAGCAACATCACAGCAGTACAGGGTTGTTATTGTCATTATTTAGCCAGAGATGATTTATTGTAAAGTGTTATTGCACTGGGCAGGAATGATCTTCTGTATCGGTCCTTGTGTGCGTGTTGCAGATGTGAGTGCGGTGCATTCCCCGCACAGTGTCCCGTGGAACCTGTGAATCACAACACAGTAAACATCGTTTTGCATGTTGTGAGCAATGAACTCGCATTAACGTTCACCAAAAGAATCATTCATTTACATTTCCACTACGGTACCCAAACTCTCTGCTCTTCACAATCCATACATTTAAATCCAACCTAATTTGTGAGGCTTTGCAAAGCAGCGGATTCAGTCTACCAATGGCTACATCTGTGGTACTCGACAAGATGTAGATATTAATTTGTGGCCTCTACTTTACATACGTAATGAGCCATACAGTACACAGGATGCTGCAACAGTCGGCCAGAGCCCATTTCAGAACGAAAAAGACGTTCATAGTCTGCAGTTCATTTTATAAAATTGACAGAATTATCTGGGTTAGATGCTCAGCCTGAGAAGGTTCCACATTATTTGTCTTATTAAGTGTCACTCCTACTGTTCCTTCTTCTGGAACTTTGTGTGCTTTTGGTTGATAAAGCAGTTGTTCTAGTTGTATATTGTGTTTTGACTCAAAACAGATGAAGTGCAGAGAAACCTGTGTTCCAGTTTACGCACAGCACCTCTCCCACGGTAACAATATTAAATGCTGAGATATTAAATCTTAAATAAATACCACTTTTTGAGAGAATACTCACAGACTTTGCTTTTGCACGCTGCAGCCCAGATAGATCTGTGATAATATTTAGCTTATGAATTTGCCACACGACTGTATGAACGATGACTTGTTACGATGCCGTTACGAACGAGCCACATTTTTGGCGTTGGGCCGCGCAGCCTGAAATGACCGTGAGGATGTTGAGCTGGTGTGCCGGGCCGTGCACCATGTTAGCCGTAGAGATACACCGAGGTACGACGCCAAACAGATGAATTACATTTACAGTTATTTATTTCCCAAGGAGTGTTGCTAAAGATCAGCGATGTGATTTGTGTGTGAGTACATTGCTCTCACACAGAGGTCATCCCTTAATGTAGAGCTCTTTTACACGTGTGTGTGTGTGTGTGTGTGTGTGTGTGTGTGTGTGTGTGTGTTGGCTGTACTTTGACTTAAGAATATATTAAAATACTTACTCGCTGCAATCCCACATTATATAAGTAATAATATCAGATATCACACTCGTTCAAAATGCATCTCCTCGTCCGTCTCTACTCGTGAATACAAAGTGCAAATGGGAACGTTTCCTTTTTGTTAAATCCACCACACACGCACACATACACAAGTGCGTTTCGACTTGCTGTCACGCGTTGCAGCTTTAAAATGACACGTGCGTTTAGAACGAGCAACCTCAGGCAGCTCGGAAAAGCCGATGTCGTGCTTCTGTGCCGAATTCGGCGGGGAAGCGCGATGCTTTTCCACGTCGCTGTCGGGCTCAGTTCCCCCCCGGCTCGCCCACTCAACAGCCGCACAGTACAACCTGCAATACGCCTGTCACAGCCTCCTTCTCAGTTCTTTTTTGTTTGTCCACAGCGTTGTATGCAAGGAGACCATACACACTCTCCTGACTCCAATACGGCTCAGTTAGCCGGCTGACTCGGCCACTTTAGGATCTCCTCAATCAACGTGAACGTCCACTCCCGTTGCCTCCCCGCTGGGTCATTTCTCCCCTTTTTGAACGGGGAGACAGAGTTGCACTGTGTGCTTTGTATTTCCTCCCACAGAGAGGCCAGTCGGCCCCATAAAAAGCTCTGCGCCCGTGCTTATCTTCGGGGGAAAGAGGGAGGGAGGTGTTGACGGTGGCGGCTGACGGTGCTTCCTGCCGTAGTTGCCGGGAGGAGGCCTGGGATTAATGCGTAGCTCGGTTTCCCCCCGTAGCTGTTGATAAACAAAGACACGTGGCTGGAGTCAGGTCTCGGGCCACGTCAGCCCAGCGGCTTTGACGCGAGGGTCGGCGATCTTCTTCGTGGTAATATTTCAATCATATCTGCTGAAGTTCTCTTTGCATCCCGAAGGCAATCAATAAAACAAACGCTCTGACAAAAAGGAAGAACAAACGCTCTATGTTCATGCTCTTTGAGCATCTGTGATACATCGGTCATGAGGCTAAATGTTTCATGAACCCCGGGGTGTGCGGATCGAAGGGGACGCAGAGAAACGGAGGGTCAAATTTACTGGAAAAAGTTTGGGGACAGCTCATTACACATTGATTTTGGATTGATCCTAAACTAATCCGCCATGCAGCGATGCACAAGCTTTGTTAAGCCCCCGACGGTGACCTTCTGCTGATCCACCGCGTCCTTGGATGCTAAAGTCAATCTCCACTCTTTGAGGAATCTGCTTCTTTATTGAAGACGGACGTTTTGAGAATTCTAGCCAATAGATTTTGGTGTTGTGTCCACTTGTGAATATATACGTCCCTCCTGCTTTTTACCAAATATAGTGTCGGATCGGTACATGGGATGCTGGAGGATTGATTTGTGCTGGACCGTTTGCAGTCTCGTAGCTAAAGGCAAGAGCAGCTTAAGATGTGCTGACACGTTTGTTTTCAAGTGAGGCCCAAAGACAGAAAGCTTTTTTTTAAGCATTTTTAAGATCGCCGCTGTATGTTCACTGCGCCCGAGAGAGAAAAGCAGATTTACTTGGTTTTACAATGGAATGAACTGTGACTCAAAAGAAATGAAGAAGTGCAACGATGGTAACCAATCACACCTGACGTTGGTTACATATCTTATTGATATCAAGTCATTTTATTGACGGTATTGTTTCAGATGCAGGCTCCGCGCTCATCTGATCTTTCAACAACTACTGAAGCTCGCAGTAAACCGCGTGATTTATCCGACCACAACAAGTGGAGGTTTGTACCGGCAGCCTGACATTCTTTACCCCCACTATGCGACACCAACATCTTGTTCGATATCGATTAAATAACAATAACTATCTTCAGGCACTTTAGAATCCTTTCAAATGAGCCGAGTAAGCATATAAGATGTTGCCAACTCCGGAGCTGTAACCAGTAAGACGAGTCAGTGATCAACATGATTGTTACTTGCCGCCCATTTTCTTTTCTTTTCTGTTGCTTTTGTGTAGTGCAACGGTATTTCATCCCCGTGGAGGCTTTTATTTGTGTACTTTGAGGGTCGTTAAGCTTTTGGATTCACTCGGATTCTGCGTATAAAATGTCAGGTGGTGCTGCAGATTGTAGTTACTTTGATTCTGTACAAGGCCGATGTTAAACATTTCGATTCGCATGACTACGAGCTGTCGGCAGTGAGCTGGTTGTCTCTCTCGAGTTGAACCCCCGAGCCTTTGCGAATGCTCGACCCTGAAGGTGATGATATACAGGCATGTATGGAATGCAGACTTTGGACGATCTTAACTCTGCGGGGGGAGGGAGTATTTATTTATGAATTTTCTACCGAGCACATTTGCTCATCTTGGATTCACCACTTTTACCTTCGTCCACGGTGTCCCCTCTGAGAGGACAATGTTGTGTTGCTCTGGGACAGGGAAGGGACACTGGCCGGCTGACAGCTGGCTCCCCTGCTGCCCCCCCCCTCCCCTCCTCTGTGATTAGCCGTCATTTGCTGCACTCTAACTCTGCCAGTGTGGACGGGCTATTTTGGATCCCAGCATCCTGCTGTCAAACCAAACAAACACCACATTAAAGGTCAACAGACACCCAAAGAGAATCAGAGATAACATAAAGGCCGACTCTCCTCTGCGCGTCGTCTCCACCCGGGGGAAATATATATACGCGGTGTGTTTTTATATATTCGGTTCTTCGAATGGATTTGATTTGAGGTACTAAGAGGACCATGGTGCGGAAAATTGAGTCAATATTTTCTGCTGATGTGCGCTGAGCTCCTTTTTGTGATGTGAAGTCAGGTACACTAAATGATCTCCCACTGTTTGATGGTTCAGTGTCTGGAACCAGGCAGATCGCAGAAGAAGACAACTTTCACGCTTTTGTTTTTCCCTTGTTTCAAACAGGGTTACGTAAGCATTCAGTGTCCCGTGTGATGAATATGCAGATTGTCTTAATGTCTTTGGGGGTAAAATCAGTTTTAGGTTGCTACCAATGCATTTATCTGCAGGTTTAGTTTTTCGTTCACTGATCACAGAGATCTTTTGTGCAGCCGCTTTTTTTCTCCTTTTAATACACAACACAGGGATTGAGGATAACTTAATAGGAAAATCTGAGAAATGCTGGTTCATAAAACAAAGCATTTGCCGAACTGAAACACAATTATTTTTGAGGTGTCACAGTGTGAAATTTCAATTCTTTTGGTTTCTTTATCTTTTAACATTTCTCTGAATGTTGTGTAGCTGTGTGTGTGTGTGTGTGTGTGTGTGTTATTAATGGCAATTTGACAGATTATTTTCAAGGTGGAACTGGGAAGATTGCATACCAGTTGTTCTGGTACGGAGATCTTTGCACGCCACAATGTGTCTTATTCCAGTTTCCCTCAGAGCGCGCGCACACACACACACACACACACACACACACACACACACACACACACACGCACACGTGGCCTGGCCGGAGCAATATCAGCAGTACGAGGGACTCTCTGCACCAGACCTTTAAGCGACAGTCCCAGTAAAATTGTCCTCACCCCGGCACATGTTGTATTTCGCCTCCCAGGTGAAGTTACAATCACGTGATGCAAAAGCTGTCACACACATTAGGCTTAAATGAACAAATAAGCTCAATCTCAAGTTGGGTGACTTGAATAATGGGCAATTAATCGCAATTAATTGCAGAGCTTCGACTCTAAAACCCCCTTAATATTGA
The DNA here is from genome assembly GCF_964276395.1 of Gasterosteus aculeatus. Classification (NCBI taxonomy): domain Eukaryota; kingdom Metazoa; phylum Chordata; class Actinopteri; order Perciformes; family Gasterosteidae; genus Gasterosteus; species Gasterosteus aculeatus. The sequence goes on from NC_135698.1 coordinate 11,801,976, forward strand.
ATTTTCCATTATTCCATTATTCCATACCCGAAAAGCGGCTGATTTAATGGAGCCGAAACCAAAGAATTAGTCTGTGTGTTAAATAGATGCTAAAAGGTTCAAGGCATTCAGGGGTAATTTGAAGGCTGTTAAAAGGAGGAGAGGCCAAGTGATGCAGAAGCAGGAAGTGGAGGAGACACGACTCCACCTCTGTCATGTCACAAACCCCTTGAGCCCTCAGCCCCTTGCTTTGTGTGTGCACTCTGTTTGATTCCCCGATGCATTATAGCTTGCTTCGCTAATAGTGCGTGTGTGTGTGTATACGGTGCAGTGAATGCACAATACATGTAGGGTAATCCTCTCTTGGACAGGACCCAGCGGAAGCTTATCTTCACGGGAACTAATCACCTGGTCTCGCCTGCTGTTTACAGAGGCGGTCTCGCTTGCCAAAATCAAATGCAAAACCCATGTTAATTGCCTTAATTCTGCTTCCCCGTCAACCATGACTTGGCGGAGGCTCCAGGCTGCGAAATGAATTCTTTTCACTTGTTCAATGGATGCCCAAAATGAAAGTGAGCTCCTGCTCCTTGGGAATGAGAAGCCGAAATGGATTTCCACCCTCTGATATTTTCGACGGGAGAGCAGAGGAGAGGTCGAAGGGGGGGGCGAATGAAAGTTGAAGTGGGTTTGTTGTTGGGGGCGGGGGGGGGCAGGAAGTTCAGGCCTGGCTTGGGTCATGATGGGGCCAAAAGCATTAGTCTTGCCCGGGTCCACTGTGTCGGGGTGGGTAATTGAGTCCGTCTCTGTGCAGCCTTCTCTAATGAGAAGCTGCAGGCCTCAGATTTGACTAATTTCTTTTATGCCCTGGACGATATGTCAGCCCGGCCTTCCTGTGCCTAATGACTCTGGATACTTAATGAAGGGTTGGTGGGATTTCCAAAGACTCTGATGGAGCTTTGTATTAATGTACTTCAAAAGTTTGTGCTCTCTGTGGATTTTCCTAATGACATTCATAGGCTTTTGATGTCCTGACGGTGCACTATGCCGCAGATCCAAAAAGTGGTTGTGCATATCGATACAGCTCTGGAATAAATAAAAAAAACACTCCAAAGTTGTTCTGAAACATCTTTATGGCAGCCATTCCATTCCAGTGTCTGTTGAATTCTAGTGTTTTGGGAGGATGGAAAAAATATTTTTATTTCCTTTTATTTCATGCCCCCTTGTTCACTGGTAGGAGAACCACTGCAGGAACACCTGATTCTACCTAATGTGGTCGCTTGAACCAAATCTTACTTGATGAAGAACAGTATAAAAACCAGTGGTGTGGTCATCACTCACTATCCTACTTCAGTACTGGCAGCAATTGTAATAAAAAGTGAGTTAAAAAATAAAAGAAGGATTCAAATCTGGTTTTGCTGGCAGGTGAAGCGTCATGTTGCTTCTATCATTCAAATTTCAAAGACGGTGTTTTATAAGAACAAGATCAAGCAGCAAGACATTGGGGACACAGAGTCCTGCACTTACTGTGAGTCAAGCTGCTCAAACCTTTGTATCCACAGTGACACAATGTCACCCAACAGGAAAGAGACGGGAGGAGAGCAGGTTGAGATGCACGGAAGCTGAAATTGTAAAAGATTTCTTGCTAAGTTAAAATATTAGTGTAGCGTTAGTGTTTGTTCTTTAAAAATGAAAATTAACTTGTTATCCTAACATTGTTTGAGAACTGAAAACACTGCATATGTTTCTTATTTTTGCTAGTTTTTTAAAATTTGGATTAAATATCAATTTTACTCACACACCAGAAATAGCAAAACTTTAAACTTGAAGTTGTCTCTTAATTTTTTCCAGACCTGCATATATGGGCTGACTATCGATACCTTTGGAACCACAAAACAACATCATCATCCTAACATCAAAACGAACTTGAGTTATGAATGGCTCTTTTCTAGGGGTGGGAATCTCTTGGCACCTCACGATTCGATTCGATTCCGATTCAGAGGTCAACTATTCGATTCTAAACTGATAAAACGATTATCGATGCATCTCAATTTTCTAAATTTTCTCAAATCTGAGTTTGCTACTCAGAGGTTGCTAATCACTTCCTACTTTATTTGATAATTAAAGAAAATCAACAGATGAATTACCTTCTCTAATTATTTATAAGAGGGGAAAAAAAATGTCACAAATATGATTTTCTATCAACAATGCAAGAACCAATGCAGCTTGCATTTCAACACAATATGGAAGTAGCCTATGTAAAAAAAAATATTAAACAGATTCATTTTTCTTTTAAATGAAGATAAAGCTGCTCTTAGTCTCAGACCGGTCCGTATTTGTAAAATACCGGAAAAAAGTCCAAATCTGTGAATATCTTTCACTGAATCAACTTTCAATACGGATCGACTTTTTGGAAAATGGAAATAATGAGGTGAGATATGCGCAGGATCCTCCATAGTTCGGTAAAGTTGACAAGATATTCAGATTCAGACCGACGGACCGCTCTGCGAGCTGGACGCATTGCTCTTAATGTGTCGGTAATGATGGTAAATAATGGTTGTAGCTGGTTGTCATCTACGGTCCACTACGATTACCGAAGGGGGGCGTTTGTTTTTTGACAACGTTTTCAATCTCATAATTTCGATTGGTTACAAACCCAATCAGGTGTAGAGACCATGGTGACTGGCTCCGCCCCCTTACTGTCAAAAAGAAAAACAGCGAGCGCGTAGAAAACACCTTCGAGCGACTAACCTCGCGAGCGAGGAAGTTCACGCTCCGCGAGCGAGCGAGCAAATATCTCACGCGAGACAGACTTTTTTTATTCCGATTATTAACTTTTCTGAATCGAGACCGAATCGTTCTAGAGAGAATCGAGAGAAATCAAAGAATCAATTTTTTTCCCCCACCCCTACTCTTTTCAAATATAATAATATTGAGAAAATATGATGTTCATTCATATGTACGATCATTTGAGTGACTTAAACTGCAGGTATTTGCAATTACCAAAATGCTAATATTTTATGTGCATGTGCATCATTCACAGTGCAACATCAAAGAGGTGATCTGAAGCTCAATAACGTCATGCTCCTGTAGGCGCCCTGATGTGTACACGTTGTCTACACGCCGTCCGATAGAGATGAGAAAACGTCTTCTACAGGAACCAGTCAAGCTGGTAAACATCACGTTCCTCTCCAGCGTGTCGGCCACGGGTCAGGAGCTCATCTGTTCTGAAGAACCAGCGCTGCAGCTGATTATGATGGATTATGATAGATTCCTCCTTGACTGACCTCTGCAGCCAGCCACATATCCTTTACAGCACACACACACACACACAAATAGACAATCACTGATACATGGACACTAGTGTAAACATTCGCATAACTGCGGGACAGTTGTTGAAAGAAGGTACATTCATCCGAGGAAAGACGTGCAGGACATTCAGTCACATATGGATGCACACACACACACACACAGCAAGCATTAGTAACTGACCCTCTTGCAGGTTGGCTTCTGAAACTTTTCAATGCAGTGTGAGTTCATTTTAGCCATTACCAACAGAGAGATCCAGGGCTCTGTGTGTGTGTGTGTGTGTGTGTGTGTGTGTGTGTGTGTGTGAGAGAATATGAGAGAATTAAAAGTATTGCAGCTGATCTCGTAGAAGGGAGGCAGAATCAGATGAATTAGGCTCAACAGCAAAGATAAATTAAGTTCCGGTACCGCCGATACCGCCGCCACGTCAACATGGGTTCAGATTAACAAAAAAACTGTTCAAGCAACAGCAGATGAAAATCTCCCAGGCGTTCACTTTCCTCCCTACAGCGCAGAGAGACGAGCGTATCGCACTAGAAAATCCGACATCGCCATGCTCTCTATGAGCTCATTGCCCTTACTCTAATTACCATTTGGGAAAAAAAATTGGTGACCAAGTACTCCGGGGACCTTTCTGTTCACTGCTCATGTCATTTCCTGTCACGCGGCGTCTTTGTCCAAGTTGGCCTTTCAAAGACGTGCGCAGACTCAAATCGTGTAAGAACGACCTTTTTTTTCCGTTTGCGAAATCATCTGCCGCCGGTGAGAACTGTTCACTCGGCCGGTGCCTTTTTAAACTCAAACTCCATTTGACTTAATAGCATTTTGACTCATTGAAATTCAGTTGAGTAGATATTTTATCGTACAGAGAAAAAAAAAATAGAGCGGCGACAGATAAGGAGCAAGAAAAGAGCACAGGCAACGACTGGCACTCTTTTCCCTCCTCTGCATTCTGTTGAAATAAACATTTGCCCTGCAAGGCGGCTGCCATTTTCCCCTTTCCCCTGTAATGTGGTGTCTCTATCCCACATCTCCCGCTCACCTTGTGCTCCTCTAACACTGTCCTTCCCGGCGTAATCACGGCAGATATAGTTCATTCACACGGCTTCTCTTCCCCCGTCGTGACTCCGTGGCCTTGCTACACAATTAGGAGCTCATTACTTGCTAATGCACAGACTAGTACATAGACCAGGGCAGTTTCTGCCTTTTTTTTGTTGAGATCCTCCTCCTCTCCTCTAACCCTCTGCTATAGTTTCCCCATGGTTTACAACTTCAGGGCGCGCAGACATATACACAGGAGGGGGTTTTGTCCCGCTGATGGGGCAATGCGGGGAGTCGGTATCAATGGAACGGATGGGTTTGGTCTGGTAGGAACAGTTTTCTCTTTGGGATTGATGAGCAATTGAAGCCCAAAAGGAGATATTTATTTTACTGTGCGTGCATTTTTTGCTTCTCTGTGTGTCAGACAAGACAGTTTTTGGTCCGAGTGGTGAGCAGCTAACCTTGCAAGTCCCATTTTTGACAGCGTCCCCCCCCCCCCCTCCCACCCCTCTATCTCCACCAGCTCCGCCTCGCTGTGAAGGTAATCCCAAGGTGATGTTGATAAGATGGGATGCCGGGGAAAATGCCGCTGTCATCTCTTAGAGGATTAGATGGACAGTTGCTTCTCTGCAACCCAAGCCAAGAGGTTAAAACCAAACTGCAACCAAACAAGTTTTCTCACCCTGTTATATACTAACTGTGTGGGACATGTGGTTTATTGTACTACAACACAACCACACTAGATGTTGTGACCTCTATATTCAGCTTGCCATTGTAATGTGTATAAATATTCGGATCTCGGTTTAAATTCCGTCACAGACCGACTCATAAAAAGCTAAAATAAACTAACGCTATATGGGATTATAGGCTGAAGGTGAACAGACCAATGAGATACCAGTGTGTGGTTATTAAGGCCAGTCACTGTTCCAATCTAAAGGCAGTGGTCACAATATCTATTCCAGGGAGGAGAGGCTGCTAATGAATACATAACATCAAGACAGAGGCCAATGAAGCAATCTGCTTTGTGCTCATGTTGGCAAAAGTTGTTTGCAAAGTAAGCATTTTTTTGTTTCCGTTAACCTTTATGCATCCATACGTGAGAACACGGAAATAGCTTCAGGGAATCAGTTGCAGGGAATTACTCAAACAGACTTCTGGAATTTGTTTATTATATGAATAACGTACCACCAATTCTTTCTGCAGCAGCATTGGGAGGAGAATTTGCTGATGTATTTTCTCCACTGCCCCTTTGGTTACACGGTGTGAGTCTACAGCCAACAACCTTCACCTGAAATGGTTTGCATGCGTGCCTTGTCGGGGTTTATGGAAGCCCAGTGGCATTTCATTCAACCAGTTTTGAATTGACAACAAGTTCAGCATTACAACATAACGCAAACATACAAATGTAGTTGATATTGACACACTACAAATAATACATACATTTTTGACAAAAAGACAAATATTACTAATAATACAAATAATGCAATGTAACTCTTCAAACTATTATATCCTCGCTCTATCTCTGTCTCTCTGTGTCTCTGTCTTGTTCTGCGATTTCAGCCCGCAGATGTGCCATCAATAATGCAGCCTCTTAAACAAGGCGGAGGCTTTTAAGAGGGTTTTTTTTTTCTGTGCCCCTTCCTTCTGGATGCCTGCAGGCTGCTGGGTGGTCACATTCTGATGGGAAATCTTTGCTTTTGTTCTGACACCAGAAATAAGATCTGTTAACTGACATTTCATTCCTCATTTATATTTTTTGGCGAGACTTTGTATTCCCGAATCTTGCAAACGCTGGAAAGTCCTCAATGCTGGCGGGGCAAAAGGTCGCCGCCTCTGAAGGGAAGGAAAGAACTGAGATCTGACTCTATGCCTTTAGGCAAAACCAATGAAATGGTAGCTAAGGCAAGAAGTAAACACACACACAGTATCATGCATATTCTACAAAACATATTTTGATTGCATCCATGCAGACCACAGATGGTTTGAAAAGGCATCGCGCACGTCGCACAGCCTCGTGCTGTGCTTCAAGCAAACTATCTTCTGCCAGACCCATGTGGTGCAGCCTGCTTGATTTTGAGTTGGATCTGTGTGTGTGTGTGTGTGTGGGGGGGGGGTTGTTTATAAGGGGAGTTTGAGGAAATAAAAGGGTGTTGGTTTTCTGAGTTATGCTCTGAAATCACAGTTATCCTTCAACGTCTGTGATAATGCTATTAGCTGGAGGAGGGAAGGAAGCTTCCATTTGTTTGTGCACGTTGGCTGTAAACAGCACCGTGTTTGATTGAGAGTTCACCCAATGCAGAACAACAAAACTAAATTTTGATAGTATTGACATTTTGGTATTTTATCTTTATTGTCAGAAAAGCTCAAGATTGAGAAGGATGAAAAGCCAAAGGCTATTTGCAGTTCATAAAAGCAACACGACTGCTTCCAAACTGCGATAAAGTTATTGTTTTGGTTTACATGCTCACAGTTAAAATACTATACAGTGTATGTATGCATATATGTAATAGCAAGAAACTCACGGTAACTTATGTATCAGAATACGACGTTTGTTGATTGATAATGCACAACTTGCATGAAAACCACTCACAAGGTATCTTTATTAAACACTCACATAGCACATAGGGATTAAAATGGACATTGGCAACATAATGGACAGTTTAAATCCATTTGAAACACTATCGTTAAAGAAGTACTGCAATACTAAACTATTGTTTACATTATCTATCCACAGCCCTAATGCTGTACCCGTGTATCATTTATGTTTCATACAAAGAATAAGTCGCGTATCTTTTTCTGCCTCCTTTTGAGGACAATGCAAACAACAAAGTATAGTGAGACGCCGTAGAAGAGACTGTTTTTCACATCACTCGTCTTATATTGTGTCTTCTTACCTTGAGGAATTTACGCCGACACTCTGTGTCCTTATTTCATTATACAGCCAAAGCTAAGTCCCGAACACAAACAGTTGCCTCGTTATCGCGCTGCATTGTCGGTGGCTAATCCTGCTTAAGCTGAGCGGACGGGCCTGTGGTCCATTGTTCGTTGCTCTCTCGATGCACCCGGGGGAATCTGGTTCATGCCCCACCGGAGAGGACTGACCGGCGCCATTTGGCCAATACTGTTGAGAATGAACCACTCTCTCCCGGTGAGCTTGGTCCCAAAGACTTTTTTTATAATTGCATCGTCCTTGGACTGTAATTCCTTTTCCCAGGATGGGGAAGTCGGCTCAAGTCATGATTACTTTTTCTTTTCACCGTCAAACTTGGACTTCATGGGCGATAAAAACAGCCATTCTACTTGGTTAGCATCCCCCCCTTGCAGTATTACACAATGGTATGCGCAATACTCTGCTGTAAAGGATTAAAAGTACACCAACTCCTTCGTACTTATCAAAAATGTCTAATTCATTGCACATGCAAATATGGACGTGCTTCCAGGTGCATTGGACCGCCCTGTTTAACTTTGAATTCTAAGCGCGTGTGTTGCATGAGCGCTGAGATTGTGTTTTCACATTTAATTCAGCCAGGTGGGTTGATGGGTTTAGAAATGTACTCTTTTTAATAACGTCTGCTCCCTCGGGATATTGGCACATGTGTCCTGAAATTTTCTTTTCATTAGTTGGGCAGACAGATGTGCTTTTTTTGTGGTAGGAATGTTTAAGTATTTTGTGCGATGGGGAAAAGTGTAATATTGCTACACCGCTGACTGATATAGGCAGTATAATTCTGTTTATCCCCCCTACTGCTACTGTTTAACTTCCTTGCACAGTATGCCTCCTCCGCTCTGTCTGTATGTCTCTTTGGTGATATTTATATGCATGGTTTACCAACAGAAATAAACAGAGGAGGAGGATGCTACTGCTGAATGTAAAGCCAGAGAAAACTGAGAAACATCATTGCACTTTTTCATTTTGATACATTTTATTGGTGCATTGGTAGATCGAATGGGCTATAAAGAAAAAAATCTATCATTACAATATTGTTGGCCAAATACCTCTATTAGGATTGATCATTGGTGCACAAAATAGTCACTCGATCACATTTCTAACAGGTAGTCGTTAGAAATTTGGATATGATGACTAAGTAGGCAAAGGCAAATAACTTTGCCCACTTACTGACAGAACAGTTTTGGAAAATTTAGAAAATTACATAACTGGCCTTTAAAACCATGAAAAAACTAGATTTATGCCATATCACAATATCGAAAATATATAACATTATTATATTGCCCAGCGTCACTTCATTAACTAAATCTGAATCCTAGAGTCAGTAGGAAAATGTTCTACATATGAAGTGCTGAACACAAGATCGGTTTCTGTAACCAAATCATATCCACCACCATATCAAAGCATCTTTTTTTCTTCAACTGTCTGTCTGACTGACTGACTCTTCCTTAATTAAGTGATGATGACTTCATGAGACACCAAGATGTCGGCAACGGTTTTACATCCTCATCCCTCTCTTTTAGAATAACGCTGATTCGGATGTTCATCGCTCGCAGCTGTCACTGCTAATAAATCTATCGTAGCACAGCAGATGACTCTAGTTTTCAACAAGGCAGCACTTCAGTAGTATAATATTATGCACTTAACTTAAAAGTGAAATGTAGAGTTGTTTGCCAAATAGAGTGCTGTAAATATTCTTTTTATTTTGGCGATCTACTCGCATGTTGAACTTTGACCCAATAGATATACCAGGAACTATAACCCGTCATTAAAACTAGCATTGACGAGATTTATTTATATATCTTTATTTTATTTCTTAATAATTTGCATCGTATGCATTTTGATGAAAAAACAACAACATGGTGACTAAAACAAAGAAATAATAACCCATACAATTTTTTAGGAGTGGTTTGAATGATGTTTTACGCAGACCAGCTGCTGTAATTAAACCACAAAGGGATCTGTATCTCTGAATACGGATCAGCAATTAGTGTCGGCGGCAAAATAACGGGATCAGGAATCTCTAAAAGTTACATTTTCTGTCTTTTTTCTATTGGGCTGATCTGAGTTTTACGATCCTTTGCACCACCAATTAGAAGTATTATGAGCAGCGAAGCTGTCTGGCCTTTAATATTCACAACCGTCTGCTCTGGGAACAACAGATGCTCCGGCAGAAAGTCCCCCTTGTCTATTTTTCTCTGGTGGGCAAGTCTTATTTTTGGAGCGTGCTACACATTAGACGCTGCAGTGAAAGAAAGATATGGCCTACATATTGAGTGATCCGATAGAGGCTTTACTGTGAATAAATCCAGATTCTTGTTAGATTTTGATAGATTATTTTATCATATATGCAAACAATTGGAGAACAATGTTGTGTGGTTCGCACATTTAGCCCTGAAGCTGCACAGGATTAGGTACTTTTGCATCAATACATTTTCAGGAGAAATATTGAAGGTTGAGGGACTAGCAAAAGAATCCTTGTTGGTTATTGTCCCAAATTGTCAACCTTTTTCTTTATTTTTTCTCTTTCTTTTTTTGAACAGATTATCCAGAATCCTGGGGTTTATTTATTAAGCAATACACCCCTTTCCTTCCTCAAAAGGAGCTTTTAAATAAGTTTCCCTCATGCGATGCTGTTCTTCTTTTTACTCCAGTTCTTTCTTACAAAGTCCCCTTAGTTTGCTTTAATTTTCTTTTTTTTAGGAGATCTAGCTTTGACATGTTGTCCCCTACATTACTTCGGTATCCTGACTAGATTATAATAATATATAGTTTACTGAATTACTCAAACAAATGTCTGTTGTAACACACTGTGACTAGGGTTTATCCTGCTGCACACCATCATGTTTAATGATGTGTCTAAAAATAATATGTATCTATAATAGGATGGTTTTCATAAGGATGCATCACATCATATTAATATGAGTGTTCAAATGTTATTATCTAGGACTTGATATCTGCTTAACGACGTTAGTTCATTTTTAAGCCTAATTACATGATCTGCTATTGTGTTGTTATTGACTGATATGATTCATATGGTGCATTGCAACTATTCATGGTTGTAATTTAACCTATTTTAAGAGCTCCCTTTTGAAATGAGTTTTGAATGAACTTTGTCTTTTTAGCTCAGTTGCTCATTTAACATTTTTATGGCCTCAACTTTCTGCGCCGCAAATAACCACGTTGCAGATGATGAAGCCTCTTCTCCAATACTCAGATTCACAGAACCTTCTGCAATTAAACTATTTCCATGTGTCTTTAAGAGAATAACAGGCCCAGCAGAAAGAGGTATAGAGGCTAACATGTAGCCAATATTATTCTGTTGTACTTTCTTTTTTCATGCAAGGCTGCCCTTCGCTCCGTCTCTGCCCATCAATTCCTCGCTTGCTCTGTTGCTTTGTGCTGCTGTGGCGTTCTGTCCAGAGCATTGTCTTTAATTAATGCACACCAGGTCCTTTACATTTTGGCTTACTTGGCGCCTCAATGAGCTGGAGGAACAAGATGGAGACTCTATTTCTCTTTCTCTCTCTCTTTCACACACAATGGAAGTGAATCGACCTCCTCCCGGCCTGCTACGCTTTAGAGCCTGCTTGTGTAGCCAGCCCATTAGGACTTGTGTGCAAATGAAAAATAAGTTTTCATCCTTTAACCTAGATAAAACCTGTTCAGCACTTGGCCGTATTGATTCGTTGTCCTCATCCTCCAACACAAGCAGACATTCTGTTCATGTTTGCGTGGACATTACCAGGCTGAATGTAACTTGACTTGCTTTTTTTACACAATGTTATTGAGGACACAATGTGGTGTTATTTCTGTGGCGGCCAAACTTTTGGAGAATTTCATTTTTATTCTACTTTGGCTTACAAGATCAAATCAAATCAATTTTCTGCTGCCGTTTCAGTTCGAGGCTCGACCTTTGACCCAGGGCTAGTCCACGCAAGTGGGCTATCTCAGCCTGCTGAAGAAGACGGGTGAAAGCAGTCACAGCTAAGCCCAAGGCCATCTCAGATATGGATTTGTATCTCTGTCCTTTCAAGCGTAGAGCACAGGGAATAGAACTTTCTTAGGGAGGCTATTAATAGGAATCTGAAGCTACAAAATGATGCCATTGTCCACCTCTCTTTCTTCCATACTGGTTCCATGTAACCCGTTCTCCAGGTTCTTTACATCCCATTCGCTCTTCATATACTTATCTTTACTTCACCTTTCCTCTTGGGGTTCTCCCCAACAGCTTTACTTGTCTTTGTTTCTCTGTTGAGACTTCTAGGAGCAGCTACGTATGTCCAGACATACACTGAATAGTCTTCTAATGGAAGCGAATACTTACATGTTTATGTATTTAATAATAATACGCTTTTTTTAAGAGTAATATAGAGATTGCTACCAAATTAGTTGTCCATTGTTAGGTGGCATCATGACATTTGGTTTTCATCTGGGTGGCTGGACTGAAGGCTGACCTGCGCGGCCATGTTTGCATACTCAGAGAATCAATAAGGCTCTATTGATGCCTTCACGCTGCCATTTCCAGCATCATCATGTTTGAAGTGCACCCATGGAAATTGTGGAATATTAGTTGGAAGCTTGCCATTTATACACTGACTTCATTTTTACTCTTCAAATGGGACACATTGGTCAAATATATTGAATAATAGAATAACAATTTAACATTTTAACTAGGACAAAGATTAAAAAATATGCTTTGATTAATCTCATGATTGTTCTGTGATTAACAGTGATTAATCACATTTTGCGCAAAATTCAACAATACATAAACTATGTATTGTTGATACAAAACTAGTATATTGCACCCTTTTTGTTTTATTTTAAGGTAATGTTATCAGAACAATATAAGAGGCATTTTCCGGAATAACAGCAAGTTAACATGCAGCACATGAATATTGGTTCAGCATTTCTCTTTTATCAGGGAGCAGCATTTGCATAATGCAGCATATCCTCAGTGGTAAGGCTCTCTGTTAGAGTGAGGTAATGTGGTCTAGCATTTAGACTTTTTAGTCTGTAAAGACATTTCCTTTGAATCTCAGTCAAAGGAAAAATATTTTAGTGATGCAGGTTGAGCAATTACCCAATGACAAAATTACTTTTAACGTCCACTTTCTTATCCATTTCTCTGACTTTGCATTTTCCTACTCCTCTGCAAGCCAGTTGCTTACGTTTTCAGACGATGAAGAACTTTTTTTTCCTTTTGAACAATTTTACCAACACGAGAAAAACACCTTTCAAAAGGTATATTTTGTAACATCTACAGGAAAAACAATGTTTACATTGATGATGTCGGCCCGGGTTAGGGCAAGACCAGCGCACGGCGGTTTGCGTCCTTTTACAAACTCTGATTAACCCAATTTTAACTAATTAAAACAGTATTTGCCTCCAAAGGTCTAAATGATCTCATGCGGAAGAAGACGACTTGAAACCTGTGTTTACTGAGATAATAAATCAAGTGAAAGGTAGGGTCATGTTTCCATAGACACAAGTTTTAAGGACACTCCTGCATTGGCTTCACCGACTGGAATGGGGATGACAATATTAGACTATTGAGGGATTCTTCTGAGGGATGCGGGTTTTGCTGTCCTCACCTTAAATCTAATAACACACAAGCAGGATTGATTATTTTATTTTTAAGGGTGCTAAAACCATCAGAATTCTTTAATATGTGTGACATTTTACTTTATTTATTTGTGCGCTCATCTTCCGTTTGTAATCCTGATGAGCACAGCAGTTGTGCTTAAAATGCATGCCACTTATATCCCAATGGAGGATTGCATTAACGATGAGATTACCTTTAGAAAATATTCAAAACTATTCCAGATGTGTCTTCAGTATTATGCAGAACTGGAAAATTAGTTTTTGTTCTGTTTTAAATTATAATAGAGGTAAGAGAGGTGCACTGTGCTCAGAGAGCAACAGCAGCTGACCAAAGAGATGTAGTGAAGAATTTCAGCCTGTGAAACTCAGCCTGAATGTAAACGCTAATTATAAAAAGATTCTGCGCTATATGATTAAACGGTCCAAATAGGACCTTAGTGGACACAAACATAGTGGCGGATGGGGAAGGTGTGGGTGTGCACAGGCAAGGATAGTATAGTCAATATTTACCCCGAGTAATTGGTCTACACTTCCCCCAGCAAGATACATAGACGTCCGGCGTCATCCCTGCCTTATCTCCTCCGGCTCTCCCTCACACACTCACCGCGGGACCACGCACCGGTGGTTTGGGCGGTGAGTGATTTCCTGTGCTGGGACGCTGTCATGTCCGTTCACGTTGTCCCGGTGACCTCGTTGCTATTATTCAGTTAATAAGCACATAGAGCAGTCTCTAATGAGCTGTGTGGCCACAGTTACCTTTGTAATGAGGTGGTTATGTTACTCCCAAAGGTGCTCTATCGATAGGATGACACGGGTATAGCAGAGAGCAACTCACAGCCTTTCCTCTTTTTGGCTGTCAAACTCTCTCTCTTTTTCTGTCTCTCGCGCTCTCAAAGCAACGCTCCCATTAGCCTGAAGTCCTTTTGATTGGCTCCCCCCTACACTCGTTCTGTGTGGGTTTGAACGGACGTCAGCTGCGTCTCAATTCATTGTAGGACGCTGGGCCGGGTCCTCCAACAACAACGCATAGGATGAACTGAGCGGTCTCTGAAATGGGACGGTCTGGCCTACGGGGGGACCCCCTTTTTGCGTCGTCACCTCCGCTGCTCCCGTTGCCTAGCAACCTGCGCGCTTGACAGTAAAAGCCTTAAAATCCCAAGACGTATAAAATACAGAGAAGATAATCTTCTTACTTCATTTAATTTAGGATGATATATATCAGGCTGAGAGAAGAGCATTTTCCGTTTTGTTTAAATGCAAATTAAATCAGACAATGTACTTTCAGCTAAACGTAATTTTGCAATCTTAAGGCAGAGTGCATCAATCAATACTGACAATAAAAACCACAGCAGCAAATGTATGCAAGGACATACCACAAAACAAAAGGAGCCAAACAAACAAGTTGAGTTTCTTTGTGTATTTATTCTCAATGTTTGTAACGTTACTGACTTAGAAAGTGATATTTCAGGTTCATAACTTGATCTCACTTTGTTCATAATATGAAGTATAAACAGTACATAAAAGCATCACAGCATCTGTAGGATGTTATTCAGCCTGTGTGAGTGTGTAAAGTTGAGGCGTTAAAGTGACTTTTTTTGTATGACATAGATACGACATTGGTTACCAACGTCACCTAACTTAAGCCATTTTATGAACTAATATGTAACGTTGTATATCATTACAGTTCTAACGTTACATATTCGAGTGAATTATATTACTTAACATTACATTTAAATGTGAACTCTCCCCCGCGCTGCTTCCGTCCTGAATAAACAGAATTCTCGCCGGGCCCGCACTGCATGCTGGGATACGCTTAGGACAGATCAGATTGTGTCCTCCAAATCAGCGCCTGGAGGGCTGCGCCGCTCGGCCGCGCCCATAGGACCAATGCAACGGGACAGCCGAGTTGCAAAGTTCCAAAGTGATGTATTTTCAGTCGGCATTTATAGCATTTTATTTCGTTGCTGGTAGGAATCCATAGTGTAGAACTATAACATCAGGGTTACGTTATGAGGAACGAGTCAGAATGAGAATTAAGGGTGTCTGACATTGACAGAGCAGAAGGAAATGAACAAGGACAGGAGGGGACGAGCCGGGGGGAGACTGAAGGAATATGGCGGTGTTTTTCTCAAATAGATGAAATGACATTTGGTTGTTTTTGTATTCCTGTTGGGATTTGTATTGTAATCACTGAAATTTTCCACCACACAGGTGACACTAATGAGAAGACACAAACAGTCCGCTATCTGTTTTGTTTTTTCGGGGAGGCAGTAATCACGTATTTGCATAACACTTTATTGCATGTGACCTGGAACAGTTCCATTGGGCGAGGCCTCTCACCAATGATATACGATAATTGGAATGCTTTTCAGTCCCCATAATTCACGAGGCCCTTTGCATTTTACCCATCTCTCCCCCTCTTGTACATTGCAAGAGACAAAAGGGGGGCTTGCATCACCCACAAATGATCAGACGGGTCGCGCTGTCTCACGAGGGGATCTTTCTATGGTTTCCGCAATCTGCAGCAGCAGGGTGATGATGTAAGAGCGGATGATTTCAATGTGTCAGTCACTCAGCGGTACTCTGGGAAGTAGCTACCAAGTGCATATCAACTAGCTGGCAACTCGGGTTACGAATTCACAAACACTGACTTTCTATTCGAAAGCGCTGCCTTGTTGAGAATGTGTCTTTGTAATTGTTTGATAGAGAAAACAAACCGCAAAGCACAAAGTGAATTCATTTATATGATTTATTTTGACATAAAGAAAGAACAGAGGCCGTGTCTTCAAACAGCACTGTGATATGACATGTTTCATCCCTTGGAAATATGGCATTTCTGATTGATCTCTTAGAAATAATAATATTTATCTGCGTGGTGTAAGAAAGAGTTACTGGTTTAGAACACCGTCACTTGAGGCCTGAAGGTCCACTGCTCCTCCGTCCTGCTCCATAGTGAAATGAGGTGTCCAGCACTGCAGCACAGAAGTGTTCCTCGGCCTGTCCCGAGCTGCTCATTACCGCCCTATAGCGTTGTTTACGAGCTTAAAGTGTTCTCCGCATAGTGTCAAACCTCCGCCAAAAGACCATGTTTCACATTCCAGCCCATTATACCACAGCTGCACTGCGTCAACTAGAAATGCCCGGAATAAGCTCGGGGCACATGCGGCTGGATGCTTTTATTCCTGGTCAGCGTGTATGTGTGTGTGTGTGTGTGCACATGCGTCTATGTCCGAGGCATCATGTCCTCCTTCTTTTTTTTTTGTTGGATGGGATTGTTGTTGGATGTGTCATCTGCCCGATTGGGATACTGCCAAGCGCTAAACTTGCTTCTTACGCACACCACGCTGTTAACACTGAATGACCCCCCGCTTCCGTTCTGTATTCACGACTGTGTTTATTTGCAATGAGATTGATATAGCTTTTTAAAGAGAGACACTGCCTTTATTGCTTCTCTTGCTATCTTTAGTGAATGGAGATAATAACTGTCTTCCTGTTTGATTGTGCTGATGCACATTGCGGGGGGAATGCAATATCTCTCGGGTTTAATAATCGCTTCTCTTTCTCTTGTCTTCCTGTGTTGTTCTGTTTGTGTGTCGCCCAGAGAGCCAGCTTCTCCCGGGGAACAACTTCACCACGGAGTGCAACATCCCGGGAAACTTCATGTGCGGCGACGGGAAGTGTGTCCCGGGTGGGTGGCAGTGTGATGGATTCCCCGACTGCTTTGACATGAGCGACGAGAAAGGCTGCCGTGAGTGCAATCTAGACCTCATTACCTTGTTTACAGGCCGTAGCCGTGCGAGCGCGTGAGGACAGCCCATTTCGAGACGCCAGATCTCAATTCCTCAACTCCTCTCTGCAATCAAACATTCTCCCATCGCTACCCATCGAGCCGTAAAGGCCGTGTAATCCTAATTGTCCGCCGATTTAAACAAAGCGTCTTCCACGATCCGTCCCCGCGCCTCACAGCGTGCGTCCGTCCTGCTGGCTGTTAGAGCCGCTTCAGCACCAGCTGAATCTTAATACCATCAAAGCAAAGGCCGATTACTTCTTCTGCGCGCAGCGATAGTAGCGCATGCATAATTCTACTGTAAGGCTGCAGTAATAGTTCCGTTTGGATCTTCACTTTTAGTTGGCTTTGATCTCTCTGGCCCGCCGCTCCGCCTCTTCCCCCGCCGCCGTCTCGGCGAGAGCTCCACGCCGAGATGAGAGCCCTGATGGAGGTTGACTTTAATACGCATATAGGAACATCTGAAGAGGTGTCCTAGACTACATAGTTTATGTACAGTTTTGTTGTTAAATATCCCTGTAACTTTAAATAAGTCACGCACCACTTGGATGGATGGGTCCTGTGTCCCAGATTCTCCTTGTTCATTGGCCTTAAGCTGTCAGCAAGTGTTATTTCCGATGCATTGAGGCTAATTTCATCCGAATGAGATACATTAAGTGCTCCTCTTCCATCTAGTCGCGCATGTAGCGTTTCATTCGTTGCACTCAAATTCATCTCGAGTTCTTTCGATTCGAACCCTCAGACAAGTAAGACTTTCTTGTCTTTCTGCTGACTCTACGTGCTGTACGGGCGAAGATAAAAACAAGTTATCCTTAAGCGTCACGCTCAGCTGGCCTCTCTGGTTGTCAGAGGACCGTTCGTGTTTTGTTGTCAGCGCCCACGTTATCTGCTCTGGCATAAGTAGGCCTAATTATGCTCAAATAGACGGCTACTTGTCAGTCGATATCTCCGGTGACTGCTCCGCAAAACTCCCCAGACAAACCTTGAGCCGCACGAGGGGATCTGCAGGGGTCAGCCAGAGGGGGGGGAGACGAGGGAGAAAGCCAAGGAGAGGAAGTAGAGCGGAGGACTCGTTAACGGTGGCTGCAGCAGGAGCCGGATGTCTATTATCTGAGGGGAGCAAAACGCCTGCGAGCTTTGAGGCGGCACTGCTGGATTCTCTGCAAGCACAATCCTAATTAGACACCCCTCTTAAGAAAGACACACAAACCAACACACACACACACACACACACACACACACACACACACACATATTTAACAGAGGGGATGATACATTTGCTAACTGCACATTTGTTGACTTCTTCTCATTCTATATATATATATGTATATATATTTAGCCTGGGGGTCATGTGTTGATCCCTCATGTCTTATTAAATAATGATAATTTTGGAAACTATATCGAATGGGGAACACAAAGGAGAACAAATCGATTTGGACTTGCAAGTGTTTTGGACAAGCGTGGAAAGATCAATTCTCTTTTGAATCCGTATGAAATATGTGAACTTTGCAATGCACACACTCTCTGGGGCTCAAGTACTTTGATCGTTTCGGTCCAAGTTCGCGAGACCCAACAACCCCACACATGAACTGACGATGACTCTGACCGGTGTTAAGGTTTCGGAAAGCTCTCGAGGGAGGCCTCAATCCTTTGTTCTCGTCCCGGCCGGAAACAAGGACACGAATGAGTCAATTCGTTTAAATTCAAAAATCAAAAAGTATTTAATAACTAAACAACGTTATAAGGAATGCAATTACAAAGTGAAATACTAAGCGAACAGTGGAATATTTCGCGAAATAGAGAATCCTCTGAGCAAGTCTAAAGTGACTTTTCAAGGCGGCTGCAGGTCAGATTCTCCAGTCCTTTTCCCCGCTTTGGTCCTTTGAAAACTCTTGAGGTGTGTCTTCTTTGGTGCATTTGAATGTCATTGGCCTCTTCTCCAAAGGGTCACCTCCTCCATTGTCCCTTCCACGTCGAGGTGTGAATCTGCAGCTGTAACCTGAAACCTCTCTGTCCTAGCTGTCCCTCACATTCCAATGCACTCAATGTAGATACAGTTGGCTTTATGCCCCAATGAGTGAATTTAACAAAGCATGCATCGTTTAAGTCTTCATCTTATAACTAGTACACTTTCATTACAACAACCCATCATTAATGATCACCGTTCATCACACTTCATCTTAAGATCTAATACAGTTCATGTGGTCCAATTCTCAAGACATTCGCCTCAGTCGGCTGTCTTACATTAAGTTGTTCATTTATTACCTGACAGGAGAAAAAACTCCCAAAAAACCCTCTTTGGGGATAAAATTGGGAGAAATCCATAAAGAACGGCAATTGGCATCCGTCCCCAGGTTTTAACATCACATTGTGACAGAATGTTAATGTGTACAGTGTTTATATGATTTAAATGACTATGAATTGTGTTTGATTGAAATTGCATTCACTTCATCTAACATGTTAATGTAACAACTAATATCTAACATCACACAAACTATAATTCTAACACTAAACATTATTACACGTACTATAATTTCCTGACTAGGGGTGCACTTCTGGCTTAAATCCCTAACACCGGCACCAGCAGAAATCTTTCTCCACGTAACTTTAATTCCCGGCAAACCTGGTGGGCATTTGCTCGATGGTGTGTGTCGGCCGAGTTGTCTCTCTAATGGTCAGATTGTTTATTCCCTCCTCCTGCCATGGCCCCGTTGCTCTTGTTTGTTTGCTCTTCCGGTACCCTCTAGCAAATGGGTCAACTCGAGTCACGTAAATACCTTTCGCTTGCACTTCAATAACAGTCTGGGCAGAGAGCAGATGTTGTATCTCCATCCCGAGTTTATTGCCATTAAGATTCAGCTCATTGTATTAGTGTTCTACTGAGCGAGGCCAGGATCCCCTTAGAGATCATTTTAATCAAATCCAATTGTGCAGTGTAACCCCTGCTTTGGGCCACGTAGCTGAATTTAAGATGAAACAATATCAGTAGTTTTCACAGTATCACCAATACTGAACATCTGCTTTACTCTGGTGTGCTTGTTTGCATATGTGATGTTTTTTCAAGCTGTGTCAGGGGACAGCCTGCTGACTAACCTCATACAAAGAGGTCAAAAGTACCACCCTGCTCTCGGGTGTCCATGACAACAGCCTGGGAGACTGTTGGACAAAATGAACCCTGACAGAGGAGAGAAGGAGGAGAGCTTTACTGAGCTCACTGGGCCTCACAGGCAGGAATAGTGTCTTTGAGCAGACGTGCAGCGGGGCTGAACGGGTCACTGGGCGTGATGTATTACGCCAGAAGTGAGGAATACGAAGACAGTGGGTCAAAAATGCAGTTCAGAGAGAAAGAAAGAGAGAGAGAGAGAGAGAGAGAGAGAGAGAGAGAGAGAGAGGGATGTTTCAAAGAAATAAGCTGGTCCTGCAAAATGATGTACCAGAGATGCTTCTCATCTCCTCATATGTAGCTCCAAGGCTAATACACCCGTTTTTACACTTGTGCAAAATCCAAATGATACAACTTGTAATCTTGGGTTTCCGGCCATGTTGCTGGTTGAGCCCTTCTCTTCTTGAGAAGAATGGTCCCCTGCCAGCTGCTTTGACAACACCAAAGGGGTCGCAGGATAAATCAGGAGTCATCACATGATGGTTCAATGGTTCAATAAAATGAACCGTTGCCCAATTCAATGCACCCTCTGGTTTTTACTGCATCATCCTTATTGGGCCGGTGCAACTAGCAGCTAACAGTGTGCAATGTTGGCCCACTTCAAATGCATCTTACTGCATTACCTGAGATTGCAGAGCCAGTCGGCTGACTGGACGACTCCTCTTTACCGGAGCTACATATCTTAACATATACTTTTATACTATTATGGCCTGCGTTACTCAATCGCTGCGGGACACACGGCGAGGAGAGCAAATTGGAGGCTTGCCCAGCGGTGGACTGATGTTTTGTCGGTTGGTTTTAGAAGTCTATTATTACTTCATTAGAGCACGGGATACGACCATATAGGAGTTTTCATTACCCGATGCCAACTGTTTATTGATTCTGTTACAGTTAGGGGGGAAAATGAATTAATTTCAGAGGATTACTAGAACGTGATTATATTATTGCGTTCCGCAGTCATAACGCAGCCGAAGCCTGGAGCGACATCAGTGCTGCTTTTTGTTTTTCTGCGTACTGACCTCCATAAAATGCCCACGAGAGGTTGAGCTCAAAAGAGCCGCTAAATGCTTATCAACAACAACGTGTTCCTGGAGAGCAGCGCTGTGAAATAGCTGAAAGGACTCCTGAGGGCACATTTTTCTTACATTTTAATTTAGATATTTAGGCCCAATGCTCAAAATAGCAGGTGAAGGGGATGGGTGACTTCGACTAGGAGTGTGTTTGTCTAACAGCAATCCCCAATTCACTGACTTGAAACACACAAAGCCATATTTTTCCGTGAAATGTTTTTATTATTGTTTTTACAATCTTGCTTCCTTCAAAAATACGCATTTTCTGCTCTGAGAGTGTGTTTGCGTGTGCGCCTGCGTGGGTGTGTTCATTCATGAGGGGAAAGGGAAAAAAGCAGGTGGGATTGGAAGACTGAGACTGTCTGGGTTCGCATGTGTGGTTCCAGCACGCATGTCAAATTACAAATTGAAAGACGGTGAAAAAAGGAAATGAATATGGTGCACTAATAGCAGGGAAAGTAGCGGGAGGTCTAGGTCTGCATCCCCATGTGCTAAATGTCCGACTGATTAATGAGCTGCTGTAATTAATACCAAGGAACAGGGATGAAGTATTGATGAGCGTCTTCCATACAGTCTCCTTTGTCTGCTTCTGTCTCCTGACGTCCATTTTCCTCTCCTCTCCTTTTCTATATCGAATGCTGCACCTGGCAGATCGTTAGTCACAAATTAGACGAAATGATAGCTTTGAAATGTTCAAAGAGAAGAAATGTGACCGTTTCAATTAAAAGCACCGTGTTGGGTGCTACTAGTTGAAACATCCTCATGATGAATATTGCAGCAGGGGCTTTTTATCCAGCAGATCCCACTCGCTGCTTTCTCACTATGCGCTCTTTCCTTTCCGTTCTGCTGAAATCTATCTCAATATATATGTTAAGACACATGTGGCCACCCTGGCTTCCTCGTCTAGCATGCAGTTTGAGGGCTTTGCACAACGCCCCATTGGCCCGCGAACACGTGGCCCTCGAGATGAAGGCAGCGATACGACGCTTGCTGCACACGGGGGGTTATTGTATGCTAACGTGCCGGGCTTAGACGGTGCAACGCACCGGGTGATTATTTCTGATCCCGCAGCCCTCTGGACTGATACTACCCTTCCCCTCTTGCTCACACCCGGACAGCATTACCTATTGATTTCCTCCCCGAAGAAACCTCAACAAGGTCAGAGAAGCCTTTCGAGCCGTCAGCTGTCTCCACTCTTTCGCTGCCTCCGCCGGCCGCCGCTCCAACCGACCCCGCGCTGTTTTCTCACTTGTTAGTCTCCTCCTCCCGTCTTCCTCCTCACTCCTGCCACTCATGCAGGCCCATCACGGCCGGGGCTACCTGTGCCGAAACAAGTTATTCTGTTCTCTCGGGATTTGAGGAGAGTGAGAAAAGGGGAGAAAGTGTGGAGAAGGGCATAGAGGTGCGTATTTGGGGGAGAGCAAAGCACTTCCGTCTGCAACAGGAGTCACGCTGTCAGATTGAGCCTGACATTAATGCCGAGGGCCACAGGGGACCTAGAGACTGTGAAGAAGCATTTTGATGCTGCCGGATGGTCTGGATTTGAACATTTGTTTTTTCCTTAATCACAACCTTTGAGTTTAAAGCTGTGAAAATAAAGCGATGGCTGCAGGGACTTTGTTTTGTAGAAAGTACGGTGCAGCATTGTAGGCGAGATTTCTGGCAGATGTGATTATAAGCGCCTGTGTGTGCAGGATTGTGCAGGAGACCTTAAACCACAGAAAGAGGGGGGCGGTATTGTTGCGTGTGCTTTTGTGCGTTTGCTTGTGTGTCCTCCAGCTGTGCGTTTCCGTGTGATCCGGCCGTGTTTTTCTGCCAGTTTACGGTGCAACCTCGAGTAATCAAGCTTGACTGCTAACCACTCACTTTCATTTGTGCTGCTCGGCCGAGCACTGGGAATACGTTTGGAAGTCACCCAATTTTTTGCAAAAAACAAAAGGCTCAGAGAAGAGAAAGTAAAGTTGTTGTGGGACTAATGCGGCTCAAACCAATCAGCAGAGTGTTGACAGACGGGATTGAGACTGGGGACGCTGGGTCGTCATAGGTCACAGAATAAGGCACAGGTGCTAAAATCCATCAGCGCTACCTGCATTTGAAGCCCCAGACCTTGGAGTAAGACATGACACCTTCAAAGGATCATCAAAGGACGGCTTTTCTTCTCACCATTTCCTTCCACCCTCAACCAGCTTCTCCTAATTAATTTTTTCCTCCTCTCCGCTCTGAAAACGGCTCAGCTCAGCCTGCAAAGGGCCACACAACCCCCGGAATACAGCTGAGTACGTTATCGCTCTGCTTCCAACCAGTCCTTGCCGCTCCCACCCACGGCTTTCCCTTCATAAGCTTACCCTTTGCGTGACTTTTCAGCTCATTTGGAGCGCGCACACTGGGTCAGAGGAAGCCTGCCAGCGGTGGACGTAGTAATGAGGATTCGGATGAGGGAGGGAGTGAGTGAGTGAGGAATCTCGGAGCAATAACAGAGCTATAACAGAGCTATAACAGAGCAATAACAGAGCAATAACAGAGCTGTAACAGAGCTGTAACAGAGCAATAACAGAGCAATAACAGAGCTGTAACAGAGCAATAACAGAGCTGTAACAGAGCAATAACAGAGCAATAACAGAGCTGTAACAGCTGTAACAGAGCAATAACAGAGCAATAACAGAGCTGTAACAGAGCTGTAACAGAGCTGTAACAGAGCTGTAACAGAGTTGTAACAGAGCTGTAACAGAGCAATAACAGAGCAATAACAGAGCAATAACAGAGCTGTAACAGAGCTGTAACAGAGCTGTAACAGAGTTGTAACAGAGTTGTAACAGAGCTGTAACAGAGCTGTAACAGAGCTGTAACAGAGAAATAACAGAGCTGTAACAGAGCTATAACAGAGCGACGTTGTGGCCAAGACCGCCAAGCAGATTGTTCAAAAAGCAGTTGGGTGTCTGCGCGCACGCAGAGGAGCGAGACTTTATGTTTCCAGACCAGAACATTGTTCCTTTATTTATCATGACAGGTAAAAAATAGAGTTGGAAACAAATAAAATAAATAAAAATAGAAAGTCTTATTATTGTTATATTGCCTTTGTGGCCAGACAAATTCAATTCGCCCCTCCACGACTGCATGTTTTTGTATCTTTTATTGGTCTGTGCGGCTCAACGGCTCTGTGTTTTGTCTCTGGACAGAATGAGGTGTACCGAGCAATATGAGCTCCGGGTGGTTAGACCCTCTGCTGTCCAGGTAAACAAAGGCTTTCCAGACAGGAACACAGAGATCGGGCGCTATCCCAGCTTCCTCCCGCGTTCAGGGGATTACATTTCACCCCCCCGCGGGGCTGTTGCGCCTGGCCCTCCCACCTCGCTACACGTAATCGCTGCAGCTTGAGAGAGCTCATAAATCAGCCTACCGCAATACATTGCAGAGGGAAAAATGTGCGCCCCCGGCATTTGAGACGGCACCATGCCAACCTATGAGCGCGCCAATTCAGCCCTTTGTGTCCAACAGAGGGGGGGGGGGTTGGTGGCTTCTTGAGATGTCTAGCATTTCCACAAGCCGCCCTCCTCCCCCTCCATCCTTTTGTTTCTCTGGAGGGTTCAATATGTTCAGAATGCTGTTTCCTCACTGGAATTAGCGATCATACTTGTCCTGTTTGATACTATACAAGTACCTGAGTTTTGTCAGCGGTTTTTTTGTTTATTTTCAAAATAATAATAACAGCAACTTGATAAAAAGTCTTGAAAATTACTTTACAATGTCACGGTTTTTAATGCAGCAAGAAATCAGTCAAAACTGCCATTTATATTCCAGCATATTATGTATACATAATATGCTAGAATATAAATGGCAGTACTATACTATATATATTACTATACTATACTATAGAGTATATAAACATTTAACAGCATTTAACTGAATAGATTGCCCCCATTTGTCACTGAATGTAATATCAGCATCATTACTTGCTTCCCTAGTCTCCAATAAGTACAATTAAGACAGCTCTCACAAAAGGTTTAAGCTTTAGTATTATTATTATGCACCTGCAGGGAATAGTTCATGAGCTAGAGTAGAAGAACCAAGGTGTGAGCCATGATACTGTAAATAAACTATGGATGTCTTTTAAATCTCTTACAGTCTCAGGGATTGCGTGGTGTTTTATTTTTTTCTGCTGTCTATTTTTCCGAATCTACCTGCCATCTTCGGCCTGTGCTGGAAGATATCACCGTTGGCCTGCTTAGGCTGATCAATGACATAATCTGTTTAAGTCCTGGCCCACACGATTTGCTCTCTTTGTCTATGTCATTAACTTCTTTTTCTACTCTTATCGGTACCTCGTGCTCAGGATCTTACCATTTAGTCTAAGCATTACAGAACCCCCCCCCCCCCAAAAAAAAGAAGCTCAGTGATGAATTGGTCTCTAAAACAAAGCATCTGTTTGACAGTTTGAACGTTCTACCATGGGTAATGGTTCAATGGTTGTTATTAAATCATCATAGAAACATCATAAAACATGATGTAGTGCTTTAAGAACTGCTGCATCATCCCTTGGACTGATCATTTTCCTTTTCTTTTCTTTTTCCCTGAACCCTCTGTCCGTCTTTAGCTAAGGTCAAGTCAAAGTGTGCTCCGACCTTCTTTGCCTGCGCCAACGGCGTCCATTGCATCATCGGACGCTTCCGCTGTAACGGCTTCAGCGACTGTCCTGACGGAAGTGACGAGGAGAACTGCAGTGAGTCCCAACAGGATCAATGTATTCTAATCATGCTGTGGTTCATGATGTGCTCGTAATGGTTTACACTACAGCTGCTTCGTACCGGTGGTTTTGGGTATGCAACTATTCCCATACAATCTGCCACAGCAGTATTGCTCTATGAACAATGTCCCTCTAAATCCTGCATTTAGAACAGATAATAATCATGCTGACAGTATGGGTGGGAAATAGAAAAGTAGCAAATTCTATTCCATTTGCAATAAAGTTTGAGTCCTCTTCACAGGTTTGTATCACTTGTAACTTCCCAGTCTGCGCCTTTTGTTTCTAGCTCTGCCTTTTAGATTATAACACATATTGAATCGAAAGGACTGAGGGAGACCAGGTTCCAGGTATAGAATGTGTTCTTGCGCATATTGCTTTTATCCTCACACGGCCCCCATCCCTGCTTCGCCCATTGGGGAGCGCGCATCCCGCCGATCGCTCACCATTGTCGGAGGCGGCGCTCCCTCGCCTGCAGGGCGCCTCGCTCACAAATCTAATCTAGCCATTTAAATGGAGCTTTGCTCCGCGCTCCCAGCACATACTGCGTCACCGCCGTGTAATTGTCTGGATCTTCTCAGAAGATAAATCTGCCTCATTTCACAGGAGCTAAAGACCAGAACGTAAAAAAGGAAGGGATAGTCAGGGTCATGTGGGTTTTCTTTTCAGTTTGATTTTTAGCGACTTATCGAGCCCCCAGATCAAATGATTTACTACTGTAACTCACGCTGTTTCTAATGTTTTATTTCTGCTGCAAAAAAAATCCCATGACGATTTAAAACCGCGGCAGAACAACTTGATTTGCTGTTAAATATTTGAGTCTCACCCACAGTTGCTCGTGTTTCTCTGTTAACTTTTTGAACTCCTCGCTGTAGCCCTGCTGGAACTAACACCTGACCCTTGACCTCTACCCCGTCCCAACCACAGCCGGCAACCCGTTGGTGTGCTCGGAGGCTCGCTTCAAGTGTCGAAATGGCCACTGTGTAGACCGCAGCTTCCTGTGTAACGGCCAGGACAACTGCCAGGACAACAGCGACGAAGAGCGCTGCCTGACTACGGCAGGTAAGCCATTAACTCGATGTTTGGAGTGGTCATGTGTGCGGAAAAGAGGGATGGGGGGTGGAACATCTGTTCAGGCATTGAGAAGCAGACACGCGAGAAGGACGATGACTTAGCGGCAGAGGACAGCAGAGCAGAGATGTTCCCGATCTCCCTGATAACTCACACGTTCCAAACTGCCTTCGTTGAGGTTTCGGTTGGTCGACATTTCGGACACACTGAAATCGCAGAAGCCAGCGAGAGGCGGTACAACAGTGAGAAACTGAGCATGTTGAACTGCTGCTAAGGCCACGGCCAGAACATGTAAAGGAGGATATTTTGAATTATCAGGGAATGCTTATTAGATTTAAAAGTTCAACAGGTACACAATGCCAAGAATCAGGCAAAAGTAGTAATATAGAGTATGTCTCTGATGAGAAAGATACAAGAGCATAAAACAGTTTTACTTCATGTATTACACATTCATGTATGATATGAAAAAATGTGTGCCATGACACTGTTTCACTTCATAGAGAGCTAGTTTCAGACAGATGATGGCATTTTAACAATACACACATATTTGCAGAGAATTAATTAATTTAGAGTTTGTTTACTTCATAATTCCAGATGGAGGGAATATATTGCGCCACAAAAACTGACAATTGTTGTATTCATGTCAGTGTTTACAAAGTCTCTTTGATAAAGCACAGGTTTTGCAGGTGTGCAGCACATAATGAATCCCCTTTCCCTGCCACATGTAGTGCTATTACACCAGAAAGGTTACGTTGATGATCTTTCATGCAGAATTTTGAACAAACTAGTTAGATACGTTTCCTTTCACATTTAATGGGGGACGTCTTGAAATTGACACATATATATTAACAGCAACACAAGCATGAGCAATTAGATTAGAATTAAGTTGAGTCCGGATTGTAACCTCTGGCATGTTTATCTGTTTTGACAACCAGAGTGTGTGGGATTTATGTATAATCACGTCATAACTGTTAGAAAAATTGGCAGGACCTTTGTAGAAGATTTCAGAGTAAGTGGATGCTTGTAGATACAGTATTTACAGCTTTTCTGTTCAACCGGATAAAACGATGACTGGGGAGTTGGAAGATTCTGCCACTCAATATGTCACCTGACGATATTTCTGAAAACATCATAAAGATACGGAAGATCCACTGACAGAATATGTGCTGCTGTGAACATTTCTCTCTGTGCCCGTTTGACACACTCAAACACACCACTGCACTGTCGGTGTAACGCTGTGATGCTGAGGTCCGCTTCAGCTGTGCTTCCAACGATCCAGATGTGCATATGACCCCCAGCAGTAAAGCGTGGGCCTTGCTTTGCCTTGTGTTTTTGCTTTTGTTCTAGAAAGCCGTGTCCTACCTTATTCTTCTGTGACGCTGTTGACAAACAGATCAGATGTATTATTACCCCACAACCATATTAGGAAAGCTGATTAAGCTATTAAACTTATTTTCTTGACCTGTGTTAGTTTGCAAAGAGAGAATGAAAGAAAGAGTTTGTCCGTCGTCAGTCGGCCGTCCTTCTCGCGCTCCGTTCTATGCAGAGCCACATAACGCTGAATAGAGCTGTATAGCGGAGCGGAAATATGGATCGATGTCCGTGTCCGATGAACTCCATTTCCTTATTGACAAGTGAAGAACACCAACTTCACTGCTGGCACAATGTATGTGGGGCGTTAGTTGTCACAACCGACTCAATTTAGGAACCGCGTGAACAGCTCGCTGCCTGCAGGACATTCAACAAATGTTATGCACAAAAAGAACATTCAGCAATAAGTATCTATCTTGCAGACAACATTTTTAAGCAATTA
Organism: Gasterosteus aculeatus; assembly: GCF_964276395.1. Classification (NCBI taxonomy): domain Eukaryota; kingdom Metazoa; phylum Chordata; class Actinopteri; order Perciformes; family Gasterosteidae; genus Gasterosteus; species Gasterosteus aculeatus. Next base: position 11,830,495 of record NC_135698.1, read on the forward strand.
GATAAATAATATCATAAAAAGGGGCTTTATTAGATATAATTTTGCATGAGAACAGTTACTATACTCCACTTCCAACACAAAGAAAGTGTTGGGCTGCTATTGTTCACTGAGAGGCTCTTCACTCTGCCTCTGTGAAACGTTGTGTTTGGTACTTTTGTTATATTCCCAAATCCTTTTGTGAGCACAGTTTCTAGTTTTTTTCAGCACGTATTTGTATGTAAGGAGAGCAAATGACCCCAATGTTCTCCAGCGTGTTTGCAACTTGTGTGGCGCTGCATCGAGGGCAGTTGTTGAGAAGTTGTGAGCTCCGGGTTGTCGTTACCTTCAGCTTAGTGTTTTTTTTTTTTTTTTATCATCGGCCTGTGCCCTTTGGAGGGAGTGAAGGCATCACTGCTGTTTGACTCTCTGCAGTTATTCCCTGTATGCACGCACGCACGCACGCACACACACACACACACACACACACACACATTTCCTTCGTGCTCTGACTTTGGCTCTCTTTATAATAAGCAAGCAGAGACCTGCAGGTGACAGATAAGGCATACAATATCCGTTCCAACCCACCCGAGCACAGAATATCCTTTCTGACTTTCTCTCCTGCCCTGTAACTGCTCCTCTGTTTAACTCCTCTTCCTCCTCCTTACCAATAATGACTTTCTTCAGCGTCTCCAGATTTGGCTACTTGATTTTGAATAGTCTAGAGAGAGACCCGCGCTCACCCTGGCAGCAACAGATCACCAGATACATAACCGAGCATTTGGTTAGCCTGCCTTAGAGGGGTGGGATAATTAGATCTACAGAGGCACCACCATCCTCGCTGCTCCTTTACGCCTCCAGTGCTTTTATTTTCCTGTCAGAGGGATTTAAAAAAATTGGATAGTTACCCACAAACCGCAGCACGGAGGCATTTTTTTAATCATTTATCGTTTTCTTTGATGGGTAATTGATTTTTGAAATAGCAGAGCGCTGGCAAAGTGGCAAACAGTTCAATGTAACAGTGCACTATCTTCTTTAACTGCAGTGGTGCAATCATCGCACGGCGAGATGGAAGAGTCGGGGATGGGGAGCCTGTAACCGATAACAGATAAAGGAATAGAAAGCCCTCCACGTATACATAATATATTGAACCGGAAAAGGAGTCACGAGGAGCAATGAATAGCAACGGGCGGCAAGTCAGGTGATTTCGGTTAAGAGAAGAGGGGGAGGTAAGCGATTAGCCGAGAAGGATGAAAAGGGGCGAGAGCATCCGTCCCAAGACGAGCCTCCGAGGCCGAGCAGTGGAGCTCCGGAGACGCAAATCACACAAATGCAAGTTTGGCAAAGCTGAGCTTCTCATTGCTGCGCCTGGTTCCGCGCTGCAGCGAATTGTCGTTGAAACGACGCCGCGGGGCTCACAGATGCTGAGGGAACCCTTGCTGAGAACAAGAGACACTGCATATCCAAAGAAGCATGTGCATGAGCGCATGACCGCACACACACACACACACACACTCAGAGGCACACTCGGAGGCACACAGAGGCACATCTGACAAGCGATTGTTCTGCATATTTAATTCCAAAAGATAACTGCATGACTTACAGAGGAAACTTGCTTAAGGTCACAGGACTGATGCGACTCAGTGTGAATCTGACCAGCACGGAAGTTGCACATATCATTGTACCTCATTGTGCATTAATTAATACAAGTACACAGTAGTAGTAGTTGGGGAAGAGAATGTGATCGGGATTGATTCTCCTCAATCTCAAACAATCTTCACCTGGGCCTTTTTCTTACTGTTTGAGGAGAGCGAGGGGAGGTTTAGGTGGTGTGAAGGAAGAGATGGAGGACTAGGAGATGGTTGGATGCCATCAAAAGCTCACCAATGACTGTGTGAAGCTGTGACAACAACAATCTCCAATCCGGCTTAAAGTTTCACAATGTTCTGTAGCTTTCAACATCACACAAGTACGCTACTTTCTCCGCTCCTCTAGACTCTAGATATACACTTTATTATCAGGATCACAATGTGTTGCCCACGTATGCATACATGCCTGAGCATACACGGAGTGCACAAAGAGTCTAATTCCATGTACACACGCTTCAATGCACACTGGACAGTGTGCAGATTTTGGAAGTATAGAATCACAGATTCTGTTGAACTTGGTGACCCCATCAGATTAATCATTGGCCTCGAGGTCCTCAGAGCACTGTCCATCAGAGAGAGGTTTCGGGCAGCAAGCTGACACGCAGCATTTTTCTGCTATATGAGTAAAGTGTCAAAACATGGCAGGCAACATCACCCTTGACCCTGATTGATTTGATGAAAATTTCCATACGCACTAAATAATATACAAGATCGGCCAAAATGAGAGATGGCAAATACGTTTTTTGTGAAACATGACTGTGTGTATTTAAAGTAAGTTGAAGACAGGTTATTCTGTACATTTTTAAAAGCCTGTCAGTGAGAATTACTGGTTTCGTCCTCCCCCAATGATGGCTGCCCAAACAAATCAGGTGCTCTACATTCAAATAACGAGTTGATCCTGTTTCAGTTTTCGTGGACGAGACGTGTGTGACGCTGAGGCGGTGGTCTGTTCGTTGCCGTCGTCACTGGCCACTCAGAATGAGAGAGAAAGGTGTAGGAGGAAGCGTGAGACGGTGTAAAGGAATATAATGGCAGCAGACCGAGGTGTGGGAGCGCGACGTAATAGTAGCAGTTTATCAGCCAACGCACAGACAGAAGACACAAATAGGGGGAGGCTGCACATGTCGTCGCCCATGGATCTGAACTCTGGAACAGTTTGAGGTTTGTGCTTTTGTTAGCCGGAAGCTAATGTCCACAAAGCAGAATACATCCATTTCATTTGTAGTCACATCGAATCCCTCCCTCCCTCCCTCATTCCCTCCCACTCGCCAAGTCTAAGTGTCAGTTTTTTTCAGAGCTGCTATTGTTTACAGGACCCTGTTGCTATTGGCCATGGCCACATGGGGGCGGGGGGGTCACAGGCTGCATGAATCATCCCCGTCCTTGAATCACGCCGTTGCCGTTTAGGCTCCTGTAATGAAAAACCTTTCGCTCCTAAACTTATCGTCATTTAGTCACCATGGTGATGGTGGTCATGTGGCGACCGGCACCGACAGACTTTTGGTGGAATAATGGCTCCACTGTTCAGGAAGAGTTGTACTGAGGGTTTTTGGAGGGGGGGGTTGTCTGTCTGTTGCTGCGTGGGTGTGCAAGTGATCGTTTCCCATCACATCGGTCCACAGTCTCTGCTGGTTTAGTCCACGATGGTTACGCCTGAATAATTGCACTCGTTCACAATACACTAGCAATTTAAAAAAAAATCCAATGATGCTCACAAGGCCGTTATAGGTCTCCAACAATATCGTGTTGATGAAAGACCAAGCGTTGTTGAGGCTGCACCAATACTGCTATTGACTCCTCATTAGTCACCCTGCTAAAGTACTCAATAGCTGTGACGTACTACCAAGTGTTGAGTTTAATAATGAAGTCCTTAATCGGTTCAGCGTTCAGCAAGACAAACCTAAAAGTAAAATGTAATCCTTTGTTGTTTTTGTAGTTTGCGCAAAAGGGGAAAAATGCTGTTTTTGAATTTTTAAATCGCATTAAGTAATGTATAGAGAAAAGTGGTGCACTGAATACAATTCCCTCTGATACCTTTGATGAAGGTTGGACAAATTGTGAAACATTACTTCCAAGGGATGGTTATGTGCCCAGAGCTCAATTAAATTTCCCTCCACACACCCTACTATCTTTCCTTAAGGCATGTCCAATGCTGCCATGCATAAGCAGCACAGTCGCTCTACAGCGTTGCAACTCTAGTCTGCCTCCCAGTATTGAAGGAAGACTAATGTAATGAAGGAAATAACAGAAGCTGAACTTTAAATGTAAAAACGTGACGAATCGACACGGGTGCATCTAATCCAAATAATCGGCTCCATAAATTCCACTCTCTTTCAGCCTCCTGCTTAATGGCTGAGACATTGCAAGGGCTTTGGATGACTGAGCACTTCCTCCCGTCTCATTGCTCAATGCAGCTTTACATTTTCACGCATGATTTCTTCATGATAACCTGACGGCAACTAATTCAGTATTAAAGATTGAAAAGAGGCGGCATGATCCCCACATTTATCTACAAAGGGGGGGAAAGCACCAAAATCGGACGCAGCCATTGTGAGCAACCTGATTGACGCTCTTGAGTGACCCATTAGGTGTCTCTCGCTAATGGGCCGGTGTTATTTTCTGCAAATGCTTTTTTTCGGCCAACACTGTGAGCGTGCACTCACCCATGACATGGCTGAACCGAAAGTGTTGCTCGACAAGGCACCATGCCAATTGTATACGGCGTGATATATATTCATTTAGGTGGTGATAAAGCGCAGGGTGCAAGGGTGTGTGTGTGTGTGTGTGTGTGTGTGTGTGTGTGTGTGTGTGTGTGTGTGTGTGTGTGGTTGAGTGTGTGTTGGGTGTGTATGTGTGTATCCATCAGGGAAATGCAAAGGGAGGGAAGGCTTTAGTGAAACGGAGGAAAAAGAAGAGTGCCCCAGAGAAAGGGAAGAGGGATTGCATGTCAGAGAATGTGGGAGCTGGAAATGGAGGATGGGGAGAGAGGGGGGGTGCTTTAGTATGGGATGGAGGGGGGCAAAGATGTGAGCGTGACAACGATGAAGCGGAAGAAGGGATGGCAAGCACAAGGAGGAGAGTGATGGAAAGCGAGAGGGATGCTGATGGAGGTGAGGGATTAGGGATAAAAATAAAAACAACATTAAACCATCTGGATGCATTGTGTTAAAAGACAGGGAATCATGAGCACAAAGAAGTGGAGTGAGGCAGCGAGATGTAAACAGCTGCGCTCAAAGGGGTCACGGCTGCTGTGTAGAGGAGGAATAACCACTGAAGACAGGCACTGAGTGGAGAAACGGGTTAGAGGGTACGCAGGAAATACGGGGTCTGCAGAGATGGAGGTGATCACGCAGAAACCTTCGAAATGGAGGGGGGGGGCAGGGAGCAAAAGTCAGAGCAACACTCAGAGGAGCGTGCAACAGGAGACGCCGGAGTGAGCGATCGGGACGGGCTGATGGATGTCGGGTGGGAATGAAGCAAAGCGCAGCAGACACGGGAAGAGAGAAGGCGCGGATGAAAAGCACCAAATACCAAAGGGAGAGCGGGAGTGTAGATGTGAGGCCGGTGGGATAAACTACAGGGCTCGACACCTTGAAGGAGGTCTTGCTTGAAGCTCAGATATTTAAGAGAGGGGCTCAGATTAGTTCCTACATGAAGCAGTGCTCATTGGTGGTAATTACTGGCTCCTGCCCCTTCTATCTCAACTGCTTATTGCTCTCTCTCTCTCATGTCTCTCATGCTATTCACCACCTCCTCATGCCCCACTGTCTCGTCTCATCGTGGGCCTTCTGCGCCCGCCCTCTGTTCCTCTTCCGTTGTTTCCTATGGCAGTCGGCTGTTATTATGTTCGGATGGGCAAGGCTTAAACGCAAGATGAAAATAACACCCGGTGTTGCTGTTGCAGTGGGTTTTTTTGTGTGTTTTCACCATCCCCTCGAATGCCGTCCTGATCCTTTCTCTCTCGGCCTCGCTCAGTCTCCCTCGTGTTCTCATGCTTTTAAACCCACATGCACGTTGCATTTCATGTAACCCGCTGGATAGTTCATAATACAGTTATACGGTTGCAGCAAATAAATGAAATAAAAAATACAAATATAGGTTTGATTTATGTAGAAGTAATAAATAACATGAACCATAAGAAAGTAGTAGAGTCCCATTAATCTATATTAATGTCTTTTTTTTTATTAGCGTTTGAGTTTAAAACAGATGGCAACACACAATGAAGGATAGATTTTCACTCATATGCGATCTGAAGGTTAACTAATAAGTATTGATTACTTAACAGGGATCAGAATGGCATAACAGAAGCTTTTTGGTCCCGTTATTAATCATCTTCCACACTGCTTCAATTTCCTATTTAAAAATTTAAAAATATTCAAAACAATCTCAGATCTTCCAGCTTCCATCAATTCATCATTGATGAAAGCAAAAATAACTTTAAGCTGTTTAAATAAGACCGAAAACCGCTGCATAGCTCCATAGTTTGCATTATAGTTTGTTACATTTAACTCTTGTTGTACATAAAGGCACCTCACAGTGGCTATAAAGTGCATTTATTTTCTGTTTTAATCATGGAAAACTCGTATTGCCCTTTGCTTTGAATGTGTTGAGCTGTAGGAAATGTCCTTGCAGACTACACATAGATGTGGCGGTTTAGAGCTGTAGAGTTACTAGCCTAGTTTCTCAAAGCAGCATCCTCCAGCTCTACCAGTCCACTGGGAAACATCTCAGCTCTGTTTGTATTCACAGAAATTCTTTTTCCTCAACACGGATTCCTTTTCTCTTCTTAAGAATGTCTTAAAACAGAGTTCATTGTGTGTTCGTTCACCCTTGAAAAGTAGCTTTCATGCTTTAAACCCCCATTTCTTTCTTTCTTTCTTTCTTTCTTTCTTTCTTCTAGTTGTTTTGCATAATGTTGACCTGTTTCTGTTTTTGTTTTACTCAACTAGCATTTTTATTACTAATATTTAATGAGCAGAACAGCCGCAGTTATTTATTTCTATGTGCTGCTGTGTTTCGCTTACACACACACTAACTTTGACTTTCTGCGTCCGATTGGGTTTCATCCTTCCGATAACATAATTACTCATGCAGCTCCTGCGGGAGTTGTGAATGTCCACAAAGTGTAAGGAACAGAACCGCTTTATACTGACTGCAAAATAGATTACTACGGAAACAGGTTTTTGTATACTGTAAAGCCTGTGATTCTGTAGTCGTGCCTCACCACAGAATGTACAACACGGTCGGCCTCCCTAACGCGGCTTCAGACGCCGCCCTCGGACTGCTGATGAGGAATAGCTGGAAGCTGCATTATTAGTTAAATGGGCATTGAGTTTACACACTTGAGACCCATAGCTTGATGTGTGGTCCGCTTCCTCTGTGCTTGTGTGGGCTGAAGATCTCGTTTGTGTGTTTGCGCATACGTGCCTGAGCCTGGTGCTCGTAGATGAGACCCAGAATAAATGTGCATATTGTCAAAAGCATTAAACACGGCGAGACAATCGGACGCTTCTGTTGTGCGCCGTGAGTGCACTCTTACCCATTAAAAGAGGCTCCTGCTGAAAAAAGCGTCGACAGGCATAGTTAAATCAAAATGAAAACAAAACGTTCATCGAGATTCAGTCATCAAACCAAGGAAAGAATGAGGCCGATAAAGTGGGAGGACGAGAGTGCGATGATAGAAGTAATAAAACAACATTCAGCAAGTAAGTCGCACACTGAGCGTATGGACCACTTGTAAAGGTTAAACACACATCGGGCACCATTGTTGCACACAGAGCAGTATACAGTACACTATACTACAGTAGAGGACACGGGTAATTGATTCAAGAGGTGTGGATTCTAATTGGCAGCGTTGTGTTAAAAGTCTCACTGCAGCCACAGGAGGCGTTTCCTTTTCCATCCCCCCCTCATCTCTGCCAGCACAGCGCCCCGTCCCGCGGTGCATTCTTTCCAACCCGAACCGTTCCCGTTCTGAGTCGATACGTACCCGCCTCTCCTTCATCGCTCAGACAGCCCACGGACGCCACTCTATCTGAGCAGCGGACCTCCAGCAACGGGCCGCTATGTTCTGTGTGTTCCGCCCGTGATAAAAGACGCTTCCACCAGCACGACCGGGCCCGTTGTTGGAGGAGAGGGGGTTGGGGCGGCATGGGGTTGTGCTCTGTTGGTTAACCAGGAGAAGAGCGGCGGCGGAGCCGTAGCCATGAGAGGTCCGGCATCGTGGACACTGATAGTCGTGTGCGTGTCTCCGTGGCGTTTTTTTTCTTTCTGTTTGCGTGTCAGCAAATACTGGAGGTGTGCGTGTGTTTGTGTGTGTGTGTGAGTTTGCAGGTTTTATCCCACTCGACTTCCTTGTGCCCTTCACTCCTCTGAGCTCATCCTCATCGCGGTCATGTGGCGGTTGGGTAGAGCTGCTGTGCACTGTACCTAACAAAGATAAGCAGAAGTATTGTACAACTTTTCCCATTTTCAGGATTGTAATTAATGAATCTTGTTTGTGTGTGACACACTCCTATCTGAGTGCGTGTGTGTTTTGGGGGGGTAGGTTTATGTATAGTTTTCGTGTTTTAAACCTACTAGTGCTGCACTTTTTACTTGCAATGCTATTTAAAATACAACCTAGGAATTCAGTTTGCTTATTTGTCTTTAAAATTCTGCGTTATTACATTATGGTTCACCAAAAATGTATTGTAAGAAAACAAATACAATAACTCCAGTGTATAGATGAGTGCTTACTGTGTCTCATCTGTTATGTCAGCACTAATACAAACAGCGGCACCCCGGTGAACCCCCTTGCACTTTGGATCAAATTCAGCAGGTGAACCGGTGACTGGCAGCTCAAGAAAGATTGATGGCTTAACTGCCACTTAATGCGGTTTTTAAAAGTGACATCCACACAGTCAGCTCGCACACGCACCCCGAAGCAGCCAGCAGTAACTACACCGCACTAATCTCATCAGCCGAGAATGAGCGTAGCTTCCAGTTGGATAAGCATTGGCAGCCTGACTACAGGCTTTTGTGACCACAGTGACAGCTACTGTAACATTACTTTAGAGGACTATAACATTTTGTTTTCCAATTAGTAGTTCGGTAAAGAAGCAGGTGCTAAAACTGATTCAGACAGAAGGTGAATACAGGGATATTCACACAAAATGATACTGTTTTTTAACATCAAAGCACATGAACGCGTTAAGGTGTTATTAAACATATTAAAGTCTTAATATGCATAATATGTCTCTTTTAAATCATTTTCATGACAAAATTATTATATTTCAGAGAAGGAGATGAAATACATTTTATACTGTAGACATGTTGTTTTTCACATTTGAGCTTAATGAACATCCTTATTCTGTCAGCCAGAGCCTTTTTTTACACATTCAATCCCAACTGGCTCTACTTCAGTATTTATAAAAGCTTAATAAGTCAATAAATCCAATTATTTTTGAATAGTCAATTGCACCATGTCAGATGAGAGTGTGTTTCTTCTTTTTTCCTCCAGGAAGAACTAGCCTTCCCTTCACCACCACCCAAATGGATTCCACAAAAAATATAGGAATTGATACTCCAATTCAACGATTGACGCGTTGTTTTTGCAGCTCGCGTCGAGTCTGATTTTCTGTGAAACACAAGCAGAAGAGATATTCATCGCCCACCTTTTCAGACAAAAGTTTGTTATTCGCGAACAGACCACAGAGTCCTTCCCTCATGAGCTGCAGAGGCTCCGCTCCTTTCCCGCTTCTGTCTGCTCTCAAATGTTGCCGCCCTTAGCAGCAGCAGCAGTCCTCTGTTGTGTAGATGCGGCAGTGGAAACCAGGTTTTTCTCTCTCTGCACGCCAAATAAGAAGCTACTTCTGGCGACTGGGCTCAGTGGGGAGGCTTGAAGCATCTATTCATCTATAATCACACAAACACAGTACTCTGTATGCATGAGCTCACATATTGCACATACAGTACATAAATATTGTTAACATTCCTACATTTCAGGAATTATCTATAACACTTATAAATATCCTGAGTCTGTTTTTTTCCCACCCGGCACTCGGCTGTCAGGTCGGCCAATCTAACATCTTGTCATTACTGCTGTCGTACCACTCGCTTCATTTATCAGCTACGCTGCATTACCTCTTTTTTTAAGCCCGTCCTCGGTCTCTTTTATTTCATCGTAAACGTCTGACCTTTTCTCCACAGCTGCACCGTACATGTATCAGGCAGTTGTCTTCCTTTTACCTTCCACGTTCCCGTCCGGTCCTTCCCCATCTATCCCTGCACACTCCTCCTGCTCCTCCTCCCCTGTCGATGTTCTACAGGCACTGAAATCATTCATTAACCCTCGATCATCTCGCCCTTTTCCTCTTCCGGCGGCCCACCGTGAACTCCGACTGAGGGACACGTGGGGTCTGATGGTGGCAAGCGATGGAGCGGACAAGTTCTTACAGGACAGGCAAATGGAGTCCCGATGAAGCAGGAAAGGCCTCCCTTCCCCAAAGAAGACAGATACAGTATTACACCATACAGGTTCTCCTCCATGAAACCATGAAGACCCAAACACGTCTATGATGAGAGAAAAAGTACCACACACACATGCAGTCTTTCCAATAATTCCCGTCTGTCTCTGTGCATGCTAACGAGAACAGACATATAGTACACGATGGGTCACAGCAGCCGAAACAGGGTGGCAGCATGGGACATGAATATTAATACAGGGAATATTAATACAGGGAAGCCAAAGGGATCCGGAACTGTGCTGTCGCAGAGCAGTTAACTCGCTTTGCTTCCCGGTGCTGCTTGGCAGGGCGGCTTTCAATCAATCAATCTTTTATGTCCCACCAGGGGGACGCGTGTTGGCAGGGAGGGTTTGTGAAAACAATAGCACGGGAGAGAGGACAATCGTACGCTGAAGTAAAAGGGTACAAACCCGAAGATCCCAAGAGGGACACGTTCAAGGTCGTTTCATTGAACACCGGTAACATTGGACCTTTACAAACTTTGCTGTGACGTTCAGTCAAGTGTTTCCAGGTTTTTGCTCATTGAAATATACCGCCAGGGTTTCACGGTTTCTCAGCGAGGATCAGAAGCCATTCAGCAGTTTTTCCCGAAGCAAACATCATAAATCTCAGCTGCAATAGTGAAAAAAACATGAGGTGGGAGGAGGTGAGGCATGAACAACATTTATTATAAGGAATTAAAGTGTGATCTCTATCTGGATGTCTTATCGGGATAGAGATTGTGTGTTAATGGGGGTGATAATCTACACAAACACGATCAGCACGTGGTTGGATCAGCCAGACCACCTCTGGAGTTGAGCTGGCTTGCAGAACATTACATTTTTTTTGGAGAGTTACCAATGAAACCACTTGAGTTTCTGCTCTGCCACTAGCCAAGTTGACGTACCAAAAAAGCCCCAAAGTCAAGAAGAAAACATTCAAATGTGCACCAGATGCTTCCTGCAGAAAAGGGTATAGTCGACTTTTTCATTGACTTTAGATAAACCTCCCCCACCAACATGTGTGCTTAGCATAACAGATCGACCAAATTGCTCCCAATTATTGGGGTTAAATGCAGTGGAGTGTTCAGGTATATTACGGACGCAGACTTAAATTTAATAGCAGCAGTAAAAGATGCATAGTTTAATTTTTTGGCAGATTTTATTGCAACCACAGCCCCCACATCCACAGTTTGTTTTTCACCCTCTAGATTCCTCTCTGCTGGTTAGTCAGTAAATACACGAGTGCACCGAACAACCCACAAGTTGTGTCATGGGTGTAGTTTGCTCACTCTGGACCAGGATGAAAGGATTTATGGGATTTTGTTTGAATTGCCCTTTTCTTTTTGCCTGTATGAGCATCCGAAAAGCAGCCCCTGTGTGAATGTGTGGGCGCGTCCATGTGATTGAACATTTTTAGTTTTTCTTCTCATGATGAACTTACTTCATGGCATGTATGTGGCTGGTTGGCGTTCAGAACCAATGGTCGTCATTGCACACGCTTGCATCGGTTTGAAGCGCCCTCCCACTGGTTTGGATGCCCGCCCACTACTGACTGATTGAAGTGAGAATTCTTTTCGTGCATGTAGGTGTGCGCGTTGCCAAGTAAACATGCGCGCTGTCTGCCCCCTAGTGGTTTCAACGCTCTCCGCTCGTCTCATGCTGGACTCGATGTGCTCACAGGTCTTGTCACCGGTTCTACGCCTCATTTTGTCTCCCCGTCGTAACTGTGGCAACCGCGCTGCCAAATGAGGCAGAAGCCCCACACCGGTGATTATTAGACCGCAATAACGGAGAACACCTCTGTGGCCAACTTTAATCAGCTGGAGACAGTCGCACTCGACGTGTATGCAAATCTTGCAAAAGCTGAAAGGATCCTCCCCCCTCCCGCTCCCATTTGGACTCTTTTTAAAGATGGCACTTTGTGAATGTTAAATGAGTCTTCATTGCTTAGGGAGAGGACTGCGCATCTGTGCCGGCCCTATCTTTTCGCTGAGGAACGAGCCGGAGGGGGGGGGGGGGTGTATCCCCATTCCCTTTATTCAGAGGCGTTGCAGAGTGTGGCAATTAAGATGTGTGGACTCTTTTATTAGCCTGATTTTCTTTTCATGTCACCCTGCTCATTCATCTTTGGATGAGCGTATTCTGACAGTTGTTAGTTAGCGTATTCAGCAGCAAATAGCCAATCAGGGTAGAAGAATTTGCTCTATTAAAAAAAAAAAAAGAACTGGCAACCCAAAGACGTGTTTGCTGTTGATCTGCAGCAGTTGATTAAAGGCAGACAAAGGAGGGCTGCAGAATATAATCACTCTATGCTCAATGGGCTATTTTGCACTTTGCTTCAGTAGCTGCATACAAGTTCACAATGTGAGGGGGGTGCACCCATATTCTGTCTCATCTCTTGTAGCGCCATTTAAATTAACATCATGTATAAATGTTATTTTGAAACTGTTTCCTGGAGCCAAAATAAACTGGATTTTAGAGGAAAATGTCAATATTTGAAAAGTATTTCATTATATACTGCTATATAAAATACCTTTCCTAGATATGATACATCACATTACATATATATTAGTTTTCAGCCAGTGCGACCTGAATCCCGGAGAAAAAGAAAGCGAGAAAAATGAACCCATTTATTAAAATGAGGCTTGTTAGCCGGGCTTACAGAGGATAGCACAGTAGAAGAAACTAACACTAGAAGGCATTCCGGCTAAAAGTGTCTGTTCTTGGTACTCAAGGGACGCAGCCTGTGTGACTCTTGTTCTATATTTGAAGCCAGTGTGGAGCAGCATGTTCATTTCTATTTTCTTGTGCTAAGATGAGACGAGGTGTGTGTGTGCAAAAATATCCCAAAAGAAACATCTTTCTTTTGGGATATTTCTTCATCTGTTTCTAGATCTCTCCTCCTCAATGTCCTCCCCTCTGTCCACGGTTGCGTCGTGCATGTGACCCCCTATAATTCTCTTCCCTCCTACAGAGATAAAACGATTAGAGCTGGCGGGAGATGCAAGGGGGAAAAAAGTGGTCGGCTATTGGTGAGAAGGAACAAGGTTGGAGGGTGTAAAGCTGTTGATAAGCATTCTATAATTGAAAATGAAATCTAAAATCAGTATAGTCGCTGTGTATCTTAAAAGCAAGGTGCATGTCATCGACATGACAGTAAAGTATCGACAACACGGGAGAAGAGCAGAATAGGGGCATAGGAGAGAAGGAAGCAGGGGGGAGGTGAGGGGGGAGATCCGGGGAGAAGGCACTCTGATGGAATTAAAGTGTCTTGGCTGAGGGGTTGCACCTTGCCACAATCCCCAAGTCTACAAATGCATAAGGTTTATGAGTTTATGAATAGAGGATTCAAGCACTATTAGAGGTGCCAATGTCGCTGGAGGACATGCAGGTTATTTACGTGGAAGGTAAGTACAGCTAGTTCACTCAGAAATGCTCCAAAACGGTGGGTCATGCTTCCTCTCTCCCTAAGGAGGAAATTCCAATTCCATCATTCCATGAACATAAGATTTATGCAACTGACACTTTTCACAGTTCCTCCTGGCACAAGGAGGGGAATAAAAAAACAATCTATAACTGATCATCTATATATATAGCTTCATATTATAAGATACATGCACGGTGCAGTCTATGCGCATTTCAATGTTTGATAGGAGTAACTGACTAATCTGAAACTTCTGCAAATAATATGACAGCAGAATAGACACTATGAGCCATGTGATCAAAGATATTGAAACCGGAAAAAAACTAAACATTAAACATACAGACCGCTGCAGGCTGAATACCACTTCATGTCGGCTGTTTAATTCAACATGTTATTGTTCTCCTGGAAAAGGGAACACAGTCGCCTGAGCCCTGCCAAGTGCCAAGAAACTGTGGAATAATTCATGGAAATGCCCCGTTTGTTGTGCACATGTCTGATTGTGGTCCCGGAGTGAGGCTGTCTTTGCAGTTCGAGGCTGCAGATGGAAGTCACCGCGAAGGAAAAGGTCGTCGGTACGGTGCTGCCAACTCTCACGACGAAAGATCTGCATTGTTATGTGAATCAATGTTATTGTTGCTGTGACAACAATTAAGAGATATTACCAGACTAATGCTCAATTTGCAAATCTGAGTAATCCATGTCGTCAAATAGCGATTATGGAAAAGCATCCAATGTCAATTTGACTGGAATAAATTCATTTTTTTTGCAGTTGCCAATCTGGCAGCATGCTTCATTTACAGATGTTTCCACAGTTGAAAATTGTTTTAAGTAAACTCTCTCCGCATCATTTCGCTATAATTTCTGGTGGTTAAATATGGCAATCCACCATTCACATTCGTCATTCACCGTACTGACTGCTTTTCATCACTCGTGCAGTAATGTCAACTAACTAGTAGATCTAATTGACAAATCTGTTCAACTTCCTCCACACAGAAGCCCACAAAATAACCACTTTAAATCTCCGAGCGATTTTCCTCTTGTTTTACAGCACGAATGTAGCCTCCCTCAGCCTTTGTGTCAGATTCGACTAGACGAGGCAGGAAAGCCTCTGGTGACCTTCGACCTTTTACTTTGATCATGACGCCTCCTTCCAATGAGTCAGGTACAAAAGTAACGACGCTGTGAGTACACGTAGTGTTACCACAAGCGTACTTGTTCGCTCGAAAGGAGATAAAGTTTACAAATGTTAATCCATAGGATTGGCATTTAAAATATTTAATCATAGGTGAGAGTATGTCGCTTTTGAATTTTAAACACAACAGCTCGCCTTTCCAGGACTTTGATGTGGGAATCCTCACTTCAGAGAAATGAGATTTCTGCCATCAAAGGACATGAAGTGTGCATGTTGTCCATCAGGTAGCGGTGTGTAATTCTGACCCGTTGCCTTTGTTATTATGAGACCACGCGTACCTGTCTCTGAATACGAGGATCGACGCCTGCCTTTGTGCCGTAACTGCAACTAACTGCTCAAAATGGTCTCAATCACATTCTCAGCGGGGGTGGGATGGGATGGGATGGGGGTGCAACACTCACACGCACACACACACACACACACACTTCTGTCCTCTAACGGAAAAGAAGCTTGCTTTGGTCTCTATCTGCCTCTCTTTTCATCTCCTGTGTGATTTGAAACACCCTTTCACGCCTCCAGCGCTAATGCTCTGGATGGGATCCATTGTTAATGTTCCAGCGTTACGAGTTCCTTTTGTGTGTGTGTGTGTCCCCCTCCGCAACCGGAGGACTGAAAGGCAGGACAGGGTGCCAGAGGTGGGATCTTTTTTTATTGGTGTGTTTTTAATTTAGTAATTACGGAAATAATGTTTCTTTGTTTTGGCCTTTCTCTGCTGAGAGTCCAGTTCATAATTAATTGGTAGCATTAATTGGCTTGTTTTATTGGCTGAGGCTCGGTTGGGGGGCAGCGGGCGGGTACAGCGTCTGAATCAGATCTGATTTAATTAAGGCGCTCTGACCAGGGACCACTGCTACATGAAGTGGGCTCTATGCCGGGCTGGTTGTTGTTGGGAATTCAACAGCATGTGTGCACACAAACCCGAACGCACACTGCCGAAGACTCCCGGAGGCCTTGGAGGTCAGCGTGCTGTTTGGGAGAACACAAAAACAAGCCTAAGGAAAATGTCTCCTCTGATGAAGCGTCTCTGCGTTGTCCAGAAAAGGCTCGGTCAAATACGAAGCTTCGATATTTTCTCCAACCCTCTGGGGTCCTTAAAAGAAGTTCAACATTTTATCAATTATTGAAAGAGATGAACTTGGCATGGAAATTGGAAACAGGCGAGAACCAGCCTTGATTATCCCAACTGGCTGTGAGACATTTAGTCCTCATAAAGAATTATTAAGCCCCTCTTTTCATTCACTTCCTCCGTGGTAAAGAGTGAGGTCTCCACTTGTGAGGACGCGCCTCGCTCTCTCGGTCCAGGGTTTCCCCCCCCCCACCCACCCCATGCTTATTATGTAGCACTCTCATCTCCAAGAGAGGCTGCCTCCATTGAATCCCACAGAACACATTTCAGAATGAACCTGAATGCGCACCACTTTAAATTCATGCCCGTCTTCTCACTCCTTTCTCCACCACTCATCCTGCTCCACCCTCAGCCGCCTCTTCCCTCAAATTGTTTTTCCTCCCCGTCCTTTATTTCCTCCACGGGTCTCTTTGTCTCTCCTGCCGCCACTCGTCCTCCCGTCTTCTCCCAACCTCCGTCATCATCAATTTGCTCTTCATTCTCCTGCCCTCTCCCACCCCCACCCCCCACCTGCTCCCCCACACCTCCACAGAAGCCCCGGGGCAGGACTTTGTGACACTGGACTATCGCATGCGCTACCACCCGAGCATCACCTACGCCGTCATCGGCAGTGCCGTTATCTTCGTCCTGGTGGTGGCGTTGCTGGCGCTGGTGCTCCATCACCAGAGGAAGCGGAGCGTCCTGCTGCCCAGAGGTGTAAGAGGAAGCACGCACCACCACCACCAGCCCCTGCTGCTCTCCCGTCTGGTCATTTTGGACCGGGGCCACGGCCACGCCGGCGGTCCCGGTCTCTCCCCCGGGTCGCCCAGCGGGGGGGTCCAGTACAACTCAACTCCTCAAACACTGCAGCTGCTCTCTGGGAGCCTTTATCCCTCCGGACTCTCCGTGGACTCCCCTCCGTCATACGCACAAGCTGTTCTGGATGTCAGGTGAGGGCGATGAACACTCCAGCAGCTCAATGGAAGTTTATAATATGTGACCGTATCCCAAAGGCTAGCGTTGCACCGTAAGCCGCAATTAAAATAGCATGAAAGCATTAACGCAGAAGTAGTGGTGTTAAACGTCCCTGGCAGCGTCTAATTCAACGTAATCAATAATTATTCCCTTGAAGTTCATCCACATGGAATAAAATGAGTTGACAGCTGCCTTTGTGTTTCTCAAACAATTAACCCCTTTACTCAGCTAGTTACTCATTTACTGTTATTTTATTCATTTAATTGTATAAAATGAATGATTTCTAGCAGATTTGTGCAATTCTAAATTATTTAAGTTAACCAAAATTGAGTAAACATCAATTATATTATGATTTAATCAATCAAATTTTCTCCTATTTGCTTCCCAGTAATTAAGTGTAGTTAAGTGCATCTCAAATCTTCCAGCGTGATGCTGGTTCAAAGCCTGACATCACATTAGTATCTGTTTCTTCTGTTCTTTTACCCCTAGTCGGCCTCCCTGGTTTGATCTCCCTCCTCCTCCATACCTCTCCGACGCGGAGCTTCCATCAGAGGGCGAGCTCCCTCAATATGAGGGCCCACAAGACCCTTTGAGCTACACCAGAGCGCAACCCGCAGCCCCCTCCACACCCAGAACTGAAGCCTCGGCCCCGGAGCAGAGCTCCAGCTGCAGGGACGAGTCGGACCAGCTGTAGCGTCGCTCTGTCAGAAAGAGACTGAAGGACTGAAGGACCAGGCTACAGGGCCACGAGGCCACGAGGCCAGGACAGCCCGCAGAAAAGACCTGACAAAGCCACCAGGACTAAGAAAACTATCTCTGATAGTGTCCTTCGCTGCTCCAGCTCATCGTGCTGGACTGATCTTCTGCGTTGGCTCCCCCTTGTGGGGGCTCGGCTGCACTGCATCAACATTAGTTCGACATTGAGTCGATGCTTCCTATTTGACATCTATGGTGTTTTCCATCGTGGGATGTTGGTTGCGTTCATAATTAGGTCTAAAAATGATGTACTGTTGAGAAATACGGGCTATATTTGATGATTTTCAATCATTTAGCGACATGTTGAAGCCTTGTTCTTATAAAAGTTGATTCCATGGTCAGAGTAAATCTAAAGCAATCGAATGCAGTAGTGTGTTTTGATTTCTCATTTCTCAACAGTTAGAATCTTTTTTTTTCCAGTGTTGATGTGAACAGCGACCCGATAATATTGCTACAGTGGACTTGTAGTAAACAAATAGTTACTTAGTTTTTTCAAAGTTATTTTGAAAGATATAAGAAATATTTCTAGATGAGAAGTGGAAGTCTTTTTTATAAAAAAAACTACAAATTCAGCAATTCTGTACGCCATTAATGTTGAAATAATGTAGAAATGATGTGTATATGTATGTGTATATATACATAGATATCTGTATATATATAGTAAGTTACATCATTCCTCTGAGCAGAGATTCACGTGTCTTTTTCAGCACTAGCTAGCTATTCCATTTCAGTTTGAAGACCAATTATGTTTTTACGGAGACACAAAAACAAATGTAAAAACTATTTTGTTGATTGGTTTATTGTGAGCCATTTTGGCCCCATCGTCACTTTGTATGGGATTTCTTTTGGGGCACAGATTTCGAACATTTAAAGACAGTAGCATGGTAAGCTCACATGACAACATTCATTTTAAGAATATCGTCTCTTTAATAAGGTGAATTTTGCTCTTTTTTTTATGTCAATGAGTCATTTTGGTAAATCATCTTGTCTGATGACGGTATTAGACAATGACCATCAAAGCATATCTGAAGGATCTGTGTTTATAAATCTGATGTCATCTTCAAACCTTTTTGAGTGTTCAACACTGTAAACAGGAGGTGAGAGAAGTATAAAAATCTATTTAAAAGTCTTTACAGTGAGACACGTGTAATGTCCCCTTGTTTCGGATCTTTCTGTTCCTTCAGAGCCAGATGTAAATAATAAACCAAAAGCTAATCATCATTATTAACATTCACATGGTACCCTCCAAAGGAACCATCATGCGTCCCACCAACTGCCTGTATCTTTATTAAATTAAAATGCATGTCATCTGATGTAGTACTGGAAGCATTTCTCAGGACAACGTTTATTTTGTTCTGTTTTTCATATAAAGATATTGTCTTGTTTTGTCTAGTTTTGTTTTAGAGGACGTTGAAGAAAAAATCCTTCTTTCTGAATTTATATCATGCGGTCGGCTTTTTTCACATTTGTTCACCCATCATGATCTTTTCATCCCTGATTTTCTGTATATTGAAGTAATATAAAATGCTGATTTGTGTCTTTTGTGAATTAGTCTCCCTGCACAGCTAGTATTACATTCTGCCGACGACTAGATGTTTATAGCACAGTCTGAAGCTTTAACGCCAGTCTGTGCCACCGGCAGGCGAGCCTCACACTAATAAAGATGAAGCAAGTTTGCAGACGACAGGACAGTCTAAAAATAGTAATCAGAGTACTCTAATGACATATGACAGTGCCAACAAACCAATCACTGCGCCACGGCCTCTCTGCACATCTGCACTTGCGATGTAATATACAGTCTTCGTGGGGTTCCAACAAGCGGCGTCTGGCAAAACGGATTGCCTCCTCAGCAGCTTTTATCTGGAACAAAGAGTTTGGATCACGTGTCGATGTGTTTTATTGGAGCTCTGTGCTCAAGAAAGTGCTGAAGGAGCAGCTGGAGAAGCGCAGGGAGGAAGATCAGAAGCAGCTCAGACATATTATTGTCTCTCCGAGGTGAGGTCCAAGGTAAGCAGGGGATTCCGCAGGAACTCATCTCGGAACTTATTAAAAAATATAGTAAACAGTATTGCATGAATACATTTTTTTGTATAGTAACAATGTCATGAAATGGTCGTAAAAGATATGAAATAAAACTCCTAGCGAGAGTTTTATCAAATTGTATAAGATTTTAGTATAGTTGGGTTCACTCATTTCAGGAACGGTCAAAACCTGGCGAATCAGCCTGCGAAGCAAATAAACCGGGCGGGCAGGGTCGGAACAGGCCGATGAGGAGGGATGCTGAGCGGACGTTAACAGTGAGTGACTAATGACGGAATGGCTGCAGGAGAGGGATATGAATGCTGATGGGAGCGAGAAGCGGAATCTAAAGTGACAGGAGAGGTCACGAAAGTAGAGAACAGGAACGAGTATTAAGTGCTACTTTACAGGGCGTGATGATACCAATGAATCAGATTTTAACAGTATTTGACACTGTGAGGCCTTCAACCCATTAAATGCCCTAAATGCGTTATCCACTTCCCAAAAACAGTTTGAATTAGGAGTCAAAAATAAGCTCTTGCTTGAGTCCCATCAGGTATCCATCAGGCAGATGAAAAAAGAAAAAGTCCTGCATCTCTATATTTACACCAGGAGAGGTCACCATGGCACCATAATGGACTAAACCTTGACCTGAATGTTCATTTTTCAAAACGGAATAATTTGTGTGCACTTCAGTGAAATCTAAAGAGTCAGATTAAGTTTTTATGGTAAAAAAAAAAAAGATGAAGGTTTGAACAAAGTGCACGATTTGCATACATTCTAGATTCATGGCAACTATCCACATCTCTCATGACAACTAGTTCACTGAATACATGAATATTATGAATACTATCTCACCAGTCACCCCCCTATTTTCATTGTAATGCAACCCGAAACCTGCCACCTCTTAATGCCCCCCCAATCCAATATCCGCATTACATTATGACATATCAGATAAAATGCAATATCATTTCTGACAACGCACCCGTCCCGTCTCCCCTCCATCCCACCGTCCTGCTCATCCTTTATGTTTCAGCTATCGTAAAACTTCAGCAATTTTAACTCCCCCCCCCTTTGTCCTCTCTTTCAGTGTTGGGAGCGTTTCTGTCATCACCCCTACTCTCCCTTTTCTCATCTCAAACTCCGATGCCGGAGGCCCCTGTTTGCTCAGCCCGAGTCCTTAACAACACAGACTTTAATTAAAAGCTTGCACACTTCTATTTTGCCGTCTGCCCTTCGATTTACGGCGGGCAGCTGGTGAATCGCCATAAAGGATTGTTTTGTTTTTTACGTATGCTGTAAAATATTTTGTCGCTGGACCTTCGAGTTATGATCCAAACAAATGATGAGAAGTATAGTGGCCAATGATGAAGTAGGGAGCAAACAAAGACGAGAAGGAAAAGGAGTGAAAGTTGGCTGTTATGAGAGTAGTGAGGAAATCGTAGCACTTACATTGTACTTTTAATGGCTCTTATCTATAGCAAGTTGTAAATCAGCGTATTTGATTGCACTTCTGGGTTTGTATCCTTATGGTTGAAATGCACTTACTGTGAGTCGCTTCGGATTTAAAAAAAAAAAAACGACATGTAAAAAGTGGTGATGTTGGTGTTTATGTGGGACTATTGTTACCGGCATCATGGTGACTATTAGTCCTTTTCATTTCATTTGTCATTACTAGCTGAGAGCTTTTGAATATATAACTGGATTATTTCCACTGTCAATAACACTTGAATTCCTCCAACTGGTGCTGACTGCTGAATAACAACCTTGAGGTTACTTAACGGCCTAATATGCTCATGTATTTTTCAGATAATAACAGTCCATCCATGAAGGGTTGTAAATATAAATGCAGCCACATACACTTGTGCTCACACATAAACGACCATTTTCTCTCCCTCTCTCTGTCTGTCTCTCGGCCGGGGTGCCATAACTCCAGTGGACTGCAGATAAGACCCCGTGTTTTCACATGTAAATGGTGTGAGCGTGGAGGGGAAGGAGGGGCGTATTGTTAGCATGGAGAAGCTCTGAGGGGCTCTGCCGAGGGTTTGGCCGGCACGACCCTTATCAGATGAAGAGCAGGCCTCCGAGGGAAGGAGGGGTCGGTGAAGGGACCGGGGGCCGGGCGGGGTTGAGGTGGCGGGGGGGGCACCACCAGGAGAATAGAACAGCTGGCGGAGTCACGCGTGCAACCTCAAAAACACACAGAGCCCCCCCCCGACACGCTGAGCGCGGTGGGAATCTCCTCAGCCAGGAGATCCTCAAACACACGGCCTCTTGTGTCATTATCAGCCACCAGCCAGCAAGCCTGAGAACATAATCACACACACACACATGCAGCACAGAGAAAACCAGCATTTCACACAATCGCGGACACACACAGACACAATCGTTCAGGACAATCGCAGAGATTCACAAATACACATTTCCATACAGGCGTCTTAACGCAGCGAGAGCAAATGAAAGGCCACGGTCGCCCTAAAACACTCTGCACACATTGAATTAAGTTGGCTAATACATCATAACTAATTTCAGCAACCACCTGCTTTCACCTTCATTGTGTAGCTTGTGGCACGATTACCGGAATGGATGGATTCATACCATTCGGTGAATGGAATAAAAGCCCCAAACACCCCGATTCTGCAAATCTGACCACAAACAAAATGTGTCGATTGAATCGGTGGATGTCTGATAACAACTTAAAGACGGAAAGAAAAGTTTTGGTCGATGACTCGTTGCATCGTCCCACGTTGGCTGTAATAATCTCAGTAAACGTTCCAGAAATGAGAATTCCTCTGATGTGCACCTAAAGTCAAAGCGGCATCAGCAGCTGAAACAGTAACACTTCCCTGCTTAAGAATAGACCAGGGTGCCGGCTCTTGCCCTTTCCATTCAGGCCAGTGTTAAACACACCGACCAGCATGCTAATGGGTAATCCCTGAGGACCGAGCACCTTTGTCCCAGCCTTAAGAGGATGTCTCTTTCTGGGCGCTGGGTGTGACAGCCACCAGGCTGCCGGCTACTGGACAACCAGCATGATGCCAGATACTGATCTCAGTTCTGCAGAGGGATGCCAGCAGGTCGCCAGGCCCTGATTGCTATCCTGCGGGCAGAAGATTGGCGTCTGCCCTTGTTTTCCCTTTTTTCTGCGTTTCCTTCCTGTGATGCAGGAGGAGGTTTGCTTTTCTTGATGAGAGCAGTGTGAAAGTGTGGCGTAAGTGCATTCTGTCATGCAGCAGGTGGTCTGTGTGCGTCCACAAAGACCTCCGGCTAATCTGATAGGGTACAGTGGGAGTGGTATGAGGTCGCTGCCTTTGTCTTTGATCCAACAACCTCATACTCAACACGTTAAAAGCCCCATTCAGTGAGACAGCGTTTCAAACACGCTTTGTAAACAAATAATTGGTTATCTGGATGGAGCAGCATCAACACAATTATCATTCTGTAATTCGTGAAATGGGTATTTTATATGAAATGTATTTAAGCCAGTACTGAGCAAATGACAAGAAATTTGAATGCTGTCAGGCAGTTGAATGGGGATTGGATTTTATGCAAATTGCTGAAAGGTGTTCCTGTGGTTGTGAACAGTTGATGATTATCTATGGACTACAGCATTCCACATTGCAAGGTGGACACTGGGAGACGGAGGAGAGTCGAGTAGGAGGAAGGACATTGATTTGCTGAGGGGACATTCCAGAGTGCAAGGTGCAGTAAGGAGGACAAATGAGGAGGGTTCTCCTTCGGGAATAATAGAATTCCTAATTCCTTATGGTGAGATAAAATAATAATACGATTTTCTTTAGGTTACGCAAGCACAGGAGACCAAATCGATGATCACCCCGTGTGTGGTATTATATGCTGTCGCCACATGATGATTATTTTAAACAATTTATCTAGTCCTGGTTTGTAGTGTCCATGATGAAATATCGTGTCCTCCTCCTAACTCTGTACCCTCATCTGTCTTTTCACCCCCAGAGAACTGAGCTCCACATATTTCAGCAGCACCCAAGAACACACGCACACACACACACACACACACACACACACACACACACACACACACACACACTCTCTACTCTTTCCTAACAAAATACCATCAACTGGCTTCTCAATTTGCAGTTATTTTATTCTGTATTCAAATATATATCATGAGAATATTTAATATTTAGGTTCATCCTATATAACAGCTGCCTGTATTAATCAACTTAAGGGGGGGTCTGCTTGTGGACGACTTTTCTTGCGGCTTCTTCGGGTGAGCTGGATTCCCACAATGCTAGAAAGTTCCTATTCCTTTGAGCATGTAGCCACAGCCTAAAGTAACGGCTCATTTCCGTATTTCCTCACCCGTAGATTCAGCTTGCACCGCGACACACTCCGTCTCACCAAGGCTTGCACCCTCCCCCCCATTTCCATGAAACACGTAACATAGAGACCATAACCCCCCCGGGCAGGGTCTGTGCACCACCCAGGTTCACCCCATGCCACGCACGTTCCTCTCAGACAGGGAGCACGACACTGGGCCTCTCCATCCCTGCAGCCCCCCCGCCTCCCAACTTGTCCATACCCCCAAGTTCCATCCATCATACATGCCCCCCGGTCCCCATCACTTCCCCACAATGGCAGCTAACCCAAAGAGAAGAAAAGGCAAAGAAGAGGGGAGAAGAATATAGCCGCTACCATGCAGAACAGCGTTGGACGAAGGACCGTCTTTTGTCCTGGGCCCTGCCTCTCCTCGCCTGGGCTCTTTTGCAAACACACCCTCTTCTCTGAGGGAACAACAGCCCCGGGGCTTGGGGGATGGAATCGGGGTGTGGTGCCATCTAAAGTAGTATAGTTTCGCCCCCTCAATGGCCCCCTTGGTCACCAGCAGACCCTGTGTGTTGAACTGTCAACCTGGCCCTCCCCTTGCGTCCACGGGCCCTCCCTCTGGGGGGCAGTAGGGGCCCCCGATCTCCTGAGCCAGGGGGCCCAGAAGGCCGAGACTTACCGCGCTGCGCTGACCTGACAGCTAGCGCTCTGTGAAGTGGAACAGTAAAACTCAGGTGCGGTGAGGGGCTGAGTGCACATCTGCACAAGCAGGAGATTTACATCAAAGACACCTTTGACTTTTGTGTGATATGTGCACTCAACTGTAGGGCCACTGAAAGCACAGAGAGAAAGAAACCTTTAGCAGCGCTGCTTGTGAGTGAAAAGAGACAGAAACCCAAACTAAAAAGAGCTAAGATTGAGGAGGGGAGCGAGTAAGTGAATGGGCAGCATCCATTAAGTGCAAACAAAAGCGGGTGCCTTTCTGTGGTTGCTGCTGTTCTGTTGGGGACCATCCGGCCTTTGTGGCCCGAGGAAGAGAGGGGACTCCCCGCTTGGTCACGTTCACACCCTCTGCTGATAGAACACCTCTCGCTGCTGGTCATGGGTGTTATTTAGTCCTGCAGCTGCGGGTCCACAAACAGAAGCGGCAGGAGAAAGGCCGACTGCGAGAGCGGACGGGAGAGTGAGTGAGAGATTGATTTGAGGAGAGGGTGTAGAGGGCAAGAAAGTTTAAGTGAAAAAACTCACCAAGCATCCTTGATTTCAATACATTTCTGTGCAAAGAAATACAGTAGTGGAATAAAATAAATAAAAAGACAAACTGAAGCAAGGTAGGAAATATGTTGAGAAAAAGGTTGTACAGAAAAGGTTAGAGAACAGGGACATTAATAATGAGGAGAAAGCCCTGGTCGGGGGTAACAAAGCACATGTTGGATTGGCCAAATTCAGTGCATTATGAGACCCCAGAGACTTGTAGGCAGATAGTAGGCTGGTGGAATTAGAGCGGGCCGGAGGGGTGGAGAGGGGGAACAAATGGTCCTATATGTGGCACTGCTATTGTTAATTAGTGCCTAGCAAAAGCATGAAGAGAAGAGGGGGATTATACATCAGATGCATTCTACTATAAGCTATATTATTAAATGAATCAATATTTTCTTCTTTCATTTTATTAGACCTGCAAGACCGGAGGAGTCAAGGACACAAGTACACATAGTAACACAAAAAACAACAACACACGCATAAGCAGACATCAGTCTTCAATCACACAGCACCCTAATGGAACCGTGACTGACCACGTTCCAGCTCTATTCACTTAAAGGACAATAGTGCGCTGAGGCTGCAAAAAGCCAGTTGAATGCGTGTTTGTGTGTATGTGCTGGCCATGTATATGTGTGTGTGTGTGTCTATATACATCAACTTCTGTCCAGTGCACAGATTGTGATTTTCCCAGGTGAACAACGCCATACGGAGCACTGCATCTTCAAGCTTATTAAAGACCATTCTGAGCCATTAGAAAGCATTCAGCAGGGTGCGCATTCCCCCAGACTCCGGTGTCAGGGCACAGAGCCATGCCCGAAGGCCCCAGGGTGGGGACCTTTGCTAAACGGGCCGAGGGAACACAGCAGAAGGAGCTGATCCTTTTCATCAATGAGCACTGGTTGCTGTGTGGATTGATAGGAAGACGCGGGAGGGGGGGGGGGGTTATGTGTAACAGCTTGTTGAGTTCCCTTGAGTTAAAATAAAGCATAGCAACTGTTGAATAGAGAGCGGTATCAGTTTCCAAAATAATTTAGAGAAAGAAAGAAAGAAAAAAAATATTATTATTCATGCAGCTTCTTGATTTTCAGCTGAATTAATCCATCTGAGTGAATGGAAGATGGTGTAATGCTGTGATGGTAGACCCGCAAAGACAAACAGTCCCCCTTGTGGACGGCAGCCAGATCCTCAAACATCAGACGTCCATTGTGTCCGCTAACCATAGAGTATTGTGATGCCATTCAGTGCCGAGCGTTGCTAGGTAGAGTGCACGAGTACATAGTTTGTGTGTATATGTGTGTGTGCGTGTGTCGAACAGGGTGAGCTCGGTGGAGAGGGAAGGATGCAGCATCCACCCTTGATGGTTATAAATGAGAGTCCTGTCGGCAAAGGGACCCCAGGCCATCTGTGATACCCTAAGATGATCTCACAGAACACACACACACACACACACACACACACACACACACACACACACTCGCACACTTAAGTGAAAGCTTTCCCCCTCGGGACACCATATTGCAGAGAAGAGCAACATATGAAAAGATTTCTCAATTATCTGCTAAAGTAATACTAAAACTAAACTAATATCTGAATCTAAATCATTTCTCTATGTGTCTTTGTTGGGTTTTACCTGAGAGGAAATACGGGATATAGTTATCTGTGCCTATAACCATGCCTGCTCTCTCCTATGCCAACTTAGTACTCACCGACATTATCAAGATTCATGGAGAGATATTTGGTAAACTGGGAAGACGTCCCTGTATGTAGCTAATTTTAGGGCATACAATCATGTAATATTCTCTCCAGTTTGGGCCCTTTGATACTTTTAGCTCCTTATTTAAGATCATGCTGTGTGAAGCAGTTGTTATCCTGCATTTACCTGAAATGACATATTATTACTTATGTGAAATTTCACTTTACTTACAGATACATTTTGCCCAATTTGTTTTTTAACAATAATTGATTTTTGTTTCCTGAATTTCTACAGAGGTAAACATTGACTACAGCTTTATGGATGAGCTTTTGTAATGTAAAAGCATAGCGATCTATTTCTGGGACAAGTTGAAACCTAACCAAATTCACCGGTTGCGTTTCGCGAAACCAAGGTGATTTATGCTTTACTAGAAAATCCCAATTGCCCCTTAGCTAGTAGCTAGAAATAGAAAAGAGCCACAGAGATGGGAATACATCGAGGAAGAATGCGTTTCAACAGACGGCTGCAAAGGAAAGTGGGAAGAAGCGGGGCATGTTTCACTGGCAACAGGCTCAGATTTAATGCTGAATAAGATGTTCTGTACAGAGGATAGCCACAAACTTTTTCTAGGTCCTCCGAAAAAACATGATCTATGTTCTCTTTTAGTCAATTAATCAGCCGGCTTGCCACCCTGTTCCCTCCGGTGAGGAGAGCAGGAATAGGCAGAGCCGCCTCTCGCGGTGGGGAGCTCAAGGAAGGAGAGTCAAATATTTATAGAGCAGCACACCGAGATTCATTTCTCTCTCGTGACATTCACATAATCCTGCTTCAGCAAATAGCGCTTTGGCAGCCATCTCCAGGTAGATAGAACAGCAGACTGTCCAATCAGATCTGACTTTATTTTAGCTCTTCTAGAAGTCAAATATGAACTTTGACCCACAGATGGAAGAGAGATCATGAATCAAACCCGGAGGAGAGAAATTAAAAGTCAAAGTGACCATTCGAAGGGTAAAAACTGGAGAATGCCGGCTGCTGAAGGAAAGCTGCCATTTCCTCCTAACTACTGTAGGGTTTTTTTTTTTTAAAGAAAGGCAGTTGCCAGGGTTACTCGTGTCGGTATGTTTTGGTGAAGGCAGGGACAAAGCAACACGTGACAGGCTCGCCGTCCCCCTACAGCTGTGACCTGTCTCCCACCCTGCAGAGGGAAAGAAGAACAGGATGGTTGAAGAGATGGACTCAAAGTAGGGAAAGAAATGCCCCAATAAATAAACGACCATTGCGGGAGGAGAAGAAAAAGAAGTTTGGATATGATCTGATAAAAGTGAAAGAAATGCAGACGACGTCCAACACAAGCAACAGGAGCGACACATGTGTCAATCCATTTCGCCACCAGCTCAATCCGTCCTGCCCACTGCTACTTCCACCCCTCCCAACATCGGCGAGACAAAGAGATCGTAAAATTGCACAGAGAAGTGAAACACAAAGAAATATAAAATACTGGCGTCACAGAAAAGAAAAAGTGTAACTGTGAGGGGGGGTCAAAGTAGCAGCGGCCTGAACTCCTGACCTCCCTTGTGACCGGTTAAAACAATACCTTCATGATGTCTCACTCTCCCTCAGTGTGTGTGTGTGTGTCTTCTGGTGCCAACGGACAGAGATACTTTGCGGTGGGCGTCCTTTGAAAACACCGTCTTCATCAATGATCACGTCTCCCACTCTCCCTCCACCGTCTGCTCCTCGCCACCCCCCCACCCAGGCCTTCTACATCGGAGGCCCTCTCCAGCTACGCTCAAGAGGGTTCACCTCCCTGCAACAAAAGACATCTTCCTCTCATCCTCCACCAAGGGGACAGAGGGACGGATGGGGAGGTAGAGGAGCTTCAGCTCATCCCTTTAATCCAGGGTGGACAGAAAGACTCTTCAGTGAAGAGGTGGTCAATCAGGGGATTAAGACGCAGACTCGTCAATAGACCTGTGGCTCTCTTTGAGGTCATCGCAGCAGGATGGGACACCGATCTCTGTCTGTGCATTGTGGAGCACACACTGTGGCTTCATCATGCAAATACAAACAGTACATACCAAAGCTGTCTATTTCTTGCAACGGCCCTTATTGTCATCAGCATGAATCATCATCATATTGATAAGAGGGAAAGTTCTTAATGTCATTACCTTTAATGTGTAATAGTGGAGTAATAGTGAAATGTCTAATTCTAGCTCATACATGTGTTACTACACATGCAAAAACAAACATATATTACATTATATGTAAAAAAGCTCTTTTTTTGGGTTCCGTTCTTTGTATTTATCATAAAAATAACAAATAAATCAAAATTCCCCATGGGAACATGCTCAAATTTGCACAAATTATCAAAGCACAAGAATTGTTTAAGTACATCCACGCAAATTACATTTGTAAATATGTGCACATGTGTGTGAGTATGAGCATGCATGTCGCTATGTGCGTTTGTGTCGTTGCGTTTCCTTGTGTGTGCGTGCGAGGCAGTGAGTGTGCGCCTGCTTTCAGCATTTCCCTGCAGCTAATGAGCGGCGGCCCACCTCTCCAGCAGGCCTGGCAGTCCTTGGCTGTGGGGCCGGAGCTGGCTGTTTTCTCATGGTAATCACACACTTTGTCCCGGGGTGGATAATCCTGCACCGGCATTGTCTGGGCCCCAGAGGAGAGCCCCACAAGGTCGACCCCGCTTCACAGAGAGCCACAAAGACCCAAACACAGTAGCAGCACCCCACTCCAGGCCTGCGCTCCTCAACACTCAGACACACACACACACACACACACACACACAAAAAAGCATGCTTGCACAGAAATGCGTGCACACACCCACCGGCGCACACTCATTAGTTATCCTCAATTTCAACAGCGCGCGCTGGACTCGTTAAAACGAGCCGCTTGTGAAAAAGCGCAAGACGTACACGTTTTCATACACGTGTGCGTTTGCTGTATGCAGAAGTCTTTACGGCATAATGTATGTTCAAAATACACATTCAAAAATGTTCGTGGTCAACAATAAAATAAACATTCTTCATCAAAACGTGTTTGTTGCAGCTTCTTAGCCTGATGTGTATAAAGGGAGTAACGCGCTCAGGGCTCGGCGTGGCGTCAGGGAGGATCAACTCAGTGGAATATCTGGAGGGGCAGAGCGAGGAAGGAGAGCGGAAGACAGGCTCCCACAGGTCTCGCTTACACTCCGTCTGCTCTCCCAGTTAGTAACGAACAGGCCCAGAAGGAATGCCGGCTCATCCCACCGCCCCGGTTGATCTTTCGAAGCATTACAGCGGTTGCACAAAGCGCCGTAAACAACTGGAGCTCGGCGGGCCGCGTCTGGGCCTTTAGCATCAACATCAGCCTGCCAGCTAGTAACTTTTGGGTGAACAGAAAAAGCGTAATCTCTGTTGGGTTTTACAAATGCCGCGATCCCGCCCCGAACGAACGGTCGTAGCTCAGCAAAGCAGCGTTTTATTTTAGCAACTCGCTTTCTGCAACTTGAACTTGTCAAAGTTCAGAGAGGACCCGGAGCAACAGGAAGAGCACGGAAACTCAAGGGGCATGATTCATTTAATGTGCCTGATGTTGTGGCAATGGGCCTCTGGTGTTCAAATGCTTTGTTGAGAAAATATCAGAGATGAGCCCCGATCTGTGGTCTATTTGAGGGACTGAATGTGTCTCGCTGGGTCATTAGCCCGGGGGGGGGTGTGGGGGGTGGAGCACTGTGGGCCAGTGTGATGAGGCAAAGAGAGGGTTTGTAATCCTCTATGGCCAATGGGACACAGCCAAATGTCTGTCTGGGGACACACTAGGACATTTTTGTTCCACAAACAAGTGCGACACACACATACATACATAACCACACACAGGCGCACACACACCTTCTTCAAATCCCACTGCTTCCAATCCAGTAATCCTCATTGCGTATTCTGTTGGAGTTTTGCTGTGGACACCAAGTTGACAGACAGAGTTAGAGAGTAAAAGAGGAACAGAGGGTGGGAGGAAAGGGAGAGGAAAACAGACAAAAAAACATCCCCTTTCTCTGCTCGCGCGGCCCTCATTGGTTGATAGCACTGGGTCCTTTCTTTCCTTTTTGCTAATTGGCCACCCAGGCATTGACTCTGGCGTGAGTTCTTACCCCGAAACAAGTGCAATGTCCCTCAATCCCACGAAACACCCCCTGGCTATTTTCTACTTACCTTGCCATTTAAATGACTCGGAGTGGGGGGTCTTTTCTTCGTGGCAAATGAAAGCACCGTCCTCGAGGAAATTGTAAAATCATTTTTTGCTGGTGCAAAAATAGTAAGACTTTGCATCAGCCTTAGCTGTGAATACTCAAACAGCGAATAGAATTTTAACTTGGCCTCGTCAGCGCGACCAGGTGCTTCACCTAATTCAAACCACACAATGATTAGTGCCATAAGAGTCGGAAAGTCATGTGCATATGAATGTCAATTTTAGATACATATTTTGTAATTTAAATAGGTTGACGCTGCAAACCCTTTTTCCTAAAAAGGGCATGTTTTCCAATGGAGGTCTGGGATGCGTGAACCCCTGAGCCTCCTCACATATAGAACGAGGCATTTCCTCAAGAATTCTTCAGGGGGCTGACGGACGGGCCATGATCTCATTATTCCATTAACTTATTAGGAGCGCTGGAATTTGGTCACATCTTCCACCTACACCCTCCCTGTGTTGGGGTGGCAAATGCAAAGGTCTGCGATAATTTCTTTAAGAAACTGAAAGAGAGAAAAAGCAAAGAGAGAAGGGGGGGGGGAGTAATTTGATTGCCTCCATATGGTTGCATTGCTTTGTGGTTCACCCTGGCTGACTGCAAGCAGACTGAGGCCTTTCACCGCTTCAAACCGATGACAAACTTCCCTATCCTCCCTTCATCCACCTCTCAATAAACCCCCCCCCCCCCCCCCACACACACCCCGTCCTCACACTGAATCTGGTTAGGGGAATAATAGAAGAGGCAAACAATAAGGGAGCATGGGGGGGGGTGGAAAAAAAGAAGGAGGGGGTGTCAAGTGACCCGCAGAAAGAACTATCAAACAAGACTGGAACTCTAA
Organism: Gasterosteus aculeatus; assembly: GCF_964276395.1. Lineage (NCBI taxonomy): Eukaryota > Metazoa > Chordata > Actinopteri > Perciformes > Gasterosteidae > Gasterosteus > Gasterosteus aculeatus. The sequence continues at coordinate 11,862,412 of NC_135698.1, forward strand.
GGGGCTGACAATAGAGCGGCCTGCTCTTTTCTGTGCAACGCCACTGGTGGGGCGAGATAAGGGAATTCCTCAATACAGCAAAAAGAGAAGAAAGAGAAGCACTGCTTTTGAGAGATTCAGACCTCAAATCCACCCCCCCCCCCCCCCCCCCCCCCATAGATTATAGCTTGTGTGTTTTTAAAGGCTGGCTGAAATAAAGCAGCACTTTGTTGGACAAGTTAGCCTTGTTGGTGTTGATCTGCGCTGCCATTGTGAGCGGCAGTTTTATGCAGTTCTATGCAGATGACAGAAGATTAGCGAAAGGCCTGGACTACACAAATACAGAGATCTATCACAATAATTCAATAGGTAACACAATGGCACTAACTGCTGCAGCTGTCTGAATTTATTGAGCTTTAAAGGGCTACAGAATAAACGGCGCATTTGGCTGTTGGGCCGATACTCCTTATTAAACCTCTCCCTGCACTGTGTTTGACCTACGCGCTCCAAGCCAGAACGTCTGCAGCGTTTGAAAGCCAGCGCTATGGTAATGTAACAGATTGATTGATCTGAAAGTCTAAAAGTGGGCAAGACAGTAAATTCAGCCTCTGGACATGTGAAAAGGAACTTGAAGAGAAGAGAGTGGAGTTTAGATCGTTTAGATTTACACTGACGCATCGTGAAAACACTCATGCATGCAGCCTGGGGCCGCGGTACAAGCCTGCTCCACGTCAAACACGGTGAAACATTTCACCCGGGCCGGACGATGCCAAATAACTGTCACGCACACATGACTGTCCCCAGTAACATATAACTCGCTCCCCACGTGAATGCGCGTTGGTCTCATTACTTCTCTTATGCACAGGTTTTCTAGTTCTGTATTTAAATAGACTATCTAAACAACGTGGAGAAAGCACAAATCCACGTCTCCGACCAATTCTACTGCCATTTGTGCATCACCAGGGTTCATCTCAAATAGGTAAATCACCCTTTTTTCATAATATATCCAGAAATTATAAATACATCTCAACTGTTTTTTGTGAATTTTTTATTGAACTTTATAATGTATGAATTACATCAAATAGACGCATTTAGCTATCTCTCCTCATTAGCTCCCATCAGTACAACAAACACAATGTACTTAGCCTTTAAAAATGACTATAAAACCTATGACGTATATTTAGAGACTCTCATAATATCTCCTGCAAACTTAGTTGGTTTTAATGCAAAGTTGATTTAAATGCAACAATGGACAGATGACATAATGACTTACTTACTGTCCACACTCCAAATTTTAAGTTATAAATCAAAGCACCTCACATCTTACTCCACAGGAAACCTTTGGGGACACTAAATGAATCAGAAGCTTTTCTAAATGTTCATCTAAAAGCTTTTCTCAAACAAAAGGAGAAGGGGAAGATGGAAAATAAAACACAAAGAGAGAGGGGGGAAGAAACGATTGAACTATTTCTAAATGAACAGAACTCTCTCCACCATTTCTGCAGATACGAACACGGATTCTACAATTATCCCAAATCCTTCCTGACGCCAGAATATCCCGTGTGTTTCAATGTGTTATGCAGCTCCGACAGGGAACGAAATGGCATGAGCAAGAGCCAAAAATATTGACCGTTAAGACATTGCTCCCTGAATAAAACCAAGCCCAATGCTTATCGCAACGTTTGGGCCAGAAGGGGCTTTACTTTGGAGCAGAGCTGCTCAAATATGCGCTATTTGCACAACGTACAACTTCCCAGTCACTGCGGATTAGTCAAACAATACAGCTCCCCCATACTGCCCCCTCCGCCAAAAAAAAAACCTTCGCCCAAATTAGTCTTTCTTTGGCCAGTTATAAAGACCTGAGTATGAATGAGGGCCTCTGTTAGTCCAGGGAAGATAACACACACTCACTCACAGCGAGGGGGAAATAACACTGTTTATTCTGGACCTCCTCAACATCTGATTGGCGAGAAATTATTTATCTTGACCGACTTGCTGTCCCGATTGGCTGATAAGCACAACTGACTGCAGAATGTTTTACACCTGTCCAACTGTTTCATGGTGCCATGGTGCACGCCTTCACGGCGTGGGCTCATGTGTTGTCTTATGTCTACGTGTGCACAGAGCACTGCACGCGCACGCGTATGCATCCTCATAATATGAGTGAGACCGAAAGGAAAGGCCGTCTGCCAACTCCTGATTAGCTTCAGAGCTCACAGAGTTTGGTCATTGAGCCATGACAACTCGAACTAATCTCAAACCGGCCTCTCGCAGTGCTCACCGTATGAGCCATTGGGTTGAGGTGTTTTAATGATTTGATTGATGGAGCTCACACTTTGTTGGCTCAGGCAGAGACGCCCTGAGCAAATTCCTCACAGTCAAATATATTGTAACGTGCCCGACTCGCTAAATAGAAAAATAACACTTTCGATTCCACCTGTTCGGTGTCACTCACAAAACAATAAAATAAACACTCGGGCAAGTAACGCAATGAATCGCACATATTTGAACGACCCAAACTGCATCATGAACGGCTGCTGCTTTCGGTCATATTATACAGTTTCATTAAGATGATTAAATTCCTCCACCACGCAGACAGGTAGGCACAACCACTGCCAAGTTACAACACAAATCTAATGGGCTTTAATTCCACTAGTTGGACCCTGGGGGTAAAAGTACACACTGACATTGGAAAAGACCCTGTGCCTTTGTGCGCATCATCTGGAAATTTTTCCTTTTTTAGGTGGAGGCGTCTGTATTTGTATGCGGGCGTGTGCGTGTCTGAAAGGGCGAAGGAGAGCGAGTGCAAGGTAACACAGCGACACCAAGAATGTTTAATTAAATTGTGGAACAGGCTTTGGGTGCTTGTGCTCTAAATGGCCCTCCAGCTGAAAGGAAGGATTAACACGGAGCACGGACAGGCCTGCAGCCACAGCACACTCATTACTGCAGAATGGAAAGATAAGTCAAAGAAAGAAGAAGGAGGGGAGACAGAGTGAGAGACAGAAGGCGAGAGAGAACGAGAGTAGAGAGACAGTTGAAATGTAAAAGAGGGAGATTGTGTGAATTTGACTAAAGGGTTGTACATGCATGGACTACATGACTACAAGAGAAGAGGCACCAACTGTCAGTGGCTCAAGTAAGGTGTAGCAATAGACAAGAAATCAAATGGCATCAGGATGACGGAAGAAACACAGGCTCTAAGAAATGAGTCGAGGAAAGAAGGAAGAAAAGACTGAAAACGTCACCATCATTTTGTAATATGGGCCCTTTTGAGAGTAGACCCTGGCATGGCTGCTGTCTTCAGCTCACACATGCAGACATACTTCCTCCAGAGCGTCCGAGCCACTGGGCGGAGCAGGGCTCCATCCCAAGCCAAGTTCATATTATGGCTTCAACCAATCAAAGTGGGCTCCGTGTCCACAGCTCACAGATTCACAGGGGACGTTTTGCTCGACCTGCAGACTATACCTCAAACGTCCCGTTGACCTGGCTGCTCCGGCTGGCAGGCAAATACACACATTTACACTCTCGCCCGCAAACACCACTTCATTAAGCTTCTTGAAACACTCCGGGGGAAGCGGGTTTGCCGAGGGAGCGCAACGTAAATGAAATCACACATGTACCGCTTGTTCATTCAAGGAGCTGTGCAAACATTGATAGACGTAGGTGTTACCCAAATACCGTCCTTGTTAACTGGCTATTGTAACTGATGGAATTTGATGTCGGTAATATGAGAAAGCAGGTTCGAGTGAGATCAACATTCCCGTGCAAAGTACAATGTCAAGGGGCAGGGATGATTTCATTGGGTGGCTGATTTGGTGTTTTTGCACTTACAAGTAAACACAAATAATATCTACTCACAGATTAATTAACCAACATTTTATAATGCATGCAATTTAAATGTCAGAGACACATCGTTCTGAGAAAAATCGCAGAATTTGTAGAATTGAGCGATGCAGGTGGTATGTCTGATAAAACTACAACTGCACGTAACGGGGAGATTATTCAATTGTCTTTGTTCATTTGGGGAACTGACCCTTATATGATCTCCATATTGTGAGAATGAGCATATTGCTTATGAATGACCCAACCCAAGTCCTCGTGACTGAACGGTAATAGTCTGTTGGGGAAAAGACCTTTAATTTACTAAAATACTTAAATCAAAAAACAATGATGGCAACGACTAATTACCAGCCTGTTAATGATCAAAAGCAATATTGCCCAACATAAAGTCCACGTATCAAAGTGAATTAATACTTCTGTCACACCTAAAGCAATAAGCAACTTCAATCAATTCAAGGTGAAACCGACAGATAAAACAAAAAAAAGAAACAGGAAATTAGAAGCTGGGGTCGTGTTGAAGGTTATCTCCAGACAGTTATTGACTTCTATTAGACGGACGTAGGGAAGCGGGAAGGTCTCAGCGGCACGTCTCTTCCCAATCACTCCAGCTTTGTGATAGTTGTGAAGGTAAAGACCTGCCTGGGAAGCCCCTTATCTTTATTTATCTAGCTGCACATCGGCCGTATTTGAATCATGTTTGACATGACAGAGCAGATAGATTGCCAGTGAACTTGTGTTCAAGTTCAAAGAAAAGTCTGCGTGGATGACAAGATAATACTGTATTTTGTGTTCTGTTCAAGTAGTGGTTCTAAAATTCATGTTGGAAAAAAGAAAAATTCTACACTTTGTTTTCGAGCTAGAATCCAAACCCAACACGTGTGTGTGTGTGTGTGTGTGTGTGTGTGTGTGTGTGTGTGTGTGTGTGTGTGTGTGTGTGTGTGTGAGAAAGCGCTCATCTGCATGTATGAAAGCCTTTTAAGTATGCAAGTAAGCACTCCCAAGTGTGTGTGTGTCTCCTGGAGATGCTGTGGGATTTAGATCCAAATGAGTAGAGTGTGGGTGCATTAATGAGTATCACACAACCCTCACACACAGCAGCACCGCCACCACCCTGCACCACCGCCCTCTCTGCTGACATTTCAAGGCTGTGTTGGGGAGCCAGAGGAGGAACTTCTTCATTTGGAGTGTGAGACAATGTGGCAGGCCGGTTGGCTTTGTGCTCCTGACATCCCGCCGAGGCACAATATGGCCCCGTCAGGGATCAGTGGGAATGCACAATGCCTATTACCCACGGGGCTGTGCGGAGGGCCTCCGGGGCAGCGTCGGGATGGGCCAGTTTCCAGACTACGGGGTGTCTAGGCCACACTCAAAGAAAGATGGAAGGAGGAATAAAGATCAGAGCGGCGATAGATGAGATGGCCGTAGGGAGCCGTGCCGAAATAAAAGTAGTGGAAGGAAGAGGAGGGAAAGTGGAGGGTGGAGAACTGAAAAATGGTGAAGGGTTATGAGAAAGAGCCAAGCGCAAGCGTGATAGCGAAAGAGCAAAAAGAAGGATACAAAAGAAGGGGTATTGAAAGTGAATAAACAGGGAGCAGGTCCTCTGGCAGAGATGGGGTGCAATGAAAGAGAGAAGACACTCTGCCAGAGGGGTGGGGGGGTCCCTGGGGATACAGAGAGAGAGGAGAGAGTGAGGGGGGGTTTGGTTTATCTTGGAGCTGAACTTGGTTGCTTGATCCCACCCAACATAATGGGAGCCTTGAACAAACGCACGCGAGGATGAGATGCATTTTCACCTTCACTGCTGCTGCTTCGACCCCCCCCCACCAGGGCTCTTTGAGGGGGGCACAGTGGGTGGACAGGAGCACACTGGGGGTGGATGTCAGGGGCCAGAGGACCAGAGGTGGGGACAAGGGGCCACCGAGGGGCGCATGGAAGCACAGAGAGAAAGATAGAGAGGGAGGACGTGGGTCAGCGAGCTCGCTGAACTTAACATCAGTCTCCCACGAAAATCGACCCTCCGGCACTGCTTTCCAACTTTCAGTGCTAAACCCGTTAGCTAGACAACCAATCTGCTATCTACAGTCGAGGTACCCTACCTTCAAACGAGCAGGGAGGGTGGGAAAGTGTCGCAAAAGGGATACCATGACCTCCGTGTTGAAACGTTAGGTTGTCCCAAAGTCGACCCACCCAGCTACGTGTGATCGTCACCTCGCTTTGCTTTTAGTTGAATCGTTCGTGCAGCTCCTGACCAAACGCTTGCTCTCACCTTAGTTGGAGGTCAGCTCACGTTTGATTAAATGGGTGAGCGCTCACCTATTTTCAGCCCTTGCTGACAGGGAGATGCATTAGTAATCTGGGAGTACATCCCTGGAAAGGATGGAAAAAGATAAAACTGCTGCGCCGGTGGGTTTGCATGTACCCTAGGAAGTTTTTCCACAGACTTCCCAAAGGTGTATATTTCCTGTAATAGAGGCGCTCTTATCTTTAAACAGCTTGCTTTGGTCTGCTGTGGGTCTATACCCCGTACTCATTTGGGTTCACCAACTGAATCCTTCTGAATTTCCCCCTTTCATTGAGGCCAGCTACAAATCAATGGCTCCCTTCACGTTTATTGTCTCACAGTGTGTTTTTGCAAAGACACACCATCTTTTCCCCCGTGTTTTTGTTGTGCAAATAATCTCAAGCATTCGGATGTGTGATAATTTGGTTCCAACAGGTATTGGTGTAGAAGTTCAGTAATGTAGAGCGAAACCGTTATGTACAACATGCAAATGGTGTCAACAGCCATCATGGGGCTCAGAGCGGAATACGGTCCGGCGCACATTATGCAACCAAATTGACCATCAGTGCTCTTTTTGTGTGTTCCCTCGTAACATCCCGTCCCTCACTTTACCCTCCGTCCCACCCTCCTATCCACTGCTGCCTGCACTGTAGCCTCCACCCTAGGTGCTGCCACAGGTTTATTTAAAGCTGGGGGCATGTCCATACTGCACAGCTTGTCTGAATGGGAGACTCACAACATGTGGCGCCCCCCCCCCTACCAACACGCACCATCTGGCCTGGTCCACGCACAGCAACACACTAGGGACTGCACAGATGTTTGATCAGAATATTCCCATGCTCGTGCACGTATAGCGATGCCGTGATTGTCGCAAGTTGGCACAAAACAAAAGGACACTTTTGCTATTGTGAAGCTTCTATTTTTATTTTTCTTCTATACCAGCCTTTGTCCGTTGGGAATAATACTTTGTATTAATGTAATAAACGATTGTGCCAACAGCATTACACAACACTTGTAACACATCGGGATCGTTTGATTTGGGTGCGCTGAGACCTCAGAGTCGACAGACTGTTCTTCAACAAGAGCTGAAGCACGTTGACCTTTTGGGGTCAGAAATCATTGTGTCCTTTCCCTCCACCGTGTGGTCTCCGGTGTATAATTGACATTTAATGAAGGCCTCCGTTAGCATGGGGCCACAATGGCACTGGTAAAAAGAATGGAGACAGGGGGGACGAGGTAAAATGAAAGGATAGGGAGAGTTATGGGGAAGCATGTTGATAATGGAATGGTAAAAAGGGGTGTGTGGACGGTGCGGGGGGGGGATGTGGGGGGTGAGGAGTGTTGGTGAGAGAAGGGTGCAGAGGCAGAACAGGACTACGTGGGGGCGAGGAAAGGAGCCCCGCAGCAGACACAGAGGACAACGGCCTGTTGTCTTGCTGCCAACCCCATCTGTCTACTTTCACATCGCCTCCGTCACCCCGAAAAGAGCGAGTGAGAAAACGGACGCACCAACGTGCCTCCTGTTGACACTATGCCCCGATATGTCGTCTTAATAGCATGAAGCTGCATGAGGGGCACACACAAGTGAATTGTCGTTTGATTATGACAATGATGAATCGCTGTTATATTACCTGTGCTGCAGGAATCATATTCTCCTTTGGAGCCTGTCAGGGTTGAACAGCACTTAATCTCTTATTGTGCGTCGCCGTCGTCCGTCTGTTTCTGGCTTAATTATCCTCTTTAACAACGGGACGGCTCAATCTGTTCATCAACCAAAAGGCAAAGGTGTGTTCTTAACTTCATGTCATTTGCCTACGCCTTCGAAAAACCTGTGTGTCTAAGGAGTGGCTGTTTTTTTTTTTTTTAATCTGATTCAAACTAACTGACGTTGGCCTGGTATCAAAGTCTCCACTCGGGGAAAACCATGCTGACACAACGACAAAATGGTAAAAGTAAACAACAGCGTGATCGGAGGTTAGCCTCATTGGCACAAAGGGTTTAGCCAGAGGTCACCTGTGGCCTCACAACGGAAACGGGAGATAAGAAGGTTTACGCGGCACATCAGCGTGCAGGAGAAACCCATGAAATATCTGTAACACAAAACATGTTTACTTATTCACTTCCAGCGTTGTTGGATTATGAGCAACCGACCTGCTGGCAATAGTGATGCCAACATTTTTTGTATCCCAATTGCTTCTTTTTGTAAAGTCAAAGAGTTGCTTCCAATGACCGGGCAATGTCCAGCTTTCCCAGCTCCAGTACCTTCAAAGTCCACTTTTCAACACTACAACAAAGTCCACCGAAGAATTCAATGATCCAATCCTGCAATCTTAATTGCTAACCGCTCCACTTTACACAGTTAATATATGGCTGAGATCGTGTTTATATATGAATAATTTCCCTCGGTAGTCATATATCTGAATCCAATCTATACACTTAAATCCTCACATCTCGGGATCTTATAAGACATTACAAACAGGCTGAAAACCACCCCTGAAAAAAAGACTACCGCCGTTTTAGCTCAGAAAACTGGTCACGGTAGGAAAAGCACTAGTGTTACTTATTAACGAATTCACAATACAAGGACCGTTAAATGGAACCAAATGGAATTTAACCATCTTTCATTTGCATTATCTCGACCTGTTATTTTCGTTCTGTGCTCCATCGTTTCCTGTGAAAAGGATCAGTGAATCACTTTTACCTTCTAACTCCCAAATGAACTGCTGCATCATCATGAACGTATTGTTCATTCGTAGCAGAAAAGTAACAAGAGTTAGGATTGATGTTTTGTTCTTGAGACTGCAGGCTGTTAAATGCAGTGTCAAATTATATTTTCTGTTCTCTTACACACTTAGATTACATATCATCACATTCACACACATTCACGCACACAAAGAACAAGGCTTTGCCTTTTTTTCTGTCATCATCCTCATTTCTTTCCTGTTTATCGTCTTCATAACTGTCTTACATTCCTCCACTACCTGTAACCACACTCTTAAAGCTGTTAACGGTGGCAGTAGTGTGTGTGTGTGTGTGTGTGTGTGTGTGTGTGTGTGTGTGTGTGTGTGTGTGTGTGTGCGTGTGTTTGTGTGTGTGTTATTGTGTGCACATGCACATGTGTACAACATAAACAGACTTAGAGACATCAATCTGTCAACGCAGGGAGGTAAACGGTAAATGATACATACACATCGCTTTTGTTCATTTGCCCACTGTAAAACTGTGGGGGGGGGGGGGTTATAGGCATTTGTGTGTGTGTGGGTGTGTGCGTGCGTGCGTGTGGGCGTCTGTTTCAGTGATTGACATGTGTGAGCCAATTGCTTGTAAGAGGGTGTCAGAAATATACGAGAGCCACAGCTCCTCTTAGCCGAACTACAATGATACTCTGTTACACCGATACTGTTCCTCAATACACCAAAGTAAAGAATCTTTAAATAAAGACCCATTCGGTTCAGTTGTGGTTGGTGTTTTCGTACACACACACACACACACACACACCTACACAAACAAAAAAACAAAGTTCAAACTGTGCAGTTTGCCTGTCAGTAGCTATCAGGTGTTCACACATACGGAGGCGATGGAGGGAAGAGCTGCTGCATACCTGGACTTCTCCCCTGCAGGTCACCTGTCAATCACAGCATGTCAAGGCTCATAGAGGCTGCCTTCAACACGGAACTAATCATCTCAGTCAATAAAGTCAAACGGAACTGCAGATTTCTAAACATTTAGTATTTGTTAAAAAGAAGTACGTTTCAATATGTTTCTATTGAAGGTCAGTTTATTTTAACTACGCGCTTGAATTTGTTCAGTCATTTGTCCTGGAAAGGAGGCCGACTTTTCTAGTTTATTAAGATTTCATTCGAATTATCATTACAATCATACTTTAAACACTAATTAAGTGAGAGAAATGATATCAATCCAAATGTGAATGATAGATCAAAACACTTTTTTTAACTGCACTTTTCCACCTGTGGATGGAAATCTGATCAGCTAATCTAGTAATTTATTTCTACTTTCTATTCATTTTAATAAATCTGATATTATAAAACTAATGTAAAAAGCAAATATTGACCCTCAAATGGCCGTAGTGTTATTATTTTTCCATTATAGTAAAACAATAAAGTAAATATATAGAGATACTTGTTGTATTGTATTAATGCTACTTTTAAGCACAGGATATAAAAACATTATTGTCTGTTGTTTCTACCATTGATTTAGCATTTTTTAGATGAAGTTCACACGTAGCCCGAGGCCGGCAAGCCAGAGAAAGTTAAAAGGTCAGAGTTCTAAGGAAGACGACACTGTTATCTGTCATATTTCCACACTGGTGCATATTTCACCTTGAGAGATGTTTGAGGGGAAATTTAAGGAACAACTGCCAGAGGGTGACCTTATTTCCTAACTGCCTCCTTGCTTTTCTTTCAACCTTCTTAGTCCACTTTTCAAGATCAAGCTCCCTTCATCCTCATGCAAACAGTAAGATTTCAGTACACCTGATAGAAACCACGTATAAGCATTCGGCACAGAAAAGGTTTTATTAAACCTGGCTGTGAAATAGTCCTTGAGTGGATTTAGTGAAAAGCATCAGCGCAAATTTCATTTCATTTCTGGAACTCTGAAACCTTTGGATATTTCTCCCTTTGTCTCTGCTGGACAGGTATGGGGAGAGACATCAACTCCTTGCCTCTGCTCAGACATGGCATCTTCTCCTGAACCATAAATCAAAGGGCCCACAAAACAAAGAGCGCCATTGGTGCATGTCAAGAAAGAATGAGGAAAGAGACGCAGAGAGGGAGAGAATTTATTGAAATTAGTTTTGTTTTAAAAAGCAAGTCCAAGAAAAGAAAAAGCAAGAATGAAATTCTATTCATACTTTGTGTGCTGCCACTGACACAGGTATGTGCCCGAACGTAAGTGTGCACGGGTGACGCTGCCCAGCAGCCATTTCTTGTGCTTGACGGGGCTGTCAGAATGCATCGGCTCGTCCCTTTGCCATCGGTACTGCGCGGCATACATTCCTCCGTCAGAGAATAAAAGGACCAGACCTATGAGGTGTCTTGATCCGTGAGGACAGACAGAGAGGTACGAAGGACTTACACCATCTGACAGTGCAGGTAAGTGGAGCGGGACATGGGCTGAGCCCGAGCGTCACATGAGTTCAGAACGCGGTTGACACAACTTGGAGGTTTTACTCTGCAGAGCAAACGTAACCAGACAGAAAGTTTAACTTCAGGGACTTTGGGAAAAAACGGTATAAATATTTTTCATCCTTTACGGTCTCCCCTCAGCTCACTGAGTAAAATCCATCCTCGCTGCAGGCTACTTTCATCCTCTGCCGTGTGCAGACCTGTGTTTGAGACGTGAGCAGACCTGTCTGCCATATCCCACGCTAAAATATAGCCCTTAACCGACAACTGACTTCTATATAAGTATAAATACATAATATATACAAAAAAGTCATATTGTTTTAACTGTAAATGAACATATTGCCGGGGGTCAAGTTCATGCATCACGCCTCCCAACTGTCATGATATTTTCCTAGAAGTTCAGTCCTTTTCCGTAACTGTGACGTATAAAAACTCACAACTCACACTGTGAATGCGTTTGATCGAATGCCGAGAAAAAACAGCACTGGTTGATTTTTAAATCCTCCCCGATTCTCCACAGCCAGGTTGTTACACAACAATGAAAGTGATTAAGTCCCTACGGAAATCTTCAGTCTGGGGTGGCGACCACCGGAGCGTCACACCAACAACACACCAGTATTTCTGACTCCTTCTTCCTGCTTGATGCAAATATAAACACTGGCAAGCCTTAACAATTCCAGTATTGTGTGTGTGTGTGGGTGTGTGTGTTTGGAAGCTTCACACTCGGAGGGATGAAGCGGTTGGCCGCACTTTGATCGTCTGCAGCCAACGCCTCGTCTGTTGTTTACTGTACAGTGAGATAAGCGAGACCCAAAACATGGAACGCAGTCAGCTCCGAATCGAGGGTGAGTTGTTAAAACAGCACACAGTCGTTTGATCCAACAGCAACAAAATCTGTCGAGGTGAGGCGATGGAAGCGCCGTTGTTGTCCACATGAAATGCAAAACTTTTTGCGAAACAATTTAGATGTGGCAGTAAATTTGCAATAGTTTCATACTCAGTGTATTTAGCCGACATATTTTACACCATTAGAAACTACAATTTTGGTTAGAACATCAAACTCTGAACTCTTACCAAAAGATGCATCCGACGTTGTGTGAACAGGCAAAAGGTAATATCATATCGGGATCGGAGAATCAATTAACCGAATCGTTGGTTCACTTGCAGAGGGAGCAAATCTTTTGCATCCAGTTTTACTTTGGTGAACTTGTGAACTTCCGCTGTCCTTCTTCTGTCAAAGGTAACATCGAGGGGACGATGAGCTGGAGAGATGAAATGATATTGTACAATACTGAGCTGCAGCACTTGGATCGACGTGACTCAGTCTCTCGTGTGTTCTCGGCCGGCACACAGCTAAAGTAGTCCTCTAAATAAACTACACAAAGAATACAGGAGATAAGAAATACCCCTCATGACTTTTTTTATTTACATTATGAGGATAATTGCCTTGGGGTAATAAATGAACAGGCATTTTACAACTTTGAATTACTGCCACATTTAAATATATATACAGTAGGGAGCAACCAGGACTTAAACATAACCACACCTACATTCTCCTAAACCCACACGCACACTCACACATGTATAGACACCTACTGTAATCGCACAGCACAACACTATTTTTTCATTTACATTTTTTTTCCATCAGCATTTTTTTAATTGTGCGATTTTGCATTTTTTTTTGCAAAGCGTTCGTAAGGCCACTGGATCCAATTACACAAAGAATGGTCTCCAAACCCATCGTCCAGTCGGAGGAATCACAGAAATATTTATCCTCTTTAAAAGTTTAGGAAGGAGAGAAAGGGCCTTGGCACTAAACCCTTTAGTGAGGCAAGAGGAATGAAAACCGCCAGTGTAAAAGGACCTATTAGTCTCAGGACATGGGCATTAGCATGATAGTAGACTTAGCCTCTGGGCTGAAGGAGAGGGACGCTGTCTACGCTTTCAGCTAGCAGGAGAGAGGAGGGTGGGGGGGTGTTTTTTTATACATAAACACACACACAAGCTCTCTGATAGGCAGGGAAATGCAAAGTGGGGCCCTATACAGAGAGCGTGAGGCACACCAGCGGCCCAGTAAATAACGAGGAGGAGGAGGAGGAGGCGCGGAGGAGAGAGGGCGGGTCGGGGACCGAAGGAGGGCGATGAGGAGAGAGGAGAATTAATCGTGCACACGGCAGCCCAAGAAGAGGAGAACCATTAAAAAAATGTAAGGTGCAACGTGCAGAAACTGCAAGTGACAAGAATGCTTTCATGAGGAGGGAGTTCAACCGTCCGTTTGTTAAGGCTGCAAAAGTTCTATTCTGCTCCGGTCTGTAGTGATAGACAAGAATTCCTTTATGAATACTTTAATCATGAGAGAGGACCAGTACGCGCTACTTTCTCACGCACACGAGGAAAGAAGAAGAACACTTGAGCGACAGATGTTGAATCCAGATTCCAAACTTTCACATAAGCAACACCCACACAGTTTTAATTTAAAATACCAATACGCGCAGTCATATGTGCTCGTATAATTAAGCAAGTGTGTGTGCGTGTGTGTGTGCGTGTGTGTGTGTGTGTGTGCGTGTGTGTGTGCGTGTGTGTGTCTGTGTGTCTGTGCGTGTGTGTGTGTGTGTGTGTGTGTCTGGGGTCACAGAGGGCAGTTATGTACAAAGCATGTGTTTATAGAGTGTAAAGATGGAGGGGACACAAGCAGCCCATGCAGGGAGAGGGCAACAAGTAAGAGAATGAACCTCATTGTATGTCCGTTAGGGAGATGCAGAGCATGGACGGGGGGGGGGGGGGGGTAGTTTTCCTGGGACGCAGGGAGGTGTGGAGGGGTCGGGGGGGGGGGTCAAAAACTGAAACTGAAAGTGCGTGCTGGCATTGAACTGTGCACCGACAAAACAATCGGCGGGCCGAGAAAGGAAGGGGCGGGAGGGGGGGTGGGGGGGCAGGTTCCAGAGGGGTGACACTTCCAGTCAGTCCCTGAAAATATGATAAATGGGCTGTTTGATGTGTGCATTCATAGTTTTGAGGCAAGGCAAGACGTTGAGGGATTAGGCCGTAAGAGTCAATATTAGCGGCGGTGGCATTAGGAAAGCCCTGTCTGGTCAAACACAGTGGGGAATAAAGCGATTCCAGCTGATGTCAATGTTTGAACAATGATTCTATTCATTTGCACAGAGATGAGGTCCGCGTTGGTTTATCTAGATAGATCAGACACTGGCGTGACGCTGAGAGCCCTGCATAGTGAGAGAAGTAACAGGAGTCTCTGAATGTACGTATGGGGTTCCAGTTATTGCATTTAGATGTGATTCTGTTTACATGTCGGAAACAAAATAATCATGAATATCAGCAGCGCATGGAGCATCAAGTGATGATGCAATGATGAGTTGAGTATTACACTGTTACAAGTTGTTATACCTGTCCTAAATCCTTCTGCCTACTCCATCTCTCATGACGGGATTTGGTCTTCTGAGTGTTTTTAGTCTCAACGGCATGAATGATAACGGTGCTCATGTTTGGGCAGTCTCTCCTTAAAGGAGAGTAATAGAAACTAAATTAATATAGTTCAGTGTAGATTACTCTATTTGGATGTATATGCATGTAAGCTGAAAACGTGTTTAAACGCGAGGCCACTGGGTCAATTAAAAGGCTCCGCACTTGCACATTCTAACTGATTAGACCTAATGTCAGCTGAAGAAATCACAATGACAATGCTGTAAATTATATTACGTCCATCAGTAAGATGTCAGTAGGTCCCTTCTTGAGAGGAGACTTTCACTTGTTCACGCTTGTTACAATATCTCTACACTATTCATGTGTCCAGAAGAGCAGGAATGATCCAGGACCCTGGAAGTGAAGTGTTTTCCACTGTGAGATGTCAAAATGTATCTACTCAGAGCGAGTCTGATCAGGTAAACAAGTGCAAACAGCAGACAAACACTGATCTCCCCTGTTAGAAGGAGGTATTATTGCATACCTTCTATACTCAATTGACGTTGAAATGCATGGCAAACTATCAGAAATGACTTCTTGTGCACATAAGAGAAATCAAACGATACAGGCCTAACAACATGTTAAGTGGGCCTCCTGGTTTTTCTGGGGAGATTTTGCACCTCATGTTTCAACTGTTTGTTTTGATGCAGATGATTTACAAATCCCTCCAGTGCAGCAGGAGCCCAAGGCCGTAACTGCCTTCCTACAGTAGGTGCGACATCATGCAAATCTAACCGAGCACCAGATTTGACTGATGGCATGGGAATTCTTTTGAAGAGAGATAACGCTTCTGTAATTGTTTGCATGCACATATTTAGCCGAGAGCATGTGTGGGGTAGCAGTGTGTGTAGAGGTATCCCCAATAAGACAGGGGGAATATGCTCGGCCCGCCTACAGCTGTGATGAATGGGTCTGAGGCTTTGTACCACAATACCCCTCACTTCATTACTGTCACATGGAACAGATGGTGCCTTTCACCATAGCATCACATGTACACACACACACACACACACACACACACTCACACTTTCTTTTTGGGGATTCCGTTATTCTGAGATGTGCACACACACACACGGAGGCTTAATGAATTCTACACCACATGCAGCTTCTGCGTTCAGCGTTCAGACATCTGAAGAGCAACCAAACAAAAAATTAAATCATGAGTATGAAATGTTAAACAAACCCGAGCAGGGGGTAATTGAATGAGGCGGGGAATAAACAAAAACCCTGTGTTCCATCTTCCAAATGGAAAACTGTATTGGTATTTGGGAATCTTGAGTTGCCAGCACAGCAACGCAAAATCCTGTGTT
Source organism: Gasterosteus aculeatus (assembly GCF_964276395.1). Taxonomy (NCBI): domain Eukaryota; kingdom Metazoa; phylum Chordata; class Actinopteri; order Perciformes; family Gasterosteidae; genus Gasterosteus; species Gasterosteus aculeatus. The sequence continues at coordinate 11,878,455 of NC_135698.1, forward strand.
TGAGGAAAACCAACAATGTGTTTGTGTGTGTGAGTGCAGTGTATTTGCATTGAAGCCTTTGGGCTGTAAGGTTACACACTCTCCTTTTCCACTGTGTACCTCGACTGGTGTTCAGTGTATTACAAAAAATTACAAATTTGGGCTTGAGATTTGCATGTAAACACGCTTACTAAATCAACCAGAAAATAGGCCAAAAAAACACTAGTAGTTCAATAACATTGAGATTGGCCAAGAGTACAAACCTCATCTACGTCTTACCCAGTTGTTTCTTTTAACTTTTCTCCTGCAAGCCCCAAAAGCCCCAAGCCGGTGGGTGCGTGTCACGTTTGTGAAGGCCTACTGCCCGCACAACTTTCTCCTCTGCCGTAAACCAAACCTCCCCACCAAAGACACCCTGTCGCCCCTTCCCTTTCTTGTGGGGGGGCGGGGGGGGGGTCTGAGCTGTGGAGTGGAGCGCTGTGAAGAAACACGGCGGTGGGGCGTTCGGGTAGAATTCAACTTATTCCACGCGGAACGGGCATCTTATCTCTCTCTTCTTCTCGTCTTTTTTTTTCTTCTACACACAGACGCTTCACTGACATGTTCTGTTAAAAGGCTGTTTGACCAACGCTCGCAATGTGAGGGGCAAAGTTCACAGGCCTGCACACTCTGCTTTAAAGTTACACCTGCCAATGAGCGGGTGCTGTAAACATTATCTTTTTACTCGGGGCACACACGTTTCGGCCTCACTATCTAACTGAAAATCAGAGCCGCTGATACAGGGGGCCGAGAACACACGCCAAAAAGTCCCCAACCCGAGCTCTATCTCTGAATGGAGCGGCTCAGACTGCATGGTACCAGTATTATCTTATTGGTTTAACATTAAGCAAACTGTGGCAGCACACCAGACCACCAGCTAGTGGTTCCTCTTTGCTTTATTATATTTCTATTTACTTTGCCCCCCTTCTGCTATCTTGAAAGGGGCTATTGAAGATGCATGTTTCTTCTTTACAAGCAAACCTAGACAGGAGCCCGTGCATGTTTAGCTACTTTTATTAGGAATTGAGGAGAAGGGGAAAGGTGCAGAGTAGAGGGAATTATCTTTCAGTTAACCACGTACAAATGAGGTGATAATATTCTCTGTAAATCATTTTTGTCTGGTATATCATGTAAATATGAAATGTATTTTTTATTGTTATTTCATAAGAACATGTGCATGTGTTATCACATTCACAATATACAACAATGGCTGAATGGATAACCTTTTCTTGGACTACGAGTGGAGCAACTGGTCCCAGTGGGCAACAGATGCAGGACAACCTCCTCACTGTGAAACAATAGCTCCCAGGCCGTGCTGTCCATCCATGTGAAAACGTCCAATACAGTAAAGAATCCCTGCAGGAAAACCAACTGGCATTCTCCTGTTGTCTATTGTGCCCAAACTATCACAGGAATGGATCACCGGGAAGACAATGCAACCTAATTCCCTCATACCAAACCAAAAAGAAGGCCAGGGATGGACTTTGATTGATCAGGGAACAAATGGACCAGATTGTCGCTGCCTTGACATACAGTTCGAATGGCTAACTTAGTTCATTTCTACAGCCTGTTGCTTCGTCCCTGTCAAAGTCTGATGGAGTAGCGGGTTCCAGTTGGTGGCTCGTAGTGACTGTGGGGTTCGTAGGTGCTGCTGAAGGTCCCCCCGCCCCCCCCCCCCCCCCCCGGTGTCTCTGAAGTGAGTAGATGTGGACCCCCCAGTAGAGGTGAAAGCACGTCACACATTCCCGAGTCTTTGGGGGGATTACTCATCGCTGCAGTGACACTGGACGCCTTTGGGTCAAGCAGACGCACTTTCACACCGCAACCGCTGTAGGAGCGCTACTGCTTCCTCATTGGTCGATCGCATGCATTGATATGAATTAAGCCCCCTCACCAATTAGAACAGGGCAATGACCCATGTTAACATCACGCATACAATTATTGCTTGTAGCTGTGTCAGCCAGTTCATGAATAGATTGTGACACATCTTTGGTTATGTTTGGGCAACAGAACTGGCACTTTTCACACTTGGTCACTCAAAAGTGTATCATTTGGATGATAATGAATACGGAAGCACCAGTGAACACACAGCAGCATCGTGGCTGAAGAGGTCGCTGTCGGGTTGGACCCAGCGCTCTTTTTACGCTTTCCTGGTTGATCATCACACGGACAGCATGCAGGATGAGTCGCCGGGATACCAATGGATCGTGGCGCTCTCTGCCCGTCTGCAGGGTGGTGAAGACTCTGCCCAGAGAAACGGAACGCGGGGGTGAGGAGGGATGGATGAAGGGAAGAAGGGTCTCATCCTTTATTGCCCATAAAGACCCGGCAGCGGAGTCACTGGCGCTGCGCACCTGTCAGGATGTTGACTCAAAATCTTTATCACCAATATCTAATCGCTTGCCTTTTCCCCTCTGATAAATGGGCTCATGTCGGAATTCTCCCCCTCTATGAGCAAAAGACGCGCTTAACACAGGCGTGAGTGTCGTGTGCGCGTGTTTGACATGGGGACGGGATGTGTGAGGGACGGTGCACTTATTCACTCATGGTTGACATGGTTAATGCTTAAGCAGGTGTAGGTCTATTGATGGCTGTGGATCCGTACAGGACACAAAGAGACGAGACAGAATGGGGGTTCGTTGTGTAAAGAACTGTGATTAATTGTGAGCGGCGCGGACCTGCCGCCACACGCCATCCAAACTAGATACAAGCCAAACACGTGTGCGTGAAATACAGAGATACACGGGTTGCTGTGAGGTGTGTGATGAGTGTGGTGAGTCGCTGCTTTTAAATTTTCTGTCCTTCTTTCTTTCCCTCCAGAAAAGGCCTCCGACGTTCCTTTCAATGACTTAAACAGTGGAAAAGGAAAAATGTTCAAGAACAGAAGCAGGCTGTTTCTTTTATATGACAATGGTGTCTTTTTCGCGGAGGCTCTGTGCGACGTGAGATTTTACACACTTCAAAGTGTTTGGATTACACTGTTTGACCGAGTTAATCCCGGGAGTCAAATGACAAGAGAGAAACCTCAGACGGCTTGGGCCGAAACCTCTGGCAACAAATACACAAGGGAGGAGGAGGGGGGGGGGGAGCCAAGTGCTCTCTGAAATATTGACTCTGTCGCTGCGTCCAGTGCGTCAATAATCAAGTTGAAAGCTCTGCACTGTTACAAAAGCGTGTTAATGGCAGTCTTTTCTTTTTGCATTCACGGATGACGGGACTGAACTTTACCCAGAAACTATTCACACAGGTGCACATCTGTGTGTGTGTAGGTGCAGACAATAAATTGAGAGAAGTTGTTGTGGTGATACAACGGGAGCACGGCAACACGATGCGCTTGAGGCACTCGTGTATCTGCATGCGTGTGTATCTGCACGTGTAAAAAGCTCAGTAGAACTTGTCCCACCACACCCAGAGGTGCGTGTTATAATGGTCCAAACACAACAGACTCTCCCTCACACACACACACACACACACACACACGCAAAGTGTATACTAAACACAATTTTGTGACTTTTGTTGTTAGAAATTAAATTCTTAACGAGAAAAACATTTTCAACTAAAACATTTGTTTGACTTTGCATACAAACATATGATGACCTTAAAAGAAAAAGATTATTAGTTTAAACTAAAAATGTATCCATATCAGTAAAGTGATACTTGTCCAATATACTATACAGTCAATATAACACAAATAAGGAGCATTTGTTTCTCAAATGAAGTACTCTTGATACTTTTAAATTACTTCATTTTTCCTACTTGTAACACTTTATTGTAACATTTTTAAAAGAGACAACACAACCGCACCAACTGTTTAATTGAAGTGCCACAAAAGAGAGTGAAACAGGGGCCTCAGAGAGATTAGAGATTTCAGATAAAGGTGAATGAAAGTGAGGGAAAATGTAACATTATGAGGCCGCCCACCTACAGCGCAGGTGAGTACACACGTTCCAAAACGATCTGCCGATAGGAGCCGCCAGCGAACAATAGAGGCAGCGCTGCAGACGCATACTGATAGTGGATGACCTGGTAAGTGAGAGTGGGAGAAAAGGAAGACCTCCTACCAGCGAGGCCACACAGGATCAGGACCCATTTTACCAACTCAATTGACCCCCGGTCGGCTTCTGTTTGTGTTTGTTTGTTTGTTTGCAACTCGTCTAAATGCCGGCGTCCGGTGATAGCGGCGAACCGGCACGCTGTCCCCTGTTGGAGCTGTGTCGGATTTCATTTATTTATTTATTTGACACAGTGGCGTCGGTGAATGAGGCTGAAATGGGATTACACAGTGGCTTCAGCTCAGTCTCGCTCTTTCTCCAGTCCTGCCCTGGACCCGGTCCTTCTCGCAGGTCTATAAAGCCACTCTGATGAGCCTGACTGGCCACGGCTCTTTGGGCCAGTAATAATCTCTCTTTAGGAGGCTGAGAGGGTGAAGTGAGCCATAAGAACCCTCTCTGTCAGCTTCAACCGGCCAACAAAAAGAAAAAGTCATAATTATAGTACTCTCTCTGCCTGGATTTAAATAAAGCCTCCTGGCTGAGGCCCTATAGACACACACACACACACACACACACACACTTCAATAAAGAGGCACTAATCAATCAGGGCTTCCCCTGCCACAGCTTCATTGGAGCCACCATCTGAAAGAAGGACTGACAGCCCTCAACCTCCCAGTATTGTCAGACAAGACTGATTAGGCTTCTGACCGGCTACCTCAGCCACCAGCCAGCAAAGCACGGAGGTCAAAGGCTCCCCATTTCAAACTGACAAGCACTGAAAAGTTCCGGACACCTGCCTTTTAAAGTGATGCTTGTCTCCGCAGTTCTATCCTCCTTTTATGTCGTTTGCAATTTGAGGGCAGCGCAGGGGAGAGGGGGTTTTTTGAGAGAGAGAGTGAAAAAAAAGGGGTGAGTGGGGTACTGTGTGTGTGTAGGTTTGTGTGCGCCTGTGTTTGTGTGTGTGTGTGTGTGTGTGTGTGTGTGTGTGTGTGTGTGGCTTAAGTTTTGATGGGGGGGGAACATGGCTGCGGGCCAACGGTGGAACAAAGAGGGGACACTCTTTACATGCATAGCCAGACAGAGTAAACTAGCCAGCAGCGCTGCCAGAAAATACAAGGCTCGAAAACAGACTCCGAAGAGGCAACGGAAAGCGGGAGAGGGGGGGGGGGCAGAATATCAGAATATCCCAACCATCCACTTGCTCCGCCACGGAAACCATTCATGCATCGTTCACGTCTGGTTAAAATGAGAAATGTATTAGGTCGGGTGATTACGGGGCATTAAATGGCACAAGCTGCTTACATTTAATTGTGTTTGTTTTCAATACGGAGCTGTGTGGCCGCGGGTAAACGGCAGCTATCCCTCCGCAAACACCCGCATGATTAAAATATGGGTGCAGCACAGCAACAGAGGGACGGGGGGGGGGCAATTTGATTCATGAAACCTGCTACGTTAATAGAAGCAATTATAAAGTGCATTTTTACAAATGAAAAAGACTTTACAATGAGGTTTAACATTCTTAATTTCGGTTAACCCCAAATACCAAGCACAGACGTGCCTCATATTATGTTGTGTGTATGTGACCTGGACAAAACACGACACTGGGATGCCCCCCCCCGCTCCCTCCATCACAGAACTGTATCCTTAACATCTGAATGGCACTGTAGCTTTTGAACAATTCCTCAGTGCCGTGACACTTCAGAAGAATGATTTTCTAAAGCGCAGCTTTTTCTTCCCGTCACTGTTATTTTTAAGAAGGAGGCGCAGTGGATTCCCCTCCCTTTATTCCCTCTATTTTTTTTTCCCTTACTGAAATCAGCTTAAAGCTCTGCAACGACTTTACCCTCCAAAATAGGAGAGCCACTCCATCAACGAGGGACAATAGTAGATTCTGACAAAAAGTCTGAGGGCGTTACGCCACCCTGCCATCACCAGGTTCCCCTTCCATACAGCCTCTGCCGGTGACTGGTAAATGCCACTTTCAATCTCTCTCCTTTCTCTCCCTTTTCCCTTTTCACTCCCGATTCCTTGCAACTCAATGGGTGTGTTAAGTATTGTGCGTTCTGACGGGGGCGGTGAGTCAGTCGGGATCATTAAAAGCAGGCCGAGCCTTTGGCCAGATCAAAATAATTAACTGGAGAGGTCACAAGCTAATGAAATGAAATGGGGGCCTGAAAGGAGCCCCTAAACGGTGCTCACTAATCCTCCCTTCACCTTGTTTTAGGGAGGGGTCAGAACTCTGCATTGGTAAGCCAGGGCACCTCTGCTGATAATAGGTTGTGGGGTGCCGGGGGGACCTGGAACTATGGATTTATGTGTGTGTGTGTGTGTGTGTGTGTGTGTGTGTGTGTGTGTGTGTGTGTGTGTGTGTGTGTGTGTGTGTGTGTGTGTGTGTGTGTGTGTGTGCGTGAGAGAGGGCGAGAGACTGAAAGAGAAAGATGCAAATAACATCGTGTAATTTGAGTCCATTCTGAGTCACAATTTTTTTTTTCTGAAAACAGGAGAAACTGTTCCCTGGAGGGGGTTTTCTTTTTTCGGTTGCTTTAATGCAAATCAGTTTTACGTAATAACGTGTGATTTACGGGTGGAAGGCAGTGAGGCCACCCTTCCTGTTCGTTTCCAGGAATGAGCAAAGCTTCAATAAGGACAGTTTGAGATGCAGTTTACTGAAGGAAAAGTGCGGAACTATTGTCAGCTACGTGAATTTGCGATAACCGGGAACTATATCAGTGAGATGAACGTTAATTATTAAAATGCCTCTTTAATGGATTGAAAGTCCAGAGTCCAGAACTTGTAAAGTTAACGTGCTTAGGTAGGTTATTCCTAAACAGAGACTAATACAAACATTATGGTATAATCCAAATGTGCATATCTAAGTCTATGAGTAAAATGTAGCCAACATAAGGCAGTGAAAACAGGCATAGAAAAAACGTAACTGAGGTTCAACATCACTGAACCTCCCTTTACCGTTTTTTCAAAGCCTAATCCTTCATGTGCTCTCATGTTTCCGTGTAGAATGCTTAAAAAACAAACCATTCATGACTAAGACCAAGTGTACACTCTGCTTTGATGCAATAAAGACGTCCCTTCTATTGACGTCCCTTCTATCGGCATGCAGAGATATTCACAAGACTTCTAAAAGAAAATATCATAAGTGACCTGCTGTCTGCCTGAATTGAACAATAGAAGAATGAAGCTCGGGATCCGATGCTGGAGGCGATGCGTGTCAGAGGCTGATGAAGCCGATGTGTCACCGTGAACAGGTTCTCCAGGGGCAGGCTGCAACCTGTCGAGGACCCAAGGACAAGGCTGTGTGTGCGTGTGTGCGCGCGCGTGTGTGTGCGCGTGTGTGTGTGCGCGTGTGTGTGCGCGCGTGTGTGTGTGTGCGCGTGAGGGGGACGTTTTTTAAGCAAGTTGAAGAAAAGGTATTTTCAAGGTTAAAGGGGGGACCTCTGATGTGCAGACAAACATACAATTTGGACACACACACACACACACACACACACACACACACACACTAGAGGACAACGTATTGGTGAGTGAGGGAATGCACCTGATCAACAGGCGCATGAAGTAAAGCCATTTAAACACACACACACAAAGACGAAACACACACACACACGCACACAAAGAAGAAACACACACACACACACACACAGACTGCAAGCCTACACACAACATGTTTTTATAAAAGACAGTTAAAGGGAGTTGCCGTTTTTTTTCTTTCTTTGATGCATTAACGACTCGTGTCCTCACAAACACGGGCGAGAACGGAGCAGGACAGCGGGAGGGGATGTGGTTTGGTTTGCACCTCATTTTTACGTTGCTTTGGACAAAAGTGTTAAAACGACTTCATTCCAAATATTAAAATGTGCATGTTTTGGGGTTATTTAGCCTGTCACAAATAACTCCAATGGCGGTCACCTGCTTACCAGCCAAGACTTCACTGCATTGCCAGGATTTTTATGGACGCCATAAGCGAGAGGGAAACTGAACCTCAGGCAGCAAAATGTACCCTGAGAAACCACAGAGGCCACATCTACTGTTTAATCACAATCAAGATGTCTCTAATAATAGTCATAACTTGCATTAAAATCAGCATCACTGCTCTCACTACTCCCTGAGTTGCACACTAAATCACATATACTTCCCATTGTCTCCAATTTAACTTGGTTTTAAGACTTAAGAATACCATCATCATTGTTGGCTACGGTTTTCTTAGACAGTCCAATGGACTCAATATTTTGTCCGCCATCCGTTTATCCTTCCTGAACTCATACTACATCCACGCTTACATTTCTCCTTCCAGACGGACGGGCCTTCCAGCATCGTTTACCAGATGATCTGCATCCACACGGCAACCTTCTCAAAAGTATGTGATCATCATCAATGCACAGTGGGCACGCGGGTGACAATGTAAACAGGAAGAAGACGGCATACACGGTCACGTGACAGGAGTGTGGCGAATCAGAGAAGGACCCGAAATGACCGCTTAGAACGGACGCAGATCATCTCGAAAAAAAATGCTGCAGCAATGTTCTTCTTTCCTAGTCAGCCGATACAAGTAAAATAAATGAAAAGCATCTCCTTCTCGAGGATATGCAGCCGTCTCTGTGAGCCATCGTTACATTCATTAGGCAAATATAGGCTCTGTATCACAGGAGTCCACCAGCGTCCAGTCTAACCCAGCACAATTAGCACATCCGTTGGAGAAGAATTACCCTGTAAAATGAGAATGCGCCGTACAAAAGAGGCAGGAGAACTGGAGTTGAAAAAAGAGCGTAAGTGTGAGGGAAAAGGGGGGAGAGAGGAGAAGTAAGGGAGGACGGGGATAGATTAAAATTGTTTGAATTGGGTCCACGCTCGCCCCATTCATTTGGTATTCTGCTCAAATCAGGGCTTTTGTTCGGCCTGGTGTGAAGTAGTGTCAATCATCTCGACCCGGTTTTGTAGAACGGGGGAAATTTATTATGAATTTGCTCCTGCAGATAATGAGGACTACCCCCTGCCTGCACCCCCCCCCCCCCCCTCCCACACACACACAAGCCACCCCTCCTCTCTCCCCTTTGCCTCCACCCCCATATCAATGCTGCAGAATAGGCAATAGAGAGCGAAGTTAGCGATCTCAGGGCCACTCGCACTCTGGGCTCACATCAAAGTGACAGAGACGTCCAATCAGATTTGTCTTACAGGCATTACATGATGAATATGGTGCGGCCGCAGCACAAAAGCGCCTTTGTGTCTCCTCCGAGCGGAGACTATTCACAGCGCGCCACAGCCAGCCAGAGTGGAAGTAAATGGCCAAAAGGGCCCGGGCCCAAAAAAAAAGCACCCAAACTTGGGCAGCACAATGGCCCATGCAAATCACGCCCCCCCCCCCCCCCCCCCCCCCCCACGCCCTCCCGCCACCTCCACCCTACCACACATCCCCAGCTACTCCATCCCTCCACCCTTCAGGTCGGAGCTTGGTTCCTCCTCTGCTGGGTTGTCTGAAGTTTAGGGCCTATTCACACATATACAGAGGTGTCTGTTAAAAGCGCTGAGCTGCATGCATTCAAACATTCGCTTGAAAAGAGAAAGATAATAGAAAAACATGAGTGTAATGACTTGGGCGCTGTGGGCGAGGCTCCTTCTTTTAATGTGGGGAGATTTCCTGCACATTGGAGTGACACTGTGATATTGAATGAAACCTGAAAGACCCATTTGCCACAGAGATAATATTTATATTCATCCAGATATCAATTCCTTCCACACAGCAATGAAACTCAGCGCCTGACTCCGATTCGCACTTTAGAACATCTTTGAACGATATTCAGTCCAATGAAAGTCCATTTTCCAACTCTGGGATAGAACATTTGAATTTGAATCACAAAACTATTAAACTCTCAATAGCCCTGATCAGTTCCTGTTATGCCATTAAAAGTACTTAATCCCCAAAGAAGATTCCATCTACAGCTCCCAAAACTCTAAATAAAGAGAGGAGGAGAGAGACTCTTTAAATGTAAATTGCCATCAGAGAGGCAATGTTACCTGCAGGGGACTGACCAGAGCATCAAGAGTGATTAGTGCAAAGTACTTGTGGGTCCCTTGTGCCTACTGCCAGGGACCTTACCGGATCAATAGCCAAGGGGTCAGCAGATTTTTCTGAACCAGCTGCCTCTCCCCGTCTGTATGTGTGTGTTTGACTACTCCAAGATGGTCTCAGCACATTTTCTGTAGTATAAACGTGTCTGTGACTCTGCTTAAACATTAACACCTCTGTAAGCATTGCTCAAGGTTGTGCCTCTCGTCTGCATCACTGCTCAGTCTGTGCTCTTCTTCACAGCTGTGTAGTATTTCACAGGGCAACTGTGGGTTTCTACGTTGTTCACACCTTTTGCATTAGTTAGTTATTTTCTGTGAGAGAAAAAAAACGTTATTTGTGCTACGGTAAACTCAGAAGGAATCGAGTGGTTTTATCTGCTAAAAGCTGTTTGTTTGGAATTGAATAATTAATTATAAACCTTAGAGAAGAAGCAGGTGATATTGTTGTCTTCATGCATAGTAGGGAATGACTGATGCACTTGTTGCTTTGTTGGCCGTGTGGCTATATGAGCTTTGATCGACGGGCTGCAGCTATTCCAATTATTGCTTGTAATTGAACGCAGCCTGTGTTCTTAGTTTACAGTCACCTTGAGATATTAATTCTAAATACATTTTGGAACATGATAAAAAAGTAATTCACCCCTATAAGTCAACCATCATTTACAGCTGGGAGTCATTACAGCATTAGTAACAGCTGAAGGAAAAACTGTTTAAGATTTCACTCAGCACTTATAAATAAAATAAATGGATGTTTTAATAGTTTCTATTATTATGTAAACTTGGCCTGCAATTAAAACTGTTCATGTCGTGAGAAATAAACTTTTTTAGCCTCCTTTCATTCATGCAAAATGGCTAAAAAGTCCACCGGGCACTGTGATGACTGCATGTGGAGCAACAGATGATCCCTCGCCGCCCCACTCTTTCCTCTTGTAATCTATATATGTTCGCATTTGGCATTTCCATAGTTCATGCATACATCATGGCTTTGCGAAGGAAAACGCATGCATAAATGAGCTGCATTTAAGTGACCATTCATCATTGGATTACGACAACATTTACATGTATTGTAAGCGAAGAGGACATGAATAAATCTATTTTTGCCCTTGCTCATTCCAAACGGCTGAGGAGAGAAATTGCATATCCATCTTAATAGACAGGAGACATGACCTTATTTCTACTTTGTGCTCTGGCCTCTGCTTGACACTGAAGGACATCAGAAACATCATTTCAAGCGTATAATAATGGAGCAGCGGGGTATTTCGTGCCTTTGATTTGTCTTTTTGAGGCCCTGTGACGTAGGAGGCTATAAAGCAGAGCGTAATTAATGTCATTCATCATTTGTAGGAGCGACGGGCCTCACATCAAATACGCGAGCCATTAACCAATGGGAGCGCGAGAGCCTTTGTCACCAAGCACAGGCACGTGGCTTACACCTGCAAGCTGCAGTGGTTGTGCGCGCGTGTGTGCGTGTGTGTGAAAGAAAGAAAAGGCGCGTGCGCGCGAGAGAGAGAGAGAGAGAGGTGGAGCGTGTATTAATGTCTGTGGCACACTTTTAGGTGCAAGAAAACAAGCAACCTTTTCATTTTTGGATTGAAGTTGGAAGATAAAAATGTATTTGAGTTTTTCTAATTTAACAGAAAATATTAACCATATACCAACTTTAATCCGCCTCACTTCCCCACTCCCACAGAGAGCACCGGGTGAAATTAAACTCGTTATTTCTCGTTCTGCCTGGCTGCATTTTGCAACAGTGTTTAATTCCAATAGAAAATCTTCCATAATTGGCATAATGAGGCGCAAAGGCGCACACAATAGTGCTCACTATGTGGCGTCGGGCTCCCCATTTCGCAGGAGATGGGCTTTTTGATTTCACTGTGTGCCCCATGAAAAACACAGTTGGGGATACAACTAGTCTACAACCCCGGGTTTTTATTTAGATTGATCTCAATCGGGCAATAAGAATTTTGACCTCTGTCATTGTCTCGCTGACTTTCCCCGGGCCGTATTTCAAAGCGTCTATACCCTTTGAGAGGCGTGAATTATCCCCCCCCCCCCCCCCCTCCTCACCCTCTCTTCCTACGCTCCAGGCCCTCTGGGCTATTGGGTAAAGGCAGGAGTATACGCAAAGGAAACAATGCGATGCATGAAACGTAATATTAATCTCCTTGTCCTGAATGGAGACAAAGCGCCGTAGAAGGTGCGCGTCCATAATGGTTATTGAGTGCTCACCCAGCTGCGCAATCTTCCCCCGTGTGCGCAGGCAAGGCGGCTAAAGGTCATGCGCGAGCTTTGAATGGAAGAGAAGCTCACTAGTTTGCTCAATTACCGCCACACACACACACACACACACACACACACACACACACACACACACACACACACACACAAACAAACACACGTGTAAGAATAAATGTGTGCGGCATCACTGTAAGAACCAAACCACTGCAGAAGCATATTATATAAATAGAATCATCTTTATTTATAAAACTTGTTTTACACAAAATATATCTGTTAAAATCAAATATTTACACTTCAGGCTACGGGACGTGGAGAACAAGTGCATACATTGGTAAAGGTCTCCTTTTGAAATTTAAAGAAGAAGAAGCAGAAGAAAAGGAAAACAATGTGTCACAGGTTGCCTTGATATTGTTGTCCAGTCACACAAATACATGGCAACTCACTGCCTCACTGACAGCCGGCTGCTCAACAACATTGTTTGTTTGACTCATGTACAAAAATATGTGCCCTTCATGTGGAAACTATTCTTTGACACAATGATGTTTTTTTTTTTTTTTTAGTATGAAAAGGGACCAGCAACGACGCGTTATCTTTGTTTATTGTCTTTTCCAGAGGACGTGGCAGAGAGATGCGGTCTTCATCCAACAAGTCCTCTGGAGGCCGCATCGCCAAACCTGCTGACTCACGTCTTTTGATTGCACTTCATCAGGTCTTTCCTTCCACGCGTCAACGTAACACTGAGTCCAACTCCCTCCTTCGTGTGGGGACTCAGAGACTCTCTCTCTCTCTCTCTCTCTCTCTCTCTCGCTCTCTCTCTCTCTCTATTGCTTTGCAGCCCGGTTTGAGGGAGGGAGGCAACAGATCACTTCCAAGGATCACAGCGAGACTGATCTGACGCCTTTACCAAGTGTTTTCGGAAAGAACGCATATTTTTACGCACAGGCGCTGCCGTCGTCCTCAGTACCGGTCGAACCAGGTTGTAAAGTCCAACAGCTCCTGTTCCTCGGAACTCAGAGGCTCATAACTGCCCTCGTCCGATGAGTAGGTGGAGTGAGGCGACTCCGGGTCGGCGGAGTAGCTGTTGGAGATGGCCGGGGAGGGCAACCCGCACTGGAAAGCGGCCGACACCGCGTCGTGTTCGTCCAGCAGTTGCTGCAAAGCCCTGATGTACTCCACCGCAGACCTCAGGGTCTCCACTTTGCTCATCTTCTTGTTGGCGGCGCCGTTGGGCACGTGCTGACGCAGCGTCTGGAAACCCATGTTGACCTGCTTGACCCGGTTCCTCTCCCGTTCGTTCCGCCGGGCCACGGCAACGGGCTGCTGCTGAGGGATGGAGTAGCCGAGGCCGTTGAAGCTCAGCCGCCGCTTGCAGCGCAGGAGCTCGGGCGAGCTGGAGCGCTGTCTCTTCAGCACCTTGGTTTTACTCTGGAAGCCCGCGGCGTCGGCGCCGGGGTGCGCGGCGGGGTCCGCGCAGTCCTGGGCCGGGGCGTGCAGGCTGATGCTGGCGTGTCTTTCGGTAAATCCAAAGGTGAAGGCGGTCTGCGTGGTGGTGATGGTGGTCGTTTCCATCTCGCCCGATGGGGTTTTGTTCTGAAGTGACGGGAGGCAGAGGTGCGAGCGCAGCCTCTGGTCGGTGGGACGAGAAGAGGCGGAAAGGGGGCTGGCAGCGCACAGCTCTCGTGTCCTTCGCGTGGGGGACCGTGTGGCTAACTCGAGTCCAAGTCTCTCTTGACTACTTACTCCACGAGCCGATCTGACCCAAACTTTGGCAGCACTCTTCTTTTTCAACACGCGCCCCGACGCACACCCCACCCACCCACCCCCCTTTTTTTTGGGAGACGCACGCTTCGTGGCGAGGCCCCGCCCCCGCTGTGTGATTCTTCTGCACGCCGACTCCCCCCGGGCCAGGCGCGTGGCTCCGGGAGCTCAATAAACAATCCCGAGCTTTCACTGGGCCGGGAGCACGCGCTGAGCTCATTTACATTCCTATGTCCCCCCAACTTGAAGGCCCATTGGTCGATTCAAACGGCCTGCAACCGTGCAAAGGGGAAAGTAAGGCGGACAAAAAAAAGAATGGTTTGGTTCTTTGAAATGCCTTTTGAATTTGACAATGTACCCTTGGCAAGTCTTCAAATTATCAGCCCCCACTAACCCCCTTCCTCCCCCCATCGGCCATCATTCTCCTCGAGCCCTTTGCAACACAAATACCAAGGACGCTCTCCCCTGTATCCAGGCTACGGCTTTACAGTGCTAAATAAAGTGCAAGCGTGTCTCCGTGCGTAATGATTGGCAGGACGCGATACACTTTTTATGACGCGCAGGCGTCCGGATGCCCCCGCGTGCTTTATTACACACTCTGCAGGTCCAGTTTGTGGACACTTTCTTGACAGGTGGAAAGTCTTGTTAAATTAAATACAACTGTTGAACTCCCAGCTGAATGCAACCTTTACACTTGTTTTATTGTTTGATTATAGTGTTATGCGTAATATGCGTTTACCACAAAGTCTGGTAAAAACCAAAGCGCAACTCGTAAGTACAGATGCGTGAACGCAGCATTTCAGCACCACATGTGACTGGACAGTGAAACACAATAATGGCTTCGTCGTCCTCCAGTAGACGGAAGTAGTATTTGCTTCAAACCGATTTGGCTTCATTCGGCATTGTTAAAATACCATTTTGAAATACGTTTCGTGACAGTCTCCTTACCAGCAAATTCTAGAAGCGAAGGAGTGTGAGTCGAAATGAGAAGACCGTTGCCTTTTTAATAAAAGTGGGACACTCGTGGCCTCTAGTGGCAGAACATGATACAGGAACTGTGACAACAAGGACGCAGAGGACACCACACATAGAAAAGACAGATCTTGAGGACTTTTATTTCCAACAAAAGCTTTATTCATTTTTTTTTTTTAAATGAATTGAGAAAATCTTTATTTGAATACTACTGATGAATGTACATGAAATGCTCGCTTAATAATCACTTTTGCCTGATGACTAAAAAAGTTGTTCACTATTCATATATAAGAGACATCATTTATCTAGTTTCATACAAAATAAAATGGAACTCACTTTGCACCTCTTTGAAATATCACAGCTTGCACCATCTTTTTTACTTCTAAATATTAATATATATTTAAAGCTGAAGAACGTTCATGTTAAGATATGCAATCCCATTATTAATGGTTAAACGTATTGATACATCATTACTCTCATTTGGTTCTTGACATCTATACAGAGCACTTTACACAAACTTCATTTTATTCAAATAAAAAATGACAGCGCAAATATTGATTGTCACACTCAGTCAATGTATAACCAATTTCTTTCTTTATGGTTGTGTTCTGAAGGTAATATTATTCAACTGTGCAAATGTTGACTTGCTTTGGCCTGATGTATGCTTTTTCATGCTTCTCTTAATGAATTGAATGCTTTGACTTTTAATTGTAATGCTCGCTTTCAAACACAAATCTTTCTCTACCTTGTTAACAGCAGAGGGCGCAAAATGAAAATAAAACGGTAGATCACAGTAGATCGTTCAACACAGGTCATTTAGAGCCTTTCAAATGACACATCTCTCCATGCTACGTAAAAACTAGTGTCTAATAAATTTGCCATCATAAAAAACGCACTATAATCATGTACTATGATAACCTTTGCTAAAGAAGTCTTGGCAAGACTTTGTCATGCTTTAATTTGTCGATTATTAGTGAGATTTCTGCATCAGGATGACTTAATTAGTTTGCAAATATATCAAGACAAATCAGTGTGCGTGTTCTCAGTTTGCCAAACAATGAGTCATGCATGGACAGCCTGGGGAGATGTGAAGTACAAAGTTCAACAAACAGTTCATTGGGTGTGACTAACTCTTTGATACATTACATAAAAGTCACGCATATATTGTATATTTATATCAAAATATATCCACATGATATATGTATTTATATATGTATATTATACAATTTTATTATTTCCTATACTATTGTTTTCCTCAGTCCAGCCACGGAAATACACTCACACCTATCAATTAAGTCTGTGTCACTGTCAGGTGAAGGTGTGGCTGTTTATGAGAACCGTGGCAGGTTTCTTTTAAATACACTCACACTGCAGTGGCTCAAGTCAACATGGCCTCACATCGAACACGCGCCGCAGGTGAGAGAAAGAGAAATAATGCTGGTGAAGTGTGCGTGTGTAACAACAATTGTGCCTATAAAGTGTGGCATATCATGTAGTAGACACTCACATGCCGGCATGCACAGGGACTAGAAAAAGTGCTCAAAGCAAAACAGCGCACCGTTCTGTCAAAGATCTGCTCTGCGTCTGCCACTAAATATTCAATATTTCAATTTACAGAACAACACATGTATGATATTGCCTTTATATTTAGAAAACAAGTGTGAAATAGGATGTGAGCCATCCGTGTCATCTTTCAATAACCGAGCTCTCCTTCCTGAGAGGCCTGTGCATTCTCGAGGGGCCTCCAACAAGGACGAAGCAGTATTTCCAGTGAGCTCGAAAGGGGAAGTGCTCCATCATAATACGTATCGCTTCTCTATTACTCACAGATGTGTACTGGGCTATGGCCGTGTTAGCCATAGTTCTTAAACAGAGACGGATACAAGCTTCATGAAGCCGTAGGTCATCCCTTCCGCAGTCTGCGGTCAGAACGCGGCCAGAGAAAAAAAAGCAATCTCCACGAGAAGTGAGTAAAGTGAAGTAGGATTGGCATGCACAGTAACCTGACCTTTAGTTTGAGGATAAAACGGTTGAATAAGATTCCAGTGGACGAGAAGCAAATAAATAATTAAGTTTTACTTTTGGGCACGCAGGAAACACAGATGCTAGAAAGAGGAATTGGAGCAAGCTGAGTAGTGTTTTTGAGTAATATACTGAGGATCAAAATGTATGTCGTGGAAAAAAGGGAAACTCCACTGCACTCTCACTTAATGTCTGGCTATTCGTATTTTTGTCTCATTGCAACTCATGACACAACCACACACCTGCAGGTTTTTTACTCTGAAAGTCCCGTATTACACTTGAATTAGCAGCACATATGTTACAAACTATGGAACACTCGCAGGTGGATTCCTTTGACCATATTCTGCAGAACAGGGCTGGTTTCGTGGGTATCTGTTTAAGAAAGAAATCCCTAAAAACAGCCTACAGGTCAGAGCAGGTTGATAACTCACCATCACATGGGAAATACCTATGAAATAATACTAGGGATACGTTTGAAAATGTGTTAGGGGTGAACGGTCATGATGACCTTATGTTGTCTCATTTATTCCAGATCACATAGAAAAAATCTAATAAGCCTAAACCTAATAAGACCACAGGCCTCATTACAGGGTTCTTACCAACAACAAAACCCCATCGACATAAAGATATGACAGCAATGATGCTAATTCTCTACCGAGATCTTGGTTAAAGCTATGAAATGAAACTTGGCACACAGACCCCTATCGCCTACTTTTTATTTTTACCTTCTGCATGTACTTCATCTGCCAATGCAAAGTACAAACTGTTGCATGTTGAATGCATTCAATTAAACCCATCACAAGTACGTTTTACCCGGAGCTTTGACCCTCGTGCTGATGAGGGGCTTTTGGGGGCTCAGAATAGATACAAAAGCATGCTGGCCTACAAACACTGCAGAATGACACTGGATAACTTTAATCATTTGGGACATACAGAGGACATTTTGGTTTAGTTCGTGCATCAGATTTCACTCTGAATATACTTTTGTAACTCTCATTGGCTGTATGACTCTGCAGCTTCATGCATACTAGTTACACACTGTGGAATTAGAGCAACTCTATTAGGTATTCACACACCAGTTATAATAAAGGGCAATATTATGAAGAAATGTGGCCACGTCGCGAGGACCGCCCACGTGAAAACATCCCTTTGAAAACCTCGACGATGAAACGCGGGCTGTTGTGGTGACGCAAGAAAAGAGAATAACCGGAAAGACTCTTTTTCCGACTGCAGCTTCCACTTTCCCAACCAAACGATCGCTACGTCCGGTCTGCAGAGGGAGCGTTTCGTTCCGGAGGAGGTCCCTTCTCGCTTTTCCTTCAATCAAACTCGCTCTCTGCCTGCGCCGGAAATGCTGACGTGGTTGCGCCGTTACCCCGGGGGAGGAGACGGCGAAACCCCAAAGAGCGTCACTGATGTTATTTATACCAAAGGCTGCAAAGGTGCATCGAGGATCACACATCAACAGCGAGCGAGAGCAACTCTCCGATCCGAGAAATGCAAAGGTAGGCAGACCAGCCCGCATGCCTCTTCCTATGACGTTTCCTTCTTTGCTTGGGGCTGTGAGTGGATTGACGCGCGTGTTGAGGTTGTAGGTTGCCCGAGTAAAGATTAAATGAGAATCCCTTCTTGTATGTCGCTGATCGTTGCTTGTGCACACCATGCCAAGGGTCACAGGGTGCTGTGGGCGTCGTATAGCCATTGAACTGTCAGCATTCAACCCATAGCCGTAGTGTGTGTGCGCGGGTGCGCGCGTGTGTGTGTGTGTGTGTGTGTGTGTGTGTGTGTGTGTGTGTGTGTGTGTGTGTGTGTGTGTGTGTGTCCATTTCCTCCCTCTGCTCTTGGGAAGTGTTTCACCGAAGAAGAAGCAGCACGCTGATCTGTCATGTGTCCCTCTCAGCCCTCCCAAGCCTCCGTTCGCCCGCTGGCTCATAGAGCAGGTGGAGACGGGCCAGTACACGGGCCTCCGCTACGAAGGCCAAAACAGGTTCAGAGTCCCCTGGAAGCACAACTCCAGAAAGGACTGCAGCGATGAAGACTGTAAAATATTCCGAGTAGGTTCAACCGCCTCCATTCAACTTCACCTATCTTACCTCACACTGCACGATAAGATCACATGCCGATGGCTTTGTTGACATCTGTTTGACGCTGTATTGTGTCACTACTGTATTTCCATTTGGTAAGAAACTGTTCCACCAACATTCCTCAGGTGGATTCTAGATGAAAATCCCCCATCAAGTCATTTCCGCTACAGGGCTTAATTATGGCAGGGGAAATTATAGCATAGCAACAGCTGTGGAGCGCTTGCACTTCCCTCGAGCCAAAGCTGAGGCTCAGTAGAGATGCCACAGGGGAAGTAGGTCGAAAGACACTCGTAGCTTGAGAACGATGGAAAGATCGCTGTACCGTGTCTTTATTGGACTGTACCTTTTTTTTGCATTTAAATGTTCTTTTGTGGCACACAGGCATGGGCGGTAGCAAGTGGAAAAATCCACGAGTTCCCCAACAACAAGGCCAGGTGGAAAACCAACTTCCGATGCGCCATGAATAACATCGATAAGCGCTTCAAGATGATAATGGATAATTCCAAGAATTTGGACGACCCTCATAAGATCTTCGAGATTATCGACGCTGAGTGTAAAACGATAGTCCCTTAATCCACGTTCCGCTTCCATCATTTATTTTGAAGTTGAATGCAAATGAAACGATGTCTCTCTCTTTCTTTACCTGCAGACAACTATGAAAGTCCACCGACTCAAGACTCCCCGGGGGATTCTTACATGCGTCCTGATATATGCAGCTTCCCCATAGAAGATTTCCCCATTGAAGACGAGGTGCCGTATTGCCTAGAGCGCACTTTCACTTCTCTGTTGATTTGGTTTCATATCACAAAGTCCTTTTCAATACTCACTAGATGCCTAAATATGCTAATTTCTTCTTCAAACAGCTTATTCTACTTGACAATTTAATGGCCTTGGATCTCGGAAACCAGACATCAGGTAGGGGGGCTCATGCTCAGGGAGATACCATACAAGTCATGGTTGAATTTCCTCCTTCCCTGTTCATCTTTTTACATGGTGAAATGAGAACAAATGTTATTTTCAATGTGCTTTTTATTTGCTTTACTAGAGAATATGGCAGAGGACTTTAGCCGCTACCCCGTAGCAGCTGAGCACCACCTGCAGCCTGCACCAGACCAGCCTTCTTACTGTGAGGGTACGTTTGGCCAAATACTCAAATTCCTTTATTGAAATGCAAGACGGGAAAGAAATGATTGTAATTTGTCATGTGTAAGTATTTGGTTGTGTTTTTGCTGGTTCTTTTTCAGTAAATCCTCCACCAGTCCTAAGTTCACCTCCGCAGCAGCCTAGTATATTTGACCTGGAGGTCTCCATCCACTACAGGAAACGGGAAATGCTAAAGGTCACATTGAGCACTGCCCTTCTCCAGCTACACTACCAGCACGAGAGCCCTGAGCTCGACGGCCATCGCATCCGCTTCCCCTCCACAGACGGTCTGCTGGACCAAAGACAGGTAGGCGGTGACCTGGACATTTAAGGAAACCTCCCCAAAACTACTGAATGCAAAAACACCTCCCAGCAGTTTCTCACTTTCTTTCGCCTATTTCATCAAACATATTCCAAAATTATATTGTTTCAACATAAAACATTGACATTAAACATTAAGTCGTCCATTGTTTACCAGCAGTGTTCCTCTACCCCGCCTCTGCATTACTAGGGTTGCAAAGGGGCAGAAAGTTTCCGGAAAGTTTCCACGGGAAGTTTGGCTCGGCAATTTTTGGCAAAAAAAATCTTTTTTTGCAAAAGTCTATAACGGGGAACTTAAATGTAGTTGAGAACAAGACTATGCACGCCGAGCTCAGCTGGTTGGGAACATTGTCTGCCAGAAACCTAAACGTAAACATGAACGTCTTTGTCATTACTGAGCATATTGATTATTTGGTAAACTGAAGCCATGTTCATTTTAATACCAAGTTTATTTGTATACAGCAGTGAGAGTAGGATGTATGTATGTCCACACAAAAGTACACCATCACCTCAATTATTATCATACATTAAGCTTTCGGGGTCCATCAAAAAGTTGGGCAACTTGTCCCACTACAGCAGAGGCCACACTACTGCATTTGAGCACGAGTTTTGATGATATTACTGGGGTGAATATATTAAGACAAACAAGTCATTAACAAACTGGCAGCCTATCGTTGGAGAAGATGTATTCATTTTGAGCTGACCTGAGCGCGAGATGGGCATGGCTACTCTAGAGTAAGATAGCCGTCTTACTATCTGGATGTCTCGTCAAGTCAGGTGTCTGACTCCAGAATGTTTTATGGATGAAGGTATCTCAAAAATACGTTTTTGAACAGTCTTTTAAGATAGTTGATGCGTAGATGACAATGTGTGCCATTGGTGTGCTGAAAGAACGGAGGCTATCTAACGTAGGCTAACGTGCTAATGTTAGAAAGTTGGCTGACGCCTCGCAAATCACATCAACCATTATTGCTGGTTACAATAATGGAGTTATCGGATAGAACAGTGTTTTTATTTCTCAGTAACCTTTGAAAAATCTAAGCGAGAAAACGGCAAAAGATGTACATTTAATAAAAAAACTCACCGTCAAGCAGATGATTTCATGGTATTTTATAAAAGCGGAAGAGACCGAATAACAGATTTCGAACAGGAAGGTAGTAAGACTGCATTTTAAGAGTTTTCAAAAAACGTAGAGAATGACAGATTACGACTCCAATTCATTTCAATGGCCAATGCTATGCTAGCTACTTCCGCCAAGGAAGGGGGGGACCTTCACTCAGGTGTAGTTACTAACATAACTGCCATGGCTACAGAAAAGCATAAAGCTAAACGAAAGACAGTGAGCGTCTGTGTGTTTGTTAGTTATTTTACCGCCACCTTGCTGTCCTGCTGTTGTTTTTTTAAATGTTTTATTAGACATGTTTGCATGCATGCCTGCTTATGACACGGTAAATACAGTTAAATTACCCCCAAATTTCCCATTTATTTCTGGTAATTCCTGTTAATTCTCGTGAAAAGTTTTCAACTTTGAATATTCCTGGAATTTTGCAACCCTTCTTCTCTGGGTTAGCACCAGTTGTGGATGTCAGTGGGATGTTGTGGATGTCAGTGGGATAGTGTGAACCGATCAGCAGGAATGTGCATTATGTCAGTGACTCAGCGTCCTGTGGATGCACAAGATCCAACAAGACTCTGAGCCACTCATAGAAACTCCACAGCACCCATTTAAGGGATTATAATGTCTCTGTTTATAAGAAATGGCCGCATCACAGGCTGCAATGTGCAATGAAAGGGATCTGAAAAGTTTTGTTTTCTCCACCACATCTCTATCGGAGGTTTGTCAGAAATGTTATTCTTCTTTTGACACTCCGCATAACATGAAATATAGAAATGCACCAGACAAGAAAAATACTGAAAATTTAGGCTGGAATGTCCCCACACGTTTATAGACCATACACTGCTCTACATAATAAGTGTGCCGACATATTTCAGGTTGAGTTCACCAACCGCATCCTCAACAACATCCAGAGGGGTCTCTTCCTGGAGGTGCAGGACACTGGCATCTATGCCTGGAGACAGGACAGGTGCCACGTGTTTGCCAGCACCAGTGACCCCTCAGTGGCTCACCCAGAGCCCAGCAAGCTGCTCCAGAACACCAGGGTGGAGCTCCTCAGCTTTGAGAAGTATGTAAATGGTAGGTGTGGACATCATGATGATTTGAACTAAATTCAGACTCATCGTCTATAGTTCTGCTGTTCCTCCTCACGTGAAATACGTGACTTAAATGGTGATTAATCGAGTTCTGTTGCAGAACTGAAGCAGTTTAGAGACAACAACGGCGGCTCTCCAGAGTACACCATCAACATGTGCTTCGGAGAGAAGTTCCCCGATGGAAAACCTTTGGAGAAGAAGCTCATCGTAGTCAAAGTAACCCTCCTTCCTGCTTTGCATAATCTTCACACACACTCGGTATTTGCCTCTCTTTTAGTTGTGCCTTCGTTTTTTCCTTTATAAGAGCTGTAAAATGTGTCCCCTTGTCCATGCAGGTGGTCCCTCTGATCTGTCGACACTACCATGAGATCGCCCAGATGGAAGGAGCCTCGTCTCTTCACAGCGCCAACGTCAGCCTACAGATTTCACACAACAGCCTTTACGATCTCATTAGCTCGGTCTTTGGACTGCCGACAGAGGAAGAGTCCGCACGGCCCGCAGCACCTTTACTACCTCAGTCCTGAATTTGGGCGTCTCACTTTCCCCCCCGAAAGGGGACTATTCCAACGACCCGCGCTTACCCAAAGATTTGCTACAAAGTGAGCAGAATGAATTTGCTATTGCATTAATGGGCCACGTTTATTGAGCCTTGCTCATGGGGTTGTGTCACTTAAACTTAAAGGAAAAAAAGTGACATTTTATCACTACATAAATAAGTGAACTTCTCTACTATTGGACTGTTGCGTTACTCAACCCAATGGCCTCAAATATGATTTCCTTATGTCATAACTGTAAATATCAAATCATCTATTAATAAGCGTATGGTTCAGTTAACGTATGAATGCCTAACATGGTTATCGTGCGGTAAACATGTAACGTTTTTGCTTTTTGATTGTGCGTTTATGAGCCATTAAAAGTTTAAATTAATATATATGTGGAACTTTTTTTATTAACTGAAATATATATATATATATCTATATCCGTTTGAATTGTTTTTGCTGTTCGAAATTAGTTTGACATGTTATTTTTTACAAACAATGATAGACATTTGAATTGTATGACTAAAAGGTACCTAAAGTCTGTTGTGCGGTGGTGAATAAAGGAATTGCTGGATACGGTTTTATCTTCAGAAGTATCACTTCTCCAACTCCTTAAAACCAAATAGGACATTGAGCAGGTAAAGCATCAAACTGAGACGAAACCTTGTTTATATCCTCAGTGATTTATTCGTATTTGTGTTTTCTCTTAGAAACAGCTGACCTGTCTGATCAAGTAAATGCTGAAAAAGTGAAACACATTCAGATAAACATGAGCACCTGTTTTTATAGATTCCTCTACCACTCATCTTTATAAAGCCGGCTTAAACGTGACAACAAAGAACAAGTCCGCCCGCCGCTTAACAAACTACTGGAGACAACAAAATGGTGGACATGCAAAATGAGTTGGCTTTAGGACGATGAATCCACAGTGAGAAGTACTGCAGGCAAACAGAACGTATTCCTATAATACTGACAACTAAAAGGCCGTGTGGTGTTTTTCATATCGACCTTGAAAAGTGTTGCATGTTCCTTTTTTTTAAATCAGATTATATATATTTATCTCACAAAAGCATGACATGTGCCATTAACACGAATATATACATCAAATGCAAAATAAAAAAACAACCCTGTAGTTTAAATGTTTGTGTACATGAGCACCAGGTAAGGCGGTGAAAAAATAAGAACATTATAATAATCGGACTGCAGCTCAGCCACTGAGACATGAAGTGTGTATTATTCCCTTTCTTGCCCAAATAAAATCTACCCAATGAATTCTTGAGTGGTGATCCATTGAAGGAAATGTTACATTAATATCATCCTCCTCATTATTTCCATTTGTTAATGTGTTCGTTTATCCCTACCATCTTGAAAAATACAAGACATTCCCTGGTTCTCTAAAACCAGTAAATTGTTGAAAAAACGGATACGATTCAAAAGGTTTGTTCTGAACATAAACGCATCTGCCTGAAAAGAAGAGACTGTTCCTTTCAAACTGCTGAGAAAGAGTTTGCCTGCAGTATGCTGGAGCAGATTCAGCTCATGGCCACGAGGGATGTCAACAGAGCCTTTAAAATACAAAACACAATCAACTATGAACTCAAATCATTTATGTCATTCGCAACAGGCAGAATGTCAGTAAACAGATGAAAGGAACAGAAGTTGAGATTATATATATATATATAATCCAATCTATATTATTTACAACCAAATCTAAAATTGTACAATTACCCTACTCATAAATGTTCTACAAAAATTGCATAACAGTGTTGTTTTTGAAGGATGTCTTTGACGTGCATCCTTCGCACCTCTTAGGTTTGCCACTGATAAATACTCCTTTAATCCCACAGAGAAAAAACAGACACATGGAAGTCAAAGCCCAGGCAGCATCCTCCCTGGTTCAGCGCTTCATGAGGGGGCTTTGCGGTTTGCCTCTTCAAGGCACAACCTCAAGGTCTCCCAGGAAGTCGCTGAGCCGGAGTGAACAGAGGGGCCGGTCCAAGAGCACTACGTCATCAGGCAGAAATCAAGTGGTCAACGGAAACAAATTCAAAGTTTGTCCTAAAACTTCAGGATAGACAGCTCGACTTTACAGGAAGTGTTCCATCTCGAAGCTTTAAGCAAAACCTCAAGCAGCCGTCACGAGTGTGTTAGCCCGAGTTTGATGGTGGCAGGACACAAAGTGAAACATTTAGTGCTTGGAGCCGTCCTCGCCTTTTTGTTACGCCCCCTCATGGACTGTCAGAGGTCCTCCCATCCTCGGCCTCCTGTGCCTGTCCCGAGTCCTCTCCTTTCCTGCGTTTCCTTGCGTGTTTGTATTTGTCCACGTATGCCTTGACCAGATTGCCCACCTTCACAGGGTTGATCTCCCCACTCTTGCTGTGGCACACCTGATGACCAGGAACACAACACAGTCGCACATGTCAATTCTGGTCCCGTTTTAAGTTGATCGGCGGTCGGCGACAAAACCACACGTGAACCCACCTTCTGGACGGCTTTGCGTAGGATCTCTTTGTACTCGTCCTTGTCGATGTCCCTCCTCTGGTAGAAAGGCTTGATGGCAAGCTTCACCTCTTCCACAGCTCGCTCCTGCATGTGCAGCTTCTTCAAATACTGACGGCAAAAGTAAAACAGCAAAATTAGCGGTTCTATTAATTAGTACGCTGGCTATTATTTAGCATGCTGTAGTGGGCGTAGGGACATTTATTTACAACCAAAGATTCGTTGACTGTTCAAAGCCTATGGATTCAAAAGCCGGGGTCACCTGGTCTTTCCTCGGCAAATCCCCTTCCTCCGCGTCTCCTTGCTCCCCTTCGGATGTCGAGGAGGAACTGAGCGGACCAACAGCAGTGGTCTTGGAGGGGTGTCTGGCAGCTCCGGGGATTTCCTGTTTAAGTAAATAGAGATTATAGGAATGAAGACAGATTTTACATTTTATTTTAACATAATGTGGGAAAATGGTGAAGAATGGCCATTATAATTTCCCATTGTCGATCAAGAGTGCATCCGGAAAGTATTCACAGCGCTTCACGATCTACACATTGTTATGTTGCTGCCTTATTTCAAACTGGAAAGACATGTTTCTTTCTAAAAAGTCTACACACCAATACCCCATAATGAAAGTGAAAAGGGGTTTTGGGAAATTTTTGCAAATCTATTAAAAACAAAGCCAGACGGAAGCCCCTCCTCGGTAAAAAGCACACGACAGTCCACCTGGAGTTCGCCAAAGCGGAAGGACTCTCGTTCAACAAGAGACAAAATTCTCTGCGTCTGATGAAACAAAGGTTGAAGTCTTTGGCCTGAATGCAGAGCATCACGTCTGGAGGAAACCAGGCGCTGCTCCTCGCCTGGCCAGCAACATCCCTGCGGTGAAGCGTGGTGGTGGTGGCAGCATCACGCTGCGGTGATGCTCTTCAGTGGCAGGAAGTTGGGAGACCAGTCAGGATTGAGGGAAAGATGAATGCAGCAATGCACATGGACATCCTCGATGAAAACCTGCCCCAGAGCGCTGTGGACCTCAGACTGGGGCGACGGTTCATCTTTCAACGGGACAGCAACCCGAAGCACACAGCCAGGACAACAAAGGACAACTCTGAATGTCCGGGTCGGAGCCCTGACTGAAAATGGCTGCGCAATGACTCTCCCCATCCGACCTGATGGAACTTGAGAGGTTCTGCAAAGGAGAATGGGAGGACCTTCCCAGAAACGGGTGTGCCAAGCTTTTGGCATCGTACTTAAGACTTTAGGGTGTAACTGCTGCCAAAAGGTGCTTCAACAAAGTATTGCGCAAAGGCTGTGAATTTCGTTTATTTTTAATGAATTTGAAAAACCTTTTATCAAGCATTTGTCACCATGTAGTATGTCAAATTTTGAGGAAAAAAATTAATTTTGGAATAAGGCTGTAACATAACAAAATGTGAGACGCTGTGAATACTTTCCGGATGCACTGCATTTCAAAATACAGTCTCATATTGTAGTCCAAAGCTTTTGTAGGAACGACTGTGCAAAGGACTTAGTAGGGAATGTGTGATTAAATGTGTAGACAACAGTTTTCCATTGTAATTTTCAAAGAATACTTTACTTTTGTTGTTCGAAACTACTTCAGTATCGACCATGACGAAGCAGACTGTAGAGAACACGTCTGCCTCCTCTGGATAAACACTGCCACCTTCTGGTCATTTAACCTCTTTGTACACTTGATGACGAAAAAAACTTGTCTGCAGAAATGTTAGGCCGTCTCCGCGGTAACGCACGACTGCGTCCTACCTGACTGGAGGTCTGGACGGCTGAAGACGGTCTGCGAGCTCCTTCCTGCTTCAGCTTCAATTTGTACAGAGAAAGCTCTAGACAAGACAAAATCCAGAGAACGTCAAGATGAAGTTCTCCACAAGTTGAACGTGCGCGTCAGAAAGAATAAAAAGTGGAGCAATGAAGCGGCAACACTTACTGCTTGCAGATTTCTGTGGCTGAGGCCCCTCAGGCTCCTGTATGTTCCAGGTAACCCTCTTCACCTGAGCCTTAGCTTTTGCTCCCCCTGCAGCAGACACCGGTTCTTTCTTCTCCTCTCCGACCTCTGGCTTTTGTTCGACGCACGCGGCGCTTTCCCCTGCGCACTCAGACTTCACACGGTCCAGGTTGTCCAGCATGACGTCCACGTTAAAGTCGTCGTCATCGTCGTCTGAGGGTTGCAGAACTTCCTGCTTCACAGGGAGAGGCAGCCCGGAGGCGCCCGGTTGTCCCACGGGGGCCGTGGACTCTGCGTGAGACGCAGCGGCCGGCGCTTCCCGGAGAGCGTCTGCCGTGGTCGGGGCAGGGGACGAGGTGAAGTGGCACAACTCTGGGGAACCTGGCTCAGATTTAACGAAGGGGGCTTCACAGATCTCCGTCTTGATTTCAAACATCTCCGTCTTAATGGGGTCTTCTCTGCTTCCCTCCTCGTCTTTAGCTGCGGTCGGACGACGAGCGTCGGGTTCTTCTTTCTTGATTTGTTGCGCAGGAGAACAACAGTCTTCAAACATGTCAAGAGATTGTTGTTTTTCTTTCTTAATGTCTTTTTCAATTTTTATCTCTTTCAATATTTCCGCGGTTGCGCTCAAGCAGTCTTTGTCTTTCTTTCTAATTTCCGTGGCGGCAATTCTCAGTTTAGTCGCTGCGGCAGCTTTGTCGTCTTTGAGGGAGCTTTGACTGACATCCTTGTCTTTTTTCTTGCCCTGTAAGAGTTTTGTGTCTTTAGAGGACGAAACGCAGGTTTTCTGAGAACTCTTTGATGGTGACCCTTCTTTCTTTTTCTCTCTTGAGCTCGATCTAGACCCGTGTCCCTTCCTCTCTCTTGACTGTGACTCCTTGTCTCTGGAGGAGAGGGACGATGGTTGCAGTTGCGTGTGGTCTTTCCTCCTTTCCCTCGATCGGGATCGGGATCTGGAGCAAGACCGTACATTTTTTTTTTCCTGTGACCTGGACCTGGACCGGCCGCGTCTCTTGTCCGTTGACACCCGTCTTCTGTCACAGTCTCTCTCTCGGTCATCAGAGCTCTCCTTGCTCTTTTGTTTTGGTTTCTTCTTCCTTGAACGCTCTTTGCTGCTGGAGCTGGAACCAGACCTGAAGAAAACCGCTTACGCCTCATTAAAAAAAAAAAAAGATCTCCGCAACAAACTGACAGCTACTAAACAGTTGACGCCATGAATATTGGAAACAGTGTTATGTACTTACCTAGATCGCCTCCTGTCTCTGGATCTGGACCGCCGTCTCTTCTTGCGAGTCTCATCTGGGGAATTCCACTGGGAACTTTCTGAAGTCGAGCGCGCCCTTCTCGTCGTCTCTCTGGAGCTCCGTCCTCTTTCCGTCTCCTTCCCTCTCAGTCGGCCTTCCTGGCCCGCGGCCCGATGGTCTGCTCTACCGTCTCTGTCCCTCTCTGAACTGCTACAGCGTATCTCCTTTGCAGCCCTGAAGGAATTCTTCTCGTGGCCTAAATCTTTTGACGCGGGAGAGGGTTTGGAATCTGACTTTGTTTCAAGCTTGAGCTTCTTCTCGGTGGGGGCGGCGCTCGGGGCTGATGAACTGCTCTCACAGTCAACACTTTGTCCACTCTCCTCCTCGAGGGCCTCTCTCTCAGTCTTTAAAGGACGCAGACTTTGATAAGCGGCTGTGGTGTCATCCGCTTTCTCTGACTTGAAACTTTTTCCGCTGCGACCAAACCTTTCATTTTCTCCTGTGTCCACTAACCCGGGCTCAGTCTTCACTTTGGAAGTGGCGAGTAACGACGTTTGTTTCTCAGTCTTGATGTCTATTGATCTATGTTCTTCTTCTACCTTGACATTGTCATATGAGCATTTGGCCTTCTGCTGAGCACCCGTTCTTCTTGGTTCTTTCTGTGAGACGTCAACCTCCTGCCTTTCAGCTTTCACACTAACGAGGTCCTGCTCGCTTTTCACGGGTACCGTTTTATTGGCCAAACCGGGAGGCTTCCCCTGAAGTGCGGGATGATGCGCGTGCACCTCCAGGGCTGCGCTCTCAGCTTCGCCACCTGAGCTGCTGGAGTCTGACAGTGTGGGATCAAAGGGATCATAGATGGTCTCACTGTCTGGCTCCTTACTGCCCAGCACGCGTGATGCCAGCAGCATCTTTTTGTCCCTGTGCATCTGCCGCTTTTTTGCCTCATCTGCCTTTGCACTCCGAGATGTCTGCGCACCGCCTCCAGCAGCCGAGGACGACGAGCTGCTCAGCTGCCTCGACTGCCAGGAGTTCCCACTGGAGTTAATGCGGAAGCTTACCGCCGACGATGACGAGGAAGGAAGGGAGTAATGCGGGTGGCTGGCAGAAGAGCCGCCGGGGGACGACGAAGAAGAAGAGGAGGAGGAGAACGAGTTGGAGAAGGTTGAGGAGGAGCCGGATCCATCGGGCCTCTGCCTCGGAGCCGGACCATCGGGTCGACCCTTTTGCCGGTCCACACTTTGCTGCCTCCCCTTGTCCCCAGCAAAGCAGGTCATGCCTGTCTCTGGCACACGGTAACCATTACTACCGCTGGCAGAATTACTACCATTGCCTGTCCCGCCGCCGCTGCTGCTGCTGCTTTTATTGCTGCCGCCGTGGCTAGTGCCTTCCTGTGCGATGCCACTGCTCTCCCTTTTTATTTTTGGTATCCTGGGAAGCACTGACACATCTACCCACGCGGGCTTCGTAGTTGCTTTTTGATGCTGAGACCGGGATGAGGCCCCTCCCTTACTCTTGGAGGCGGAGCTGAGCGCGGGGTGGACGGAGGAAGAGGGGCCGGGCTCCTCAACTCCGACGTTTCTCCAGTGACCAGGAGGGCGTGTGGGTCCTAATGGACGAGGCGGCTGGAGCCTCGGATGACCTCTGGGTGGCAAGTCCGAATGGGAGGGTGGGTGGATGTGGCTGGCTGAGCAGGGCATCTGGGGGGGCAAGCGAGAAGAGCTCTGGGGGGTAGTTCTGTTCATAGACCTGTGGGAGGACCCCGCGAGGTCTCCGTTGGAGCTGGAAGACTGAGCAGCGTCTCCCTGGTTCGGCGACATCCCCGGGCTGAGCTGGGCGCCGGCGTCTCCTGAGCTACTGCAACTTGGATTTAACGCGGACGGCATCGCTGTAACACAAGGAATTTAGAAAGGATCAACTCAATTAAAGAGTGGGATGATTTCTGGCTTTTCTGCATTCCTCGTCAGATTATACAAATTTATATATTGCTCACAGAAATTATTCAGGAGTAACACGTCACAGTGTTACAGGGGACAACAACAAAAGAAGAGCAGCAGACTCAGGCAGTCAGTCAGCTGAGAGTGAGTGAGAAATAACTTCTAATATTTCCTAACCTGACCAACCAAGCGCTTGGTTTTCCCTCATTATTCACCATTTATTGCATTCACATATAAACAGTTTGGAGATACCAACAAGACATTTACAAAACATTAACAAGACAATTATAAGCAACAGGATACAGCAATAATTTGATCAAATGAATTAGAAAAGGTACTAACTTTGGATTCTTTTCAGGCGAGCTTTGCAGGATGGCTCGGTTTAGTATTATTAGTTTGATAATTTGATATTTCAAAAAGGAACAATTACGATGAAGTCGGATCTCTTGTCCTCTATTAGTCTCACAAACCACCAAGTGTCTTCAATCCAACAGCTATAACAAATGTAATTCAGTATTACTGATTAGATTTTGTGTTTAAAAATGTGCCACACACACACACACAAACACACACACACTTACTTGGCTTTATAGCTTTAAGGGTACCATCCCGATTAATAACGACATCAGAGCTGTCCATCAAGAGGACACTCTGTCCCGACAGGATGCTGCCCAGGAGGTCGGGTACAGGAGAAACCTCCACATCGCCCCCTGATTGGTGGATATTCATACCTCTCCTGGTAAAGCAGAGCAAACCTTTAGTCGCGTTAATCCTACTTCCAATTACGATTCTGATTTGTAATAGTCCTTGGAATTACTGTTCATTTTCTCATTATATTTGGTTCTTAACCTAAATGATTACACATTTAATCGTCTTTATTTAAAAGACAAAGGACTTTTGTCTAAATCTGCTGAATGTAATGTCCTAAATAGCAAGGTACTGTTTGATAAATGTTCTCTATGATGTGATGGACATTGTTTACAATCATTTCTGGGTCATCATTATAACTTCTATTGAGAAAACCCTAAATTATTATAACATGCTACAGTAAATTGTTGGTCACATTCGCCGTTGATTAAGCATCAACACATTAGCCCGCTATCTACAAATATGGAACATTCCCAAATAAGACCGGTTCTGGATAACCAACCCTTACACTTCCTGTTAAAGCTGATGTTACCTGGAAACACCTGCAGTGACTGGGCGAGCTACCGGCTGGTGGGAGCGAAGAGCGGAGCGAGAGATCCCTCGTCTCTTGGCCTCCAAGAGCGTTGTAACACGGGCCTGCTGTCCTTCCCCGTCGCTGTTCAAATCGATACTGTAAGACACCATTTGCTTTCAGATTAAAACTGTATGCTCAGCTGCACACAAAGGAGTTACTGGGATTGAGGACCACTGTGTGTGAGTGCTACTAGCAGCCATCTCTATGCAGTACTTGCTCAACGTACAATATTAAAAACAAGAGATATTTGAGTTTGCTATTTGGGTCAGCCCTTCAGGAATGCACAAGTCTTCTTACCGATCCACAAATGGATCCAGGTCGAATGGATCTCCATAGATGGAGAGGGATGCTGCACCTATGTCAGCGCGCATGCTGCTCAGCGTTTGCTCTGACGGCCGGTAGACTGTAGGAAGCGAAGAGTTCTTCGTGTCCTTTACAATTCTGAGATTACTGGCGATACGGCCCCGAGGGGTGGCAGCCTTTTGCAACATCTAGTGGGAGAAAAAAATGGGTATAGTGTTCGAGAGAGAAAAGCATCTCACAACTACAACATGCATAAAATGATTGGGTGTTATTCATTATTTATGGAAACTCATTATTAAAAATCCTTCTAATGCGAAATTCATGGCTCACATTTACATGTTAAGATTCATTGAGTGAAACATTTAAAATCGAATTATCTGAACGGTCAACACTGGTCTTGGAGTCACACTCACCAGATTTTTTCGGGATTTAGTTCTTCTCACTTTCCGTCTCCGCCTGCGGGCTCCTGTGCCGGATTTACCCGTAGCAGAGGACGTCTTCCTCCTTCTTACCTTTCTGCGCTTCCCTGTAAAGTCGTACAAGACGTCCCACCTTACAAATGTCTCTTGATGGTCTGTCCATTACATTTGTTCATGCGTGTGCATGTGATAACGATCAGAAAACAGTTGTGAATGTGTGCGTGTGGGACGACCTACCGGTCTTGCGCCTGCTGCTCGATGGGACACGAGGTGTCAAGTCCCGTATATACACGGCCGTGTTGAGCCCGGACACAACGGCATTGATAGTATCGTCCAGCCAATTGGACTGAATCAGATACGTGGGAGCCAGCTAGGAAGATAAATGTTTGCATCACTCAGCTAGTACGCTTTGACAAAACGTTGCAGCCTAAACGCAAGCACTTCAATCCCCAATCGAACTCAACAAATGTCCAAACCACATGTAACCATTTCTACTGTGAGCTACGCTAAAGTACATCACACAAACGCACAACTCAATGAGGCAGCCAATATTCAGCCCAAAAGATGCAGTGGAGGTTAGTTAGAAAGTAAGCCAACACCGAAGCGTCACGCCTCATGCCAAACCTGCGATGAGCGTGCCTGTGTGATGCGATGGCGATTGACGTTTGCCCGAACCCTCTCGCTCTGCTGAGTTCGGGCAATAGCTCTGGTGGGACCTGCAGTGGCGGACTGGGGGCGACTGGTGGCAGGGCGGGCAGTAGATGGCAGGCTCTCTGCATCACTCACATCATCAGCTGAAGCCCCTGAGGCAAAAATATTTTAACGTCTGACTTGTTGTCAACAAAGTGTTCCGTTTTTTTTCTAGCACTTGTCAAAATAAATACCAAGTAGCGCAAACTATTTCTAAAACATGGCCCCTCTAATATAAGGAATCAGGAAATGCCAAGTATTGCGTTTTTTAATCGAGATGAAATGCACAAAGTGACAAATACAAAACAAAAAGCATAATGAAGTGAATTAATTGAAATACATCATATATGGTCATTTGTGTCCAGTCTGTAAAGGACTAATAAGTGCAAAATATTGTTTGAGCTCTTTTTTTTTTTTTGCAAATAATTTAAAGTCGTACTTGAGTGACGATTGCTGGCTTCACATCCAGGGCAGAACCATTCCTCCACAGGAACAGAGTCAAGGGGGGGCGTGAGACATTCCATGTGATACCTGTGGAACAAAAAGGCATAACAAAATCACACAATAAAAGCAGACTAGAGGGTTATTTAGGTTCATAATATTGAATAAAAGCTGACTAAGAGCGGGTTATTTAGGTGCATAATATTGAATAAAAGCTGACTAAGAGAGGGTTATTTAGGTTCAAAATATCTGTCTCACCCGGCGTCACAGCCATCGCAGAGCAATAGACGGTCCTCGCGGTCACTCCCCCTACAGACTTCACATCTGGTCTGCTCCAGGTCCACATCGATTACTTCCTCTAGCCCTTCCTTCACGGGCTTTTGTACCGTGATCTAAAGGAAGAAAACAAACCGGCCACACAAAATGATGTTTATCGCTTGGACGGGTGTAACAAGAGTTTCAGGAGTGAAGCTACCAAGACTGAACGCACTCACCATTTTCTTCACCTTGCCTCCATAACATTTTCTTAGGTATATGCTGTTGAAGGCAATGCGGTCTACGGGACAAGAGTTGGCATTCTGAAAAGCGGGGAAACAAAAGGAATTCAAATCAATCACTGAGCTTCCTTCCCCACGGATGCTTCTTGAGTGCAAAGGATTTACAGCTAATCGAAAGACACAAGGTGCTCTCCAACAAAGGGCTTTCTCTTCGGGCCTGTTCGACATTATGTGGGACCCACCTTGGCCCATGCGAGGATGCAGTCGAGGCAGAAGTAGTGCTCGCAGCTCTCTGGTGTTGCAACAGGCTGGCTGCTGAATGAGTTAAGGCAGATGGGACACTTTTCTGCATCCTCGTCCGAGCTCATCTCCGCAAGATCAATAGGGATTCCCCCAGAAGCTCCATCCTCGGCCTTAGCATCTCCCTCCTCGACGCCATCTGATGGAAGTGTTGAAATCCGTTGTGATTGTACTATACATACTATATTAAAAGAGATTATTTCAGCACAAAGAAACATAACACAAAGAAGTGTTTTTAGCGTACTGCAGAAGGTTATTTTTCCTCTTTCAACTCTACAGGAAAACGAAGGCTCTATACGCTACAACTTATGTGAGCAAAAATATGAGCATATCAAAACAAAGTGCATATTTTAATTATAGAAAAGACCGTATAACAATATATAAAAAATCTGTCACTTTTACCATCTTCCTCCTCATCTTCCTCCTCCTCCTCATCGTCGTCGTCGTCTTCTTCGTCATCCTCTCCATCTCGATGCCCCTCTTCTTCTTCCTCACCACTGTCAGATTCTCCCTCCTCAGACTCCTCTTCACCACTGTCTGAGTCATCTGAAAGGAGCACAAATGCATGCGGCGTTAGTAACGTGTGTCGTGGGAGCGGATGACATTGGGTGCTCGTTCTCCCCATCAGTTCGTCACCTTACACACAACGAAAAGTGTTGCACGGACTACCTGAGATGGCCCACAGCGCGGTCCTCTTCCCTTTGCTGTGGGACGCGCTGCGGTTGATCAGCTCATCTTGGCTGTCGTCTTCATCCATGGCTGACCATCAGAAAAAATACTGCCACAACAATTTCTTGACAGCTTTACTTTGAAGGAATCCTTCAAGGACAGACCAGAATTACAGGTAGTGTTATTTAACAGAAAAATCAATGGATTTCTATTGAAAACAAATATTCAAAAACAAGCATCACAAAAATTAGTGTGATAGAATCTCATAAAGAGTGTGAGTGTGGTGGTTGCATGTAGCCCAAGTCTGCTCACTGCTTAGAAGTGGGCAGGAGCTGAAGGAAATATATTCATCCACAATGACATTAGTCCACGCTGGGAGTTTAGACTGCAAACCAACACTTGGGAACTCGTGGGTAGCTCAGAAACTGCCAAACAGCAGCATTAATAAAACGAGTTTAAAATAAAATGGTTAGCTATTAACAGCTCGTTAGCGAGCGTCAACCTGCAGCACACTGCAGCTACATTTGTAAACAAAAGGAGAAAGCGAAGCACCAAGTAGATTATCTCCTTTAGAATTCGGATAAAACGTACATGTGGTGTATTTGTAAATGTGTATGTGCTACAGATGTTTGCACTGACAATAGCACGGGACTAACCTTCAACGCTGTTGTTAAAGAACAACTTATGCTAGCAGTCAACGTTAGCTTCAGTGTAGCGTGTTAGCTTGGCTCACAATGGCTAAATTTAGCAAACGTCCACTAAAAGCTCCTTCGGACTGCGGCCAAAGGCGCTCGGTTTGCGGGGCGACGTGAGCGAGCCGTCACCCGAGAACCCCATTCAA
Organism: Gasterosteus aculeatus; assembly: GCF_964276395.1. Taxonomy (NCBI): domain Eukaryota; kingdom Metazoa; phylum Chordata; class Actinopteri; order Perciformes; family Gasterosteidae; genus Gasterosteus; species Gasterosteus aculeatus. The sequence goes on from NC_135698.1 coordinate 11,914,862, forward strand.
CCTTCATAACTGCGGTTCCTTATTCGAGCATTTCACGATAATTGAAAACCTACTCAGTAATTCACGGTCATTTTTTGAAGTCTCCACGGTTGATGACTGACACCACCGGCTGCCTGAAGACGGAAAAGGCAGCAGAGCGCAACTGTAACTCTTAAAGAGACAGTACTCGTTTTATTATAGACGCAGCAGGTGAAGATATAAAACACAGAATATTCATATATATATTTATAAATGTGTATAGTGTGATTTGTTAAATCGTATTATATTGTTTTGATACGTGGATCGACAAGAGATAACAAATAGCAAATGTTTTAATTTTAGAGTAAAAGTAGACATCTTAAAATCTGTGTACCTTTTTAACGTGTTAATAATCAAACATTTGGACATGGTTATATTTTACACATAGCTCCAAACCCTAACTACAAACTGATTGAGAGATTAACGATTGTTTCAAACAACAAACAGGCCGTGATGCTGTAAGTGATGCTGTCGCCCCCCAGCGGTAACCCCGATTTGACCAAACCTCAGGTTACATAACGTGATCTAACCCCGATTTTCTACTATGTGTCATGGGGTCATGTGTATCCTGGTTGGGAATAATCCAACAGCACGTTTTGTGTTAAAGACTGTCAAGGAGAAAAGCTCTAGAATAGACAAATATTATCCCAAATGTTGTTGTATATTATGAACAAAAAAATAAACACAAAAACATGGGAAGAACATCATGTTCCGGTTGACAAATTGAAAGGAGGTCAATGAGTGGAAAGTAAATAAATGTTTCGCCTTTATCCAAACATGGGATGCTGTTAGATTTTCCTTTTTAATTAATCATGTCATGAGTAGTTGTCTAAAAATAGTACTTATATCTACGGTTGTACTGAAGTATCCAAACATAACTGTATTCATGTGCTGCTGCGATTGAAAAGATTAAACAAATATAATTCTGATTTGTTAGCCTCAAATGTCTTTTATGCTGCGCACTGTAATTCCGTGGATTCCTAACTCTCATTTAATAATTGTGCTCCTCGAACATCGTGCTCCACCACCTCTCCTCCTCCACTTGGTCGTCACCGTCAGATCACACCGTCATGTGCTGCTTCCTTGGTACGTGCACATCCACACTCCGCTCATGGCAACACTGTACACAAGCGAGCCGAGTTCAACCACTTCACGCTGTAGGGGTAGAGGCGACCTCTGTCAAACCGCCTAAAGTCGGTTTATCCCCCTCCAGGAGCAGCTGGGGCAACACACGGCATCTTTTCGAGGGTGGTGGAAGACCGATTCACGTTTCAGTTTGCGATATATGGTCGGCGAGGACGGGGCACTGTTATAAGATAATGGTTTATTCCTAATGTACGACGTGCAGAACTGAACGCGCCGCACCCCAACTATAACTCACGAAGTCAGCCGCGCGTGCTGGCCTTGCCGGCCCCGCCTCCTCGCGATTTCTATTGGTCGATTATCTTAAATTGATGCGGCGTTCAACTTAAACGCAACAGCCCATTGGCTGTATTGTAAATACAGTTTCTTTTCGATTTGCATAACCAGGTCAGGTTGCAGATGCAGGGGAGTGGGCATGGTAGGAGTAATGCAAGTGAACCGAACTTGTGTGTCTGTGTCTGTGTCGGTGTAGGCAATACAATTTCATCAATGTGCACTTAACTTTAACCGTGCACAATGATTCATTTTAGAGGAAAAATATATGTGATTTTTTAATTGATAGTTGGTTGGGTCCCATCGGCGGAAATTATATATGATTTTATTTTAGGATTAATACAAAAGAAAACTTGGGTAAGTAGCTTCCTTTATCTGCCACTATTCTTTATTCTATATGGCATGCATGAATGGGCCACATCCATTACGTTAGATGTTACTTCTCTTGACATTTTTTACACTTGTCATATTTAATTACTTATATATTGGAAGTTTTTCATTACCATTAAAATGTAACGCATTCATTTGGATAACGTTACATTCTAAGCAAAAGGGATGTTATTAGAAGGTGTACCACTATTCTCCTTACTTTATGTTGGCTGTGTATGTCTGATATGTTCCTGTTTTATTTCACAGTTTCTCTACAGATAATGTGTGCTCGTGATTATGATATCAGAGACATCTAAAAGCAGGTAAGCCACTGACTAACGCACATTGTGCCAGTGTCCAAATCCACTGTGCGTGTGACAGCGGCTAACCTGGTTTTGGGAGCACTTCTCGCTTTTTGGCTCGTCCAATACAAGCCACAGCCGGACCAGACACCTACATCTATAAGAAGTAACCCCCCCCCCCTCCCCCACCCCAACTCTTGATCGTGTCCCGTGCACGTTGCTGGGACGGGCCTACTTAAGATGACTGCCCACCCAGCGGTCTCCATGTGTATTGTGCAGCCTACTTTCTGCTATATGTTCACACACTATTTATTTTGCTATGCTTCTCGGTTCACGCTTACCATCACCTCAGTTTCTTTTTAGGATTTGTAGCTTACGTGTTTCCGTTTTGAGGTCAGGGGTTTCTTAAAGAGGTTCCCTCGGAGCCATCCAGCACAAATTAGCATTATATGGTAAAACACAGAACTTTGTTGTAGTGCAAAATGGATTGAGGAAATACAGTAAGGTGGAAACGCCTTTACAGTAGAATAAGCAGTTTCCCAGTTTATTTACAAATGTGTTGCAAGCAATAAAATCCAAGTAAATTGTATCCAAACACTATATACTTTTATAGATTTTTTAGATTAGATTAGATTCAACTTTATTGTCATAGCACAGGGTACAAGTACTGAGGCAACGAAATGCAGTTTAACATCCAACCAGAGTGCAAAATAGCAAAAAGTGCAGAGTATGTGCATAAGTGTAATAAGTGAATGAATAGATATGTACAGTAAGAAATAGTTGTGCAATATGAACAGTAAGTAAGTAACAGTTATTTGTATCCTAAGTGAAAGTAAATTTTCTACCCAAATCAATTGTGCCATCATTTGTCCTTCTACTTTACTATCTGATGCATTTCTTGTTATCAGTAAGGATGTTTCCATTCGTGCGTAACGACTTGGTTTGACGCAGCCGTAGGTCAGACTCATTAACTTGTGGCCCCCATCCGTCTCCAGAATGTGGACGTGCAGATGCTCACTCTCGTCCAACCCCAAGAAGATCCTTTCCATCAGTTTTCATACAAAAGTGGTCAAATGTTCAACTTTGCGTCCCCTTTTGCATTAATCCAACACCTCGTGGATTTGGTACCATTCTATGAACAATAATAATTCCCTCAGCGTGGTGTCCCAAAACAGGATAATCTGTTAATGTCCTGTTTTCGAGATTGTGCGTGAGTATAAAGTGGATCACTTTGTAGGGTATTAGGAAAAAAACGGTATCTACAAAAGTTCAAGATTGTTGTTTTTTTATTTAAAAGGGCTCATTAGTTTCAAGTCCGAGGGAGGAAATAGAAAGTGAAAGACTTTTTGAGTTTAAGAGTATGTGAACCGTCCCTCGTGTCCACAGGTAGGCGTCAGCGTTGCACCATGTGGTCTTGTGCAGACAGTGGGATCTAAACAGCTTAGCTAACCGCTACCAAGCCACATTTTTCAATGTGTCTATTTAAATGGAAAGAAAAGATGTGGCTGCTTGGAATTATACCTGCCAAGTGAGTATTTATAGAAACCTGCAAGGTTTCCGTCCGGGGCTTTTTCTGGAGCGCAAGGAAGCTCACGTCACTCTCAGTGTGTAACGGCCGGCATATTTACTCCCCGGGGTAAACAAACAGGAAAGGGGTGGAGGAAGAAAGTCTTGTGTAGAAGCCTGAATTTCTGCATTTGTGTGCTTATTCTTATGCCAGGATTTGATTAGTCAGCTAATAAATAAATAACTACACAATTAGTTATTTTGTTGCCAGTTTTTTTTTTTAACTCAGAAGGATGAAGTCAACATTTTTTCCCCAGACATCTTTTGGTGCTAAAAAGAAAGCTTTTCTTACTAATAGTACGAACACACAACAGACCATCAACAATGTGCATTTTCAATTAAAAACATCGTCGTCTCTCATAGATGATGTTTGTTCCCGGGGGCCCTTATGGTCACGTGTCTTGTAGATATACAGTGTTACATCATGTGCGTTACCAGGATGTCAGCCACATTTCCATCTGTGAACTTTCGAGCAGTAACCTGTAAATACCACATATAAAAGGCCCAAGAACGATTGTGGGTGAAAGCACCCATGTAGCACAAGCTATGACGAGAGCATGCATATTTCAGTACCTAAAACGTATTCATAATTCATGTCACATAGGCTCTTCTTGGTACTGTCATTTTTAGAAAGTGCACACTGGTGTGTTAATTATTTACTGCAGGGTATTCTAGATGCACTGTACCTTCACTCATAGCAACTGTAGCTGTAACAATGATCCAACAGGGCATTAAGAAAAACAACCACTCAACAAAATATTAGCTAAAACACAATGCACATTTTTATTATATTTAAATATACAGTGATAGTAATTGCTCTAGGTAAAAGGACTCTAAATTATTTTACATTTCATACAGATTCTTTGCAGTGTTTACAGTAGCAAAACTCTGTAAATATATTTGTCTTATGTATATACAGTATGTATATCATGGTGGATTAAATAATGAGTTACAAAGAAAGGGGTTAAAGCAGAAGTTACGGTGACAGAACAGTGAACACCTTTCCTTTGGCCCTGCGGTCCGTGTTTTATCTCCATGACGACTCTCGGGAAGTGACGACTGCAAGACACACAAAAATAAGTGGGGATGACGCCATCCTTGCAGTCAGAGTCGGTTCGATAGGATTGGTTCATGCATTGTTTCTATACCAACTGAGATGTTGTATAATACCACAAAGAAATCACAAAACTGCAGATGGCAAGGGGGTGCACACTCCAACACACGTCACTTTGACCTGCCAGCATAACACACACACACATAATAGGATGCTGAGTGCTATCACAATGTCAAAATTGGTTTAGGTGGTTTGAAATGGTGATTTGGGAATATCAGTAATGTAGTAGGTAACAAAGCTCATCCTGAATCGGCTGCACATGTTATGACAGGTCAAAGGTTACGCGTGTGATCACAGCAGAGAAACCAGGCGCATACATCCCAACGGAGAAACAGAAAAGAGTCGAACGAAACCTCGGCCTTGTTGCCCTTCTTTTGAAATGTATCCCCTCTTTTATCTCGGATCGAAAAATGTAAGAAAAACAAACTCCAGGGCCGAGGTTTCACACAGGAGGAGAACGGGTCAGTGCAATACATTCAGCAGAGACCCTCCATGAAAGTCTCCTGCTCTTTGGAAGTCAAGCGTCACCAAAGTTCGAGGCGTTGTATAGATACGCCCCCCCCCCGACCCGTATGAATACTATGCATACATAGAAGGCAAACTGAAAAGGCATTGTCCTCCCGTCTTTCCATGTCACAGTGTAAAAAGAGCACTACAAACAGAATGTCTTCTACAGTCATTCCCAGTGCGATCAAAGTGCTACGTGGAGACACATGGTGAAAAGCGGCCGTCGGTGGACCGTTGTTGACTCGGGAAAGGCCGCTCTGTGTTACAGAGGAAGTGGTGTTAGGAGCGAGTTCCCATATGTATTACAGAGTTTAACCAAAGCAGCTACTGTGAGAGACAAGAGCAGAAGAGAGAGAAGAGACGGCATGAAAGGATAGACACACCCAGGGAATCAAAGCGGGAACACTTGAGTAAACGGAAGGGGGGAACGTGTCAAATAAACTGTTAAATAAAGAAAATAAGACAGGAATCAGCCGAAGCCTATGCGTTAGGTGCTGAAGAGAAGTCTTTCAGTCTTGAAAAGGTAGAACACAAGGAAGAAGGCTGAGCAGGAAGCAGGGATCCACCACACAGCTGATCCCACCGCCCGACACCAAACAAACGGCAGCTTGTGCCCCTAAAACCCAATCAAGTCAAGGGTTGGGGGAAAGAATGAGGGCGGCGGGGGAGGGGGGGGGGCTCTGGGACCAGGGGGACGGGCAGGGCAGGAGAGGAGCAGAGCGGGATGGACTTGGGAAGCAGCAGGGTCTCACACATACACACCCTCGGGGTTGAGACTGGACACTAGAGGGTTTTGCAGGTTGCGCGGATGGCCCAGGAACTGTTTGGCGGTGGGGCGAGGCGGCGTTTCCGTGTGAGCTGCACCGGGGCCTGATGGGGAAACAGAAAAAGGGGGTTAGAGGGCCAGTCGTCTGAATTTCAACAGCAGAGTACACAAGCGAGTCTTGCATGCGTACCTCCATTCCTGTACCCATCGGGCAGGAGATGGGCCAGCTCCAACTGCTCCAGCTGCTCCCGGAGCTCCGTGCGCGAGTGGGCGTGCGCCGGCAGCACACCTGTCTGTTGTATAAACTGCTGCAGGTTGCACTGCCTCAGCTCCTTATTCAGCTCCTCCAGCTCGTCCTGCTTGTCCTGAGGTGGAAAAGAAACATGAATGAACGGGGGAAACAAAGGGCCATTGAGAGCTCCCGTCAGTCAGCGCTGACTCACTGAGCACCGGCGCCTTGTTTGCCTGTGAATGGGTGCAGCGTACGAAAGTGTGATGACCTAAATACGCCTGGTTTTGGTAGATCTCGATCTTCGGTTTTGTATGGCTTGAATGTTAAGCAAAAAGGAGAATTTTAAGTATTTACAGGGCAGGATGTGTATTTTTTCTACTCTATAAATCACAACCTTTCACCATGAGGGGGCAGCAGAGTCTATACGTTTAGTCACCCACCATGCAACCCTTCAGCAACAATGAATCACACTGAACAATGAAGTCCCACAGTCACCTTAAGCATACTTCTAATTCCATCACATGCCAAAAGTCTGAGGTATATGCTTGTCGATGGATACATGAAAATGCTCCTTTGCCTGCTGCATCTCTAAGTTGTTGTTGATCGATCAGATGTCAATTGGTCAAGATATTATTCACCTCCCATCAATTTAAACATGGAGATTAGAGATGCTCCATATAGAGTGTGGCATCACCTTCACACACACAGATTCAACTGTGATGCCTATAAACAGGCCCGTCAATCAGTCTTAATCAACTTGCCATTTGCGCTTAATCAATGTCTCTGCACGCAGTACACAAAGCAGTATGCTAGTCACAAACTCCAGCATTTGTGTGTGTGTGTGTGTGTGTGTGTCTATAATTGCTGTTGGACTGACGCAGCCTGCTGAGGCAGCTCACACCTGCAGGTCTGCCTCCATTAGCCTAAGGACAGGAATGCTGCGCTCATCATCTCGAGCACATTCGACTGTCATCTTCAACCCCATCGGCTGACTGACGACACTGCTGCACATGCACACTTTTCAATTACAACCAACTGAGCTGTATTATACTGTATCATATTAGCAGGATTAGCGTGCATCTTATTTGTGATAAATGCAAAAAAAAGTAAGAAATGACTGGGTGGAAAAATGCCTCTGTGGTTACTTTCTGCATATAAACTCTTGTTATGACATGGTCGAGTACCCGGATAATACCTGTTCTGCAGCTGGATGCTGTCTATATAATTGGCAAATTGATCGTGACACAATTCCTCCCTGTTCCATCAATCCGTCTGTTGAGTCAGACACATCCCCAGCAGGATGACTGACAGAAAAGCAAACGGCCATATCATTATGTTTTATTCGGTTTTGCAGCCAGTTTGTCAGTGATTCTTTATAGCCCAGTGGATTGAGCGTTAGACGCAAAGATCTTTCCGTCCGATGAAAACATGGCGGCCTTAACTACAAATGTTTTCATTGTGCTCTACTTCCTTGAGGTAAAACATTCCAAACCATACGACAACGATGAGATCTACCAAGTGGATAACAGAGTCCTGGGTTTCATTTGGATGATCATGGAACTCGAGTTTCGAGCTTCAGACTGGGTTCGGCTTTTATTGATACAGCCGCATCTATGACAACCACCGAAAAGTAAACAAACAATGACACCACAAACTACCATACGTTGAGGCCGGGTCGATCCAATAAAAGGGGCTTTTGTTCTACAAATCAATCCTCTTTAATCTCTTTTTCCATACACAGTGTACAAGGATATGTAGATACTGGCAGCGTAATGTAAACACCATTAGTAACCAAGTGTTCAGGTCATGCATACAATACGATATCCGCCAAACCAGTTTGGCCAGACTTTAAGTTGTTCTTTCAGACAATAAAACATTTTTCATACAAGGTGGGATATGAATATACAGCATTAATGTCATCAAACTCTGTTGATTAATTATTCATATGTAAAAAAAATGCCACAATAAATCATGTGTTTAATGAGTCAAGTGTCTCTGCACTGCTGTTAGTCTGCAGCAGTATGCAGGCAGGAGAGGGATACAGTTTCACAGTAAGAGGGGCCTGTGCTACACCCCTCCAATGACAACACGCGGGCCGATGTGGATTTATAGCCCTTTCTCCAGAAACGTCACCTCTCTCCTTACCTGCATCAAAGACTCTGCTTTCCCAAGAGCCTTGTCAGTCTCAGACAGCTGCTCCTCCAGCTCAGTCCGTTGGTTCTCCCGGCTCTGGAGCTCGGCCTTAATGGCGTCCAGAGATTCCTCGGGCCCGTTGGCTCTCCCCTCCTCCTGGCTCTCTCTCCGGATCTCTTGCTCCAGCTGCGCGGAGCGAACCGAGAAGTCGTGGAGCCGCCGCCCGCAGTCGTCGAGCGTGGCGTGGAGCTCCCCCAGCTTCCTCCTCATAACTCGCTCCCTCTCCACCTCGGCCTCAAGCTCCTCCTCCCAGAACTGCTCGTGGGCCAGCTCCGCCTGGTTCCTCCGCGCTGCGAGCTCCAAAGTGTTCATCTCTTCCTGCACGTGAGCGTGGGGAACTGGCGAAGGACACGGAGATGAGTAGGGACGCTCCCAGGTATGTGACTCCCTCTCGAGGGCTTCCAGCTGGGCCTCCATGGCCCTCAGCCTCTCCTGTTGCTGAAAAACGTTCCTGATGACCTCCTCTTTGGATGGAGATGGCAATGGGGACAGCGCGTGAGGGGAAACAGGACTCGGAGAAGGGGAGGGGGAGGCCCTTTGCTCCGGAGAGTCCCGAGCGGACCTCTTTAACAGCTTGGCCTTGGTTCTAGGAGAGGTGGATGGTCCCAGGTTAAAGGTGAGTGCTTTCTTAGGCTGGCTGCGTTTGGAAAGCTCCGGCTCAGGATGCTTAGGCAGTGAAGGGGGGCTCGGCCTGTCCTGTTTGGAGGAGGGTCCGTCGCTGCTGCTAGGGCCGGTGCGGCGCAGGAAGAACTGGACTTCGCCTCCATGTTGGCCCAATTTAGCCAGAGACTCCAGAGGCTTCTCCGTGGCCAACAGCTGCCTTTCTGTGTCCCTAAGACGCTGGATCAGAATGTAACGGCCTGTCTGACCTGGGGACAGAGAGATGAACAGGGGGTGAGGACGAAGACATATACACATACAGGCTGAAAGAGAACACAAGCTACCGGACCTAAAACACCCCCAAACTGAAGAGACAGTCAAGATCGTTCTTCTCCTTTACTGTCATTAATGCTGTTGATTTAAATCTGGCCGTTACGCAAGTAGTGAAGAAATGACATCGGACGCATTATGATGATGCTCGTGCCTTTGAGGATTGGAAGAAAGGCTTCTTTGTAAGACTTGCAAAACATGTAAAAAATGTTGAATAAACTGAGGTTTCCACAAGGACCTTGAAATTAGGACGAGCCTTCCCCGATGGCTTGGCAGGCAGCTCACTCGTGGAAGGAGCGGAGTGCTAAATCTGGATTTATGTTGTTCAACGCTGCTGCAGCATAAGGCTTGAATAAAGCGAATAAAGCCGGAGGAAAAAGAGACAGGGAGCCCGTAAATCCCAACTGACCCCCTGACAATGCAACAAGAGAACTCAATTTGGGTCAGAGGAGAAGAAAAGGTGAGTGCAAATTCCAATTGTTGTTATGAAATCACTATGCAAGATGAGTCCACCGAGCAGAGACAAGGTGCCGAGTAGCATCACAACACAACGACCCGATGGTTTCACAGCGGAGAAGGCGCTCACCGATGGCCTGGGCCAGAGCGATGACCACATCCTGGCAGGACGTGTCCTCCGACAGGCCGCACACCACCCGCACCACTCCGTCCACCCACACTTTGAGCTCCATCCGGGACCAGGCGGGAGAAGGCGAAGGGTATGATGGTCTTCAAAACAGATCACTTCAGCTTGGCTCGACGGCACGACTCAACACCGCATGTCAAAGACTCTGAAAAGGGGGAGGAGAGATTCAGGTTAGGCGTAGGCTGGCGGGGTTAAGGACCAATCCAGAAATCACACTTTCCAGTTGAAGCAGAGTTGTGGAAAAAGTAGGGAGATCTCGGAGAGGACCAAAAAGGACACAATGCTAAAAACTTTTAGTGGTCAGTAATCACAGAAATGTATCACAGCTAAGTTGCTAACTTAAACACACGTCATTTATACATGCAGCACCCTCACAAAGTGTCTACTCCAAACAGCGGTGACGTCAAAAACTGAGTCAGAGTACAATTGAATTGTAAATCTCAGGACCCACAGCCGAGGGGGGGAGGGGAGAGCAGGGTGGCATTTTGTTAAGTTCATACTGGTTAGTTAAGAGCCTCGGCAGAATCTTGTGGACCTGGAAGCATAAATGCCAATCAGTAACCCAATTAAACGCTCTGCTGGGCTCCTTCAAAGCCGTTATGATAGCTTACTGCCAAGGGGAAGGGACAGGGAAAGTGGAGCAACTCAAGTGTGTCTACGTGTGGGAGAGGGTGTTTGTGCGGGTAGAAATACATAGAAACGTGGCAAGAGAGATAGAACAAGTGTGTGCGTTGAGTTCAGTTTGATCCCCTCAGCAGGACCAGAACCGGGTCCCATCAGACTCCATAGAGCAGATCAGCCGTTTGCCTTACACGCATCGGGCCAGCAGGTTTAACCAAAATGAATATTGGTACGATGAGTCTTCAGTCTCTCTCTCTCTCTCCGTCTGTACTTTTATAGCTAAGCTTTAAAAAGGGGGTAATAAAATACCGCAGTGCTCATAAAAAAGTGAAATGCCTCGGGCGGCGGCAGGATTATCTACCGAGCTTGGCACAGTTAATGAAACTTTGTAGCCTAGGTGGGTAAAAGACAACTCTCCACCAAGAGTCAGACAGATGGTGTCCTCTTTCTGCCGGTCTCCCCGGTTCTCACTGGGAGGCGTTGAATGCGGAGCCTCGCCATTATCCCCCCCCCCCCGCCCTCCCCTCATTCAAGGCCCGGCTCTGCTCCGCTGGCCGCCTATAGGGGAGTCGCTCCGGAGGAATGCACTGACTTCATCCGCCAGCCGGAGGAATTCCTGCTTTTCTTAACAAAGTCCTGACCCCGCCCCTTCTTCTGCCGCTGACCCCGCTGACCCGGCTGCCCCACAGCACCATTACTTTTCCGCTGTTTGGACGGCAAATACAGAAGCTGCTGTGGCAACAGCGTCACACAGAACAGCTCAAATGACACCGGTGTTGTGGGTGGGTGTTATGACGGCACACAGCTTAGAGATACATATCAAGATTTTTTTTGTTCTTCTTTTTACCACATGCAAAGTTGATATGAAAAGGGAGTGCTTTCCTAAATGAAGCACGGCACTTTCAACACTACTGAGAAGACAATAGGTGTCCTTGAAGGAGCAGTGGGCTCTGTTGCAATACGTAATTAAGTCGAACTGGTTGAGTGACGCAGTCACTCGACAATCATTTGCTTTGGCTGTGAGGCTTTTTTTACATGCAGGGGTGAATAGGTATAAACATAACAAACAAAGTCCTCAGGCCTCATGCAGTGCCACCTTGGAACCAGACTCCCAACTTAAAATAACCTAAACTGTGAGAAAAAACTGATTGCAAAGATCGCGAAGATCTTGAACTTCGGATACGTTTTTTTTTAAATACGTGTGAATTTCTCTCTCCCATCATGCTTTGCTCCTGTCCCTCCTGGCTGGTGAACTGTGACGATCTGCACCAACAGGAAACAAACAGGCCTGTGAGTTTCAGGTTGCAATCTATTCTCTTTGTCACAGACACAAGACTGAGAAGCAGACATTCGCCGAACCCAGCTCCTATTTCCCAGCGCAGCGCTGGTCCTGTGGCAGTTGTCATTGAAATGCAGCAGCACCTTCACACGATCAGCGAAATGCAGTCCATAAGGTACAAACCTCTTTGGAGTGGCTCAGGCACAACGAACATAAAACAAACTAGTGATACTGTGTGACGAAAGGGAGAGAAAGAGACAGAGACAGTGAAGGAGACAGACATGGGGGGTGGGAGGGGGGGCTTGACAGATAAGGCTGATTGGAGCCATTCTCCTCTGTCCGCGCTCGCCATCGCTCACCCGCCCAGCTGACCCGCTTTGCGTCTTTCATCACCCGGTCTGTCGCTCTTCAACAGCAGCATTTTTGTGGCCTTTCCCCCTTACATATGACAAATAAATAAAAACACACACACACACAAGCGCCAATGCACAAGATCTGGCGGAGCTGGGCGGACACACCCTGCATACTCGATTTCGTTCAGAGGTGAAACATTCATCTCCGTTTAAGTCATGAGCAGAATTGAGAAACATGCGTGGAAGAGCAAAGCTTATCAGGAGAAGAAAAAAATCCCAAGGGTGTTGTTGCACCGTGGCTTGTGAACACCTGAGCCCTGAGGCTACCTGAAGAGTGTGCTTACTGGGTGTGTGATGTGTGTGAGCGTGTGCGCACGGGGACGTACAGTACTCTGCGTCATGCTGGTCAAAGGTTGGGTTTGCTTGCTTTCATGTACGAGCCTGTGTGTGTGTGTGTGTGTGTGTGTGTGCTGTTGTATTAGTGAGATGTTGCTACAGTGATTTGTGTGCTATCTCTGCAGCAACAGAAGTCCAGCGAACAATAGCGGGAGTAAAAGGGCAGCGCGTGCACCACGCAGCGCTTCAGATCCGAGCCACAGACGGACACACAAGCACACAGGAATACGACAAGTAGGCACTGTTATCCCTATCAGGATCAACAGAGACAATAAGTCCCTGGCCCCGGCCCGTTGAAGTGGACATAATAGGTTTTATTGTCAGGAGGACAATGGACAGTGCCCGGGTGAAGCGCTGTCCTCTGTGCCACTCTGGCCCAGGTTGGCAAGGACAGACAAACAAACACCCAGAGAGGCAGCAACGTGCTGGAAGCGAGCAACCTCGTCTCGTCCGTCCTGCTGAGACACAACCGTTGTCTCGGCGCGCCACAACCGTTGTTGCTTCTTTTGTGGCAACCTGGCAACCCTGGCTCGCCTGCGACGCCGGCTTTTAGTGCCATTCTGCTACGTCCACGTGTTGCCGCGAGGACAGATACTCTCCTTTGTCCTCCGTGACCATTCTGTCTTCGTCACCCGGCGTTTCAGTGTACCAAGCGAGCACAGTGTCTGTGTTGAAGGACAGAAGAGACCAAGCACAAACAAAGTGCCCGGGGTTGAGCGCAGTAGAATACCTATTGACAATAGCAGAAAATGATCCGTTTGCTTCGGCAATCAGGACTAGTTCTCTGTGGAAGAACTCGTGATGAATCGCATGAGTATTCCCAGCACGGCTTTTGTACGGCAACAAGAGAAATGTGTAATTCCTGCCGAAACTGTTTCCATAGGGGTGTCATACTGTGGAATCAAACGCACAAACACATCCTTTGGTCACACACTGTAACTTGGAGAGAAGCTTAACGTTGCATAACACCACCGACAGGCCTGGCCGCGCGCCTCTATCTGCTCATGACGATCTACGAAAGCTTCGCGCCGTACAGCCGCACACCGTAACACCGTAACTCCAGTGGAAAAGTCATAGTGAGCACGGCTTCAGTGCCTGCGGTCAGAGAGCAGGGAGTGGTGCACTGGGCCCATCAGGACACCAGATCTCAAATCGGAGAGTTTCTATTGGCCGATATTAAGTAGTAAACTAACTTTTCAAATGTAAACATACGTCTCACACAGTAGATCATTTGCTTTTATGGGGTGACAAAGAAGTAGAATGTTGGGAAAGTGAGGTCGAAGCTGGAAGGTGTTAACATCAAACAGCATCCAGTCCTCTTTGCGGTTCGTGGAACCGGCTCGACATTTGAAAAGAAAACTGGGTTACGTGTGCTCTTGTTACGCTTCCAAGAGAACATTGTATTTGTGTGCCAACATTAGAGCATGCATGTGTAGAACTGTGTGTTTCACTATGACGGCGGCGGTGACTTTGCTGCTTCTTCTTCTTCATCACAGCAGAGGGCCGGGCTGCAGCGGAATCCGCAGACATGCTGCCTGTTAATTAGACTGAACGGCTGCCTGCTTCCCTGCTAACGGAGCCTCACTGAAGCCTCAGCACACCTCATGAATAATGCATTTCTCTTTTCAAAGCACATTCATTTGGCAAAAGTTTTGCGGTACAAAATCCGAATGCTTGTGAACGACCAACTCTTTGAAAATGGCCCCCCCTCCGCCCGCATCTCTCCTCCATTGACATGCTAATGAGAATCAGAAACAGCGCTAATAAGCTTTAGTCGTCATACTTGGATGCAGGGATCTCTGTCTGCAGCCTTCTCCATCACACCGATTGACTCCTCCAAGTGTGAAATCTCACCGAAAGTGGATCAGTGGTTCATTAATGCAGGGGACACCTTCCCCCTTCTATATCAAGGGCAAATATAGGCAGCGGTACTAATTATTTACAAAGGCCGACGTGCAAACAAAACGTTCGTGACTGAAATCCCAGATGAACTGAACAAATGGGAAATCGTTCGACTCTTCGCCTCTGTATCGCATGTTCAAATGGCGAACACACAGGTACTGCAATCGCTGTGCATGTAATTGATGATCGAGGAGGGTTTAAAAGGTGGATGTCGACTAGTCTGGTTGATCTGAAGCGAGCCTCGGCACGGCAACTCAGGGTCTGGCCATCACCTGTGGCTGTCATTACCACTCCAGTCACACTGTGTAAAACAGCACTTAGCGTGAAATCCCAGCCATCATGAATCACCAGCAGCTCTCACTCAAACAGATGGCCCGAACCACAGGAGAGAAGGAAACGGTGAGAGAAAATAGTTATTTAATTTCAACATTTGAAAAATGCTCAGAAGGTAGTTTTGTTATTTTAACTTTGGGAAAAGTATGAAGAACACTTCTACATTATTCATCTCACCAAGACCTACTCACACTTGATTTGGCATTTGGCATTAGTCATTCTCTTGTTCGCTTCAATCGTGGTCGACGAGCGCAGGCGAGTACATTAGAGACGGGGAATTTGTTCATGCGGACTCACGGATCCGTCCACGGGGCCGGCGTCTAACGGTGAGAATGCTAACGCAGGACTGCACCTGGTCGGGCCGAGCTGGTCTCTACCGAGAGCTTGGCTCGGCTGCCTGCAGGCTTTGCCCTGCGAGTACAGCAGTTTGTATTGTTGGTCGAGCCGGAGAAGAAGGGCTCTCAGACTGCCGATGGGCACCCATATGTAATTATATCCTCCCGTCCTGACTCAGCAATACTTGCAAGGGAAGGAGGACAATGCTCTGTTCCCATCCACATTCCTATGCACACAGCACACACACGCACTAGAGAACACACGCATGCATAGAGGCTGTGCAATAAGTACATGCACACGTATACACAGGCGGATGTTCACTTATCATCACAAGTCACCAAAATAACACGTTGCACAGATAGAAGGCAGACCGGTTGGCGCAAACTTAAAGAGGCTCCATTTGGAACTCAAATAACATGTAACTGTCAAAGTGAACCGACTCATTTCGAGGTGCCATTTACAAATGAGAAGCTTTAAAATGACTGACATGCCCAATAGTTGTAGTTGAGTTCTTTGCAGGTGCACGTGCAGCGGCATCGCCTGTGTGCACGTGCCCTGTGAGTCAGGAGGGCCCCGGCCTTCGGTGTCACAGGTTTGAAGCTCGACTCATTAGTAATTTAAAGGCCGCTTCCATGTCTGCTCATATCAATTATTCGCTCCATTTTTTGGGGGGGGGGGTTGTTCTTACATAGTCCAAACAGAATCCAAGATAGGGGCTCAAATAATGCCAAAGAAAACAATCCTTCAATATAAGAAAAGTCATTTAAGCGATGTAGTTGAAGGTGCATCGACTGCAGAGTTGGCGGAGGAAGGTGGCTGAGACTGGTGTTGGTTTCATCCCACTTTAATGCCATGCATTCCATTATGCAATGTAGTAGACTTGTCCGTCTTCATCTGAGCTGAAGGGCATATTGCCATTAGCAAGCCCGAGGAACTCCCTATCCATGTGCTGCTGCAAAGAAAGAGCCACGCAGGAGAGCTCGAAGCCACAAACTGACATCACCTGCACGAAGCCGAGGCTGTCACATCATGTGCTACAGCGATATATATTTAAATCCAGTTTTATGTGAGGCAGTTATCAACCCAGGACAGACCAGGTGCACATTATTGTGCATGGTTGGACCGGTAACATTACAACAAAAGTGTACGACTCCAACAGAGAGGAAACAAACCCTTCAGCTGAATGAACGCGTTTAACAGATGAATGTGAGGAATTACACCCAGTCTCCTCCCATGACATCAATCTCAGGACACGGACATTAGATGGCGCTTCCCAAACTACTACTATGACTAATGCGCTCCGTTCACCTCTGGTTTTAATCAGACACACCTTTGAAAACAGAAAGCCAAAGATCCTGACTGTGACGTAAGGTCAAGAACTGCGAGGAAGCTTTGGGAGAAACCGCATGCTGTACAGATTAACATGTTGTTCCATTGCCACGGTCAGCCTGCTATGCAAAACTTCTCTTCTCACATTCTACCAATATTTACCTAGGGAGTTTCAACATACCAGGGAGACGGGGATACAGGTAAACACAGCTATGGAGCACCAGAGACCGCCAGTCTCCAGGTAACCGACCCCGGCATTTAGATGTCTTTATCACGAAGGGGATTCATTCCACTAAAATGCTGTTTTCTATGCTGAGATAAGGTCAAGACTGGCGGGTTGTTGAATGTACAATGACATCAAACTGTGAGCAATGTTTGACTTTAGGTAATAATAAAAGTGTTTGCCCTGTGAATACACATCCCAGTTTGGGTCACACTGCTTTTTTAAAGATTTTAAGAGTTTTATTTTAATTATTTATTTAGAGTAAACCATGCATTGGCAGTGAAAAAATACTTTATAACAGAGATTGAAGCTATAAGGGGTCACTCAACACGGGAATATAACTAACCCCAAGAAGATACACAAGGAAGGATTAAGATATAAGTGAACATGTATGAGGAGGAACAGAGGTGGTCAGGCAGAGTGCTTTCTTTTCCTCACAGGCATCATTTCAAAGACACATTTCATTTTATGCCGGTGCAGCGGTTCACCAATACAGATTAATTATAGCATTAGTGAACAGAATTTTGTGGGGGTGTTTAATCTTTGGAGAAGAAGACCAAACCGCATTAAGAATGGGTTTAGCACAATTATGGCATGATATTGTGTAATGTCCTCACTAAAGTTTATCCGACGATACGACTCTATGAAAAAAGTCATAAAAGTCATCGGCATATTTCTGTATGAATAGAGACGCCAAATGTCTGAAATTTTCAAATGTAACGAAAACCTTGCCTGAAAGAAAAGAGAAAAAAGTACCTGAATATTTGATGGACAGTGCTGAACGATACCTAAAATGGACTGAGGGTCGATACCCGGCCCTAAATGTGCGCATTCACAACACGGAGAAAGAAAAGTATCGGTTTGTGTTGCGTGTGGATCAAATGACTGAGGGTGGGCCCCTCAATGAACCTGATTTACAGTGTAATGGGGAGGTGTCACACGGTTCTCTCCCTGTCATTACCCTGAGGAGGGGCAACGATCCTGCCTATTACAGTGTGGGGGGGGAGGGTGTATAGACAGTCAAGATAAGCAAGAAAAATAAAGGTAGAAGGGCAGAGTGCAGATTTACGGCTAATTCACAGTATTCTAGGAAGTCCTCTGGGACCATGGAGGTCTCTGTCGGTCGTTTCCAACATCACTGGAGGGGGGAGGGGGGGTGATCTTTGAACAAGAGGCTGGACAATAAAGCACAAAGAGGAGTGTTGGTTAAAGCGTGAACATTCAGCGGCAGGCAGACACTAACACCCAACCTGAAATATGTCAAAAGAAAACTGACCACACGGTCATGATGGTTGTTTCTCACAGAGAAAATAACCAAAGGTCTTTCAGAACAGGACATGTCTCATGGAGGACGTTTATCTGAAGTGTAAAACCTGGGGCACTTCATGTTCAGGATGCAGGTTCGAGGCAGAGAAGCATCTCTGCAAACCTGCGACTTGGAGTTCACCTCTACGGGCACCAGAAGCGCTCGCTCCGGTCCATTTGTCACTGCGCCGTGGGGCGCGACGACACAGAATCATCTTTAGTTATTCAGTAAGAGCTTTTTTATGTGTCTCCTAAAAAAAAACTACCACCTCCATCCTGTCATATGCTGTAACGTTTTAATAACTAATGCTTTAATATTAAGCAAATGTTTGAACTTTCAGGATATCCTACAATTTAAACTTAAAAGTTGGCAGAAATAACCTGGGGCGGTGCTTATATCCTACATTTTTTATATTCATTGCAAATAAATATTTTAGTCAAAACCAATATGTTAATTTATTGCCGTTCCGATCCTTGCCGCTCCCTACTGCTCTCGTGCCCTCCTGCTCACCGCTGTGCGCCGCGTAACGGAAGCTGCCGTCTTCCCATTTGCTGGCTTTGCTCCTGACGTGCTTGATCAAACACATCTGCATCCAGCGGCGGGTCCAACGTCAAGCCTCTCAGCGCCAGGGACGAGCCTGCCGACTCCACCTGCCGCTCTCCTGCCCCGTCTGTTGATTTAGTATCGCGGAGCCCCGAGGCGTACATTTTTTCTTTCTTTGTGGCGTCTTGACCCCTCCCACGCCCCCTCCCCCGTCACCCCAGGCCAGCACCGCCCCGTGGCCCTGTCCGGAGGCCCTTGGCTCCGGCACCATGTTATTTACTGCCCAGAGAGCTCTGTGTGCAGAGAGTCAACACGGCATGGCTGGTTGAGCATGGAAGCGACCTGCAAACACCCTCACAGCACAGTCACATGACCATCCCACGGGGCTGGCAGAGGTGTTTACCCGCGCTACATTTACCACACACGGTACAATTGAGAGCCATGGAGGGAGAGAGAGAGAGAGAGAGAGAGAGAGAGACAAACAGATACGGACAGACTAAAAAAACCCGGCAACTACAACCTGCCTGTGGTTTCAAACTGTTACAAAAGGAGCACAGAAGTGAAGCTTTGGGTTTGACGAGGTGATGGAGCAAACACCCGTGAAGGCTGAAGTTCAAACTGACCGGACATGACAGCGTTCACTCAGGTGAACTTTACTGGGGGTGGAAACGTGCCCTTTTGGAAGACTAAGCTCTGCAACAACAGTCTGAGATGGGTCTAACCTCTGACCTGCACATGGCCACTGAAGAGAGATTGCGGCTATGAGCGTCGCCTCAAACTGTTCCCACAATATTCCCTAAAAAGGTTGACGGAAGACAAAAAACAAGATGAATGGCTTTCAGTTGGCAACGACCCTCCTTCCTTCGGCATGTGTTTCTCCAACCTCCAGCTGGGCTCAGAACCACTAACAGGCTCGTTTCATATGGCTCCAAAAATGTTACAACCCAAAAATGTGTTTTTCAAGTGCTCTTGAAAGGTCAGTGTCTTAAAGATCTAAAAGTGTACCGGCAGTGAGATTCTTTCTCCGAATCCCCTCCTTCCTCTCAGTAATTATAGCCTTCCGGCTGACAAACTGCAGGTATGTTGTGTTTGTGTGTGTTTTTACCTCCTCGGATACAACAGGTGAAGTAAGGCCTGTGTGTGTGTGTGTGTGTGTGTGTGTGTGTGTGTGTGTGTGTGTGTGCTGGGCTGGGCTGGAGTCCAGTCTCCCTCTGGTTCTGCTAGCCAAGTATATAATGCTCTGCCTGGCTCAACTAAAGGCACCCGGGGACTGGAAGAGGAAAGGGCCTATTTCTTAAAAATATACAGTAAGTCAAAGGATTATTTTTTTGCATCACTGAAAATGTGTAATAGCAGTACAGCATCTGGCAGTAGAGCTGGTGGAGATGATTCATTTACGGGACGACTGACGTTGTGACGAATAGAAAACTGGGTTGATTGAGAAGAGGCGTGCGAGGTGATGTGAACGTGATGCACGGAGGGCCGGGATCAATCTTTTATCGCCGCAGCGTGCTTCCACCCCTAATGGATCCGACGCGAGCAGAGCGCAGCACTACCTTCCGTCACACTGCACAGGCACGTGGGGGGGACGCACGGAGAGAGAGCGAGTGGGGGTGCAAGAGAGGAGCAACACGTGAGAAAGAACGGACGGAGGGAGGCAGAAAGTGGTTCAAACCACCCCTCCCGAAAATAATCACCAAATCAAAAACATGTCATCTTTGCCAACGTGCTGTCATAGCACTTCCAATTGGTCCTGTGCTCCCGGTGCATCTGCAGGACTTGGGGAAACACTCCTGATAAGGCCGGTGGGGGGGGAATCAAGTCTCATCCCGACACCGAGTGTCAAGTCACGAGAGACAGCTCGTCTTTTTTTCGTTTGCCGTGCGAGCTGCGTGACAGACAGACAGACAGACAGACAGACAGACAGGCTCTCTGACGGGGACACGGACAGACTATTCTAGAAAGAGAGGAGAGCCCATCTGTGTGTGCGAGCAGTAAAAATAACACGGCAGGACGACTCTCGGAGGACACTCCCGCTCTCTCTCTCTGTCTCTCTCTGTCTCCATGCCGAACAGGCTCATTCGTGTGATAGAAACTGAGAAATATCCAGGCAATGGAAAGAGAGAGAGAGAATAAGTGCTAACCAAACAAGGCCGGAAAGAACGCCGAAAGTTTTATAATGCATTCAGATGGCTGGCAGCCAGATTGCCGCTTTAGCGATAGTATCTTTAGCCTTTATCAACACACCTTGTGTCACCACTTCTCTGCAACTGCAGAAAACATGCTGGGTTTGTCGGTCATTCAGCGGTTTAAGGGAACAAAAGTCACTATCGGCACCTGGCACGGTTAAATGTGCAAACAAGGATGACCAAGAGCAGGAACTTAGGACCAAAAAAAAGGCACAAAAAAAACAACGGGATTGCTGGAATCCATTGTTAGAGAAAGCTATGAAATATGCTTAATTCACTTTTGAATTGGTTTTACATTCGGTTCTTTCCCCTACAGTCCTTTGTCACGATGACGTTATCGCACTAACGGAGATAACACATGAGGTTACGGCCCGCTGCGAGCTGCGCGTTTGACAATCCGCCGGCAAATGACATGTGAGCCGAGCACGAAAATGAGTCAATGTTTAAACAGGCTTAGAGTGGTTTCTGCCATTAGTGTCTTCATCTGAGAGCACGGCGCTAACAGCCATTCGAGGCAGGAACATGCCCGTGCCCTCCCAGGAGGAGGTGTTATTCCTACGGCGGTAGAAAGGAGCAGCAGACCGGTGCAGGAGAAAGTCTGCACTTGTCCCAACTAAACATTTACACAAAAAGCTCTCTGACTAACACTGGGAGTGCTCCGAACACGAGGAGGAAAAAAAAAATCACTGAATACAAGTGAAAAACACTACTCCCCCAGGTGGAGTTTCACCCAAACAGGTTTGGGGTCCTGTTCTTTTTCTTCTTTTTCATACATACTTTTTTAAAGTACAAAACAGTGTCGCTTCCCCCAAAGACGCCAACGAAAGAGATCCTCTTTGTTTTCTCTGACACTCACAACAAAAAAATACCCCCATCAAGCCGACGCTTGTAACAGCTCTCTCAACACGCAGGCTGGAACACACAGCGAAGCCGAAGACAGATGAGCAGACTTCAGACAAACTTCCCGACGCTGACGTTCAAACAGGCAAAGGACACACGCACGCAATCTGCCAAGGGAAGCTCACCGACTGAGAGGTTGTTGGTGTTTCTCCTTCTCTTCTGTCTGCCTTCTTATTCAATCCCGTCTCTTCTCCTCCGTGCTCCGGGGGGAAATCCTTCACTTCTGACAGAGCAGAAGAGCCAGTTGTGCGGCTGCTGTGCGAGTCAGCGAGAGGGCGCGCACGTGTGTGTGTGTGTGTGTGTGTGTGTGTGTGTGTGTGTGTGTGTGTGTGTGTGTGTGTGTGAGAGAGAGTCCAGAGTCCTGAGGTCAGAGGCGGTCTGACTTGGTCATCGAGGGACATAAAGGATGCGGCGACTTCTGCTCTGCGTTCTCCTCGCTCGCCGCCTCAGGAATGCACTTCTCCTGGGTGTCCTCGCCACAGCCGAGATCTGAGGGACTGCTAGCGATCTCTCTCTCTCTCTCACTCTCCCCCCCCCCCCTCTCTCTCTCTCTGTCTCCACCCCTCCTCCTTGTCTCTGTCTCTCACCCACACAGAAACACCAGTCACTCCTCTCTCACTCGTGCTCTCCCCACCCTGCCTCGTCGCGCTGACGGATCAGGAACCTCCCCCTTTCTCAGGTGCTTGTTTTCCGCTTCTGTCGTCCTCTCTGCGCTCGACACCCTCTGATGACATAAAGTGCTGCTCTTAGGAGCGCGATACGAGAGATAAGAGCAGAATAAACTTCTTTGCATGCGAGTTTGCACCATATGCGGCCCGAGGCAGCAGACATCCACCCGGTGGCCTTCAGTCACATGAACAGCTGGTTACACAAATGAGTCAGGTGATTCTCTTCCTTTTCCTGGAATGAGGTCATAGTCCGGCAGATCAGGTGCAGGTACAGAGAGTCTGCGCGTATGTGTGTTTGAACTGGACAAAAACCTGTTGGGGAAAATCAGGAACCGACGCAACATAATTTCTGACGCTGCTGATCAATTATTGTCCACTAATACAATTCAATCTTTAAACAGTGGCACAATCCCAAACCTTCCGTTCTCCTCAGCTCGCTCCCACACACAAACACGGGGCCAACACATGCGTGACCAATGCGTCAGCCGGAATGAGCTGGAGCCTCTCAGCGTGATCCGACACCCTCTGTCATCACATGTCCCGAAATCTCACATTTCACCCCTTATTGGCCTCTTTTTCTCCCTGACCTTCTCTCACAAACTAAAGACTGGCCACTGAAAACAGACCAGAAACCAATCACATCTCCTAAATGTAAAAAATTAAAAGGTAGAATGTACTCTCACTACAGTAAAAAAAAAGAAAAATTCAGAACTGGATTAAGCATAGAAAAATATAAAATCATAAATAAGCATGTTAACAGCTGTTACCGGAATAATGTCTGTTTACAAAATGAACATGGTTGTGAGTTATATAAGAATCTTTCAAAGACGATACCCACCATAAGTTGGGTATGAAATATTATTGGCACTCCATCTGTGATAAGCCAATACCGGCAGTCACTTTCACCCAAAATGTACACGTCTTTGTGGTTCATTTGGCCTTTGCCCCAAAACCAAGAGTAATTATTAAAGAACTGTTTGTCCTTCGAACCGTTCCCTTAATTAGTTTTTCCTATTTTTCTGAATTGAGCGGAGGACATTGGATATTAAACACAAAAAAAAATGCATGCCACAGAAGAAGTTTCAAAAGATCGTTTTTCTTCCTACTCCATGGCAGCAGGCCATCAACAATCACCATATCTTCCTCATCCGCGTGTTTTACATCCCCTCAATCTGACGTCAGATTGCATTGCGATCGGACTAATGAGGACGTGCCGTCACCGCGCCCAATAACCACTGAGCACATTGTATCAGGCAGATATTCCAAAAATAGACATCTTTGATTAATTGCATTAATTTGAGGAATTGAATCATGCAAACAAAAGACCACTGTTGTAGAATGCCGCAGCTTTCGGGACGGGATGAGTCACGGCGGCCCGCCAGGAGTCCGTTTGCATCCACGCGAGCGGTTTCACTGTTCCGGCTATAAAGCAAAGCTTTTTGCACATCTAAGCTGTGTCGTCCGACAAATCCCTTGAACCACACTGGTGGAGGAGGGGGGAGGAGGGGGAGAGAAGCCTCCTGAGGCAATGGCACCAGTGGCGAGAGTGAGAAAAGGCTGAGGTGCCAAGGATGAGTGACAGCAGAGTGTATAAGTACACTATATGGATCCTGACTGACCGTTACCAAACGCTGGTGGTGCGCTTGCCGATTTCGGGTTAACGAGTGGTGAGTCATCGTTCAATGTTTGGGAGTCTGAAGGTGGGATCACGACGGGGCTGAAATCTGAGGGGTGGGTGAGGGTATTCCAATGTGGTTGCGGAGGATTATCCAACGAGACCTCTCTGACACCTTCCAGGCATTCCTCAGGGCACCTCCCATCCCTGTGCCTCCCTCATCCCACCCTCCCCTGTCAAGCCCCACATTTCAGCCCTCTTTTTCTCTCTGACTCAAACATTCTTTCAACCCCCCTCCTCCTCCTCCTCCTCCTCCTCCTCAACCCTCCCTGTGCTTTCAGCAAAGAAAGCTAAAGAAAACAAAGACAATGTCTAAAAAGCGTTTGAAAAACGACGCTTTAAGAAAATTCTCCTCAAACTTTGTACGCGTTTATCATTTGTCTTTGCCATGTGAGGGCCGAGGACGCACTTCACTCAAAACCCCCCAATAGCTTTTTTGACTGCATTCAATCTGCACCAAACACGTTAATCCATCAAGACTTGATAGGAGACATACATTTGTTGAAAGACAAGGGAGCTTTCATAACTCAACTCAGGCAGGACAGGGAGATGGCTCCCGGGCTGAGAAATAGGCCGGGCAGTTCTGGCAGCAGTTCAATATGTTCTGTGGAGGGGAGCAGATTGAGGGCGATACATGCTGATAGTGTCTTTGTTGGCCGTTATTCACCGAGAATGAATAGCATTAAGTTCCTGCCACCGCTCAAGCCTTCCCGTCCTGCCCCGATGAAACCCTCTACCCCCTTCTTCTCTCTCTGTGTATTCAGCCCTTCACCAAAGACAGACTTCGACAGGTGGACAACGGGTCGGTCAAGACTAAAGCCTGGACAGTGGAGTGGAATGAGAGCAGACAAGGCCGCCTCTATTTTGGAAGCCCAAACAAGCCACAAAAGTTGGTCTTCATACTCATGGCGAGCGACGCATGCCGTGTTTTTTGCCAAGCGTTACCAAGTATAGCACGGCTGTGTCATTGTGGTCCGGACAGCAATGCAGCGCCAGTGGTGAGGCCATGTCTTGTGTATCATTATGACAGGCGCGATGGCTTTCACCAGCAAAGGTAATTGCCCCGTTGAGACGTAAATACAGCCCGTGCAACGCCAAGAACAGACAAAGACTTTTGTTTTCATCCAAGATGAAACCCGGCTCAGAAGATGATTCATGTTTTGGAGGCAAATGCATGCCACTATATCATCGCCTTGCAAACGACAACAACTGCGTTGAAAATACATTGCCACGGTGAACCGGAGGACAAAGGAGAGTAAAAAGAGGAGGGAGGGGAATCAACACACATATACTGCAAGTAAAACAACTTTGCATCCCCCCCCAGAACACAGATTTCCTTCTTTTTTTTTAAACACTCATTTAGCAGCTTTCAAGTTGTCAAGACTTTGGCCGCACCTTATTTTATTCTGAGCCGGTCCAGACTGGCTCGGGGCTGAATTACCACCATTCAAAAAGCAGTTCTACCTATGACATGCACGGCAGTTACATTTTTTGAGGGGCCATATGAAAAGCAATTTTTGGAGAGGAAATTAATTTGGGCATAATAAAAAGCCGCAACACGGGTTTAACAACAAGGCTCTGAAATGGGCGTGTTGGGAGGCGCTAACTAGTGCATCCTATTTCTACAGTAGATGTCGAGGCAATCAATGTCTTTCGAGGCCGAGAGTTGGATGGGATGTTGGCGATCTGCCTTTTCATTTGTCTCCCGGGGCTTTCCCACGTAAAAAGAATGCAAGTGAGCCACGGAAACAAAAGACGGCCAAAGTCAACCAGACGTTCCCGCCACCGGCATCAGGTCCCGGCTAAGCGGAGGACCCGACCCACAGCCTACAACTCTGTGTGCACCGAGAGAGCAAGGAAACAAAGAGCAGGCTGGATGAGATATTGGCCTGCGTGGGGGTTGGAACGGCTGATTTAATGATGATCCCGGTTAAAAAAAAACAAAAAGCCACTGGAGGAGGGGGTGCAGTGGATGCACAGGAAATGCTAAGCTACAGGGGAGCTATCAGGTCGGAGCAGGTCAGGGGTCGGAGGTGAACAAAAGCTTGGTAAGCCCCCCCCCCAAAGCGAGGTAGAGGCCCGGTGGACGCACCACTGACGCCCAGCCGGTGCGTCTACACGCCTGCGCATGGAGGTTGTTTGTCCGACAACATTTTCTAACATCTGTTTGTCGAATCTAAATTCCACTTGTTCTCCATACAGACTAAGACGTCGACCCCATCTTTCTGTCCATTTAGTCCAAACACTGTTTACAATACTGTTCTGTTCCACTCTCGGTGTAGGGAAAGGCCTCTCCGAACACCTGCAGGAAAAACAGCATTTAAAAGCTTTCGCTGCAGCGGGGCTGTCATCTCTTCCCTTTAGTGGCTCTAGTGGATCAAAGGAAAAGCTGTAGCCGTGTATGGTAGGGAAGTCTTTTGTAGCTACAATTACGTGTCTATAAGCACACGCACACAGAGAAATATGGGCACGCATCTGCCCACATGCACATGCGTGTCATCATGAGGACGCGATGACACCAGTGCATAATAAAGTTCTGTAATCCCACCACACTCATTTTGGTTGGAAGCGGAGGATTTATGCAAGGAGGTCTTCAAGTGCAGCCACTTGAAGACCTGTTGAATTATAACAACGCCGGTGAGATTGCCATCGCCATCTTTATCGGGGTAGTAGAGGGTCTGAGGATGTGCATGTGCATGAGACTGAATAAATTACGTCTGTGTGCGTGTGTGTGTGTGTGTGGCGGTGGACATGCCAAATGCCTAATCAGAGCTTAGACAACGGCCATATGTGTGCAAGTCCGTGCATCTCACCCACACATCTCCCACACACTCCCCTCCTCGTCTGCGTAAACCCCTATCAGCAGGAATGTTAGTACTGTCGGGTCAGCAGCGGTGACATCATGGCAACAACACGGCCTCGGCGCCAGTTTCCTCCCGGTTGCATCAGCTGCGCGATACCAGGAGTGAGGACGCGAGCTCCGGCCCCGCTTCCTGCTCGATCCACCAGTCCTCAACATCAGTACGGACAAGCAGCAAGTGTGAAACCTACATATATGCTTGTATTATCCCCACAGATATCCGTCACTTCCGTCGCCGACAAACCCGCCTTTCATGTCTCCACTGTCCGTGTTAGGGGTCGAGAGTCGGCTGCAACGGAGGCTACCGCGTGCGCGCGGGAGTGCGAGTGCGGCTGTGCAAAGGATCCTTCAGGTCATCAGATAAAGTGCACCTGAAGAAGGGGAAAGAGGGGGCGGGGAGCCCGTTTTGCAATGTTGCCACGGTAACCCAATAAAGACGAGACCACCTGGTCGGCGGCGGAGGCCAACAAGGGTTGCAGAGAAGGGGGCAACACTTCAGGAGCGTAACCATGCCAGACAATCCCCGCAAAGTGGCCCGATTCCCGCACACAACCCACGCTGTGTTTGTGCCCCGACGAGCGGAGCAGCTGTTGAATCTTTCATGGAACATAAGAAAAGAAACTAAGCCTACTGCGCAGCTCCTGTTACGGATGAGAAATAGCTCTGGCCCATCCCGGCCGAGTTATCCACACATGGTTTAAGCTTCGTTCCATCCTCTTGGACACTTAAAAGGCCACGCCGAGGCAAGTGTGGCGCCTTACAGCAACAAATGTACAGAATCTGCGCGCACATTTCTTTGTCGTCACAGTACACAAACTAACTGGGGCTGAAGATGATTTCAGAAAGAATTCTCATCAGTTAAGATCACCTAATCTTATAACGAATTATAGCGTGCACTTTTCAGAAATTGTGAAAAAATTGTAAACATGGCGAAAATAACTGATGAAGTGAAGTCATTGTTTGATCAAGTGTTTCCTTGACTTTGGAGGGCTTTTCCCAGCATATTGAAAAAGAGTCCAGCCACAAATAGAAAAGAAACAACAAAAAAACTCTTTAACTCTGAATAAACAAAGCCATTTGTTTAACTCACCCCCTGCAGATTGACGGCCCGCCTGATCAAAAAGGAGAAGACAGGGAGGACGAAGAGTCCCTGCCTGAGTGTGCGTGGTGCTCACGGGACACCTGATCCACCACCGCCTGTGAAAGAGGCAGAGTGACACAGAGACACCGGCTCAGAGCAATGCAGAAGGGAGGAGTGGGGAGGGGGGTGTTTTTTTTGGGTGGGGAGGCGGGGGGGCAGCTGCAGAGAAAAGTGAAGTGGTGTCGCCATTCCCCGTCACCCGGGAAACCAACGCTCTTTCAAAGAAGAATGGCGACCAATGGCGAACACCGGCAATTGTGTTAAGACAAAACAGTCACATGACTGCTAAAACACCACTCCTTATGCACGGAGCGAGAGGGGAGGGAGATAAAAGGAGTAAGGGGTTGGGAGGTGGAGAAAGATAAAGCTGGGGGGGCATAAAGAAGGGAGGACGGAAAGATTTCTTTTTTTTCTTCTTTTTTTTTTTAGGTAGAAGAAGTAAAGCAGCATGAGTAGAGCACAGGGAGCCAGGCCGGATTCAGCCCAGATGTCTGCAGGACGGAACAAACTGCCTCCTCACAGTCCCATCTTCACAGCAGCTTATCAGAGCGGGTTTGGATTTAGCCTATTTCTGTTGGCTAAGAGGAAGAATGTTGAGTGGCACGGTGTGAGACTCAGACTTTACCTATCTACTTCCACGTTAGGCTATCTGCGTTACAGAGCAGAGAAAACATTCACATCCTTCCATCACTCTCTTCCAACCGCAAAGCCCCCACCTTCACTCAACAACTAAAGGTTAACTTACTTACTAATTCACTAAACAGAATTTATTATGTGAAACCAATGATGTTCAGAATTGAATTTTGTTACTGTGTGCATGCTTGTCATCAGCGCATAATGCGAAATAATGTTTTTTTATTATATATTTTAATTTTAGAGGCGGCACGGTGGCGTGGTGGTTAGCACTGTTGCCTCACAACAAGAAGGTCCTGGGTTTGATTCCGCCCAGTGGCCTTTCTGTGTGGAGTCTGCATGTTCTCCCCGTGTCTGCGTGGGTTCTCTCCGGGTAGTCCGGCTTCCTCTCACAATCCAAAGACATGCTCTGGGGATCAGGTTATTTGGGGACTCTAAATTGCCTGTAGATGTGTGAATGGTTGTGTGTCTCTGTGAAGACAGATGAGCAGACTTCAGAGAAACTCTCTGCGATTGGCTGGCGACCAGTCCAGGATGTACCCTGTCTATTGCCTGAAGTTGGCTGGGATGGACTCCAGCCCCCCTGTGTGCAGGATATGCGGTTTAACGATGGATGGATGGATGTGATAGTGGGGGGGACTATACTAAATTTAGGATTACAACAGAAATGCAGTAAAGGTAATCTAATATCACTATTCCAAAAATGTGTATCAACATACCATTAAAGATCATATTGACCCATTTCCATAAAAACATTCAAAAACAGCTGGATCAATGGAATATGTGGGTTGATACTGCATAAATGTTATAAATTTTGTTTACAAAGTTGAGCAATATTTACATCAAGCCTGGCGGTGCCTTACACATATGTAATTAAAATGTCCTCAAACCAGCCCTCAGGACAGCAGAGGTCAGGGCCCAATGAGGCCGGCAGACCCACATCCTCTGCAGCGAGCAGAAATCCCTTTTTCGGTTGACTAATTTGATTTAATATTAGCAGACGGTAGAGGAGAGATCTAAAAGTGCATATGCATATTGATATGACTGCTGAAGTCCCCAAAAACTTTAGCATTTTTGGTTCCTTCATCCGGCAATTCAGACGGAGGGAACCGGTGTGATGCAAAACCTGCAGGTTGGATCCCTGCAGCAATCAGCATATCCTGACACAAAAACGTTTTTTTTTATTAAAGCTACTTGTATGAGGCGACAACTTAACATACTCCCCCTGAACTCCCAAAATCCAAATCCCTTTGAATGTGCAGTGCATCATGTTCCAACTATCCCCACTGGCATCTGTCCTAAATAACAGCCAATAGTGAGACAATACGGCCTACCAGTGTTAAGGCAACAGGGTTATTACTCAGACTGAAATCACACATTTGTCACTTTCCCAGCAATGCACTGTCCACTTGAGCACAATCATCCGCCTCGTAATACATCGCCTCAGCACCAGTAAATTGCCCTACTTGATCTGTGGAAGGCAGGAATGCATTTACCAAGTGAAAAGAGGTCCAATCACCACGGTGAGAATGTGAGAGGATAGCTGATGGGTTATATGGCAAGAGAAGGCGACAAACCCGACAGTATCCAATAAATTGACAGCGAAGACAGGTCTGAACCGCCACTATTATTATTTTATTAGGTAATTAAGACAACTACCTGATATTAACAATCCTGGATCAGCTTGTCAATAGACACGTTCCAGCATCGGGCTTTCCGCACATTTTTCCGGATATTCTCGCAGACGGAGCGTGCGAGCTGGAGATTAGACTTAATCATGAAATGACACTTCAGGCAGTCAGCCTCACAATCTTTGGAAACAACAACTTACAGTCTGAAAAGCAGGAAACCTCCCACGCCTATCTGTACTGCAATGGGGCTTAGTATTAAAGTGCAGAGAAAAGAAAATCTAAACACAGGCCGCAAAAACTAGCACACAACATCAATATATATCAGCCTTTACTGTCCCATTATCTGAGCTAATCTGTCAAGAATGACTCCAAAGAATACTTAGTCAGGGAACAGCCCAAATACTAACAGAAAAGCACGTTGGCTTACGAAGACAAAAATGTATGAAATGCTTATAGCCAAGACATAAAGAGAACGCAAACACCGTGTACGAAGCTGAGCTCTTCAATTAAGGTAAATCATTGACGTGGGAAAGGAAAAGAAAAAAAGAGAAGGAAACTAGATCAGATAAAAATAACGAGGAAGTAAAAGTGTAAAAAGGTACAGAGTGCAGGAGAGGGGGGGAAGTACACACAAGAGACAATAGATGTAATTGACATACAATAGATGTAAAAGACATACGAGAAAATGAAGGGACAAATATGTAAATGTTGTCAGACCACAAAATGAACAAAGCAGCCAGACAGAACAGCAAGAAGAAGAAGAATGAAAGGTAAACGAATAGATAGATGGTCTGAATTCATGAACCAATATTTGTATTTTGCAGATGTGCATTCAGGACATGTGCGATAAAGAAAAGAAAGGGGACAATATATACCAGTTAAGTTATTGAGTTAACAATAACTCAATATGTCGATCAACATAAAATGTTATCTCAGATTATCATTTAACCATTTCAATTATTTATCAACTAGGAATGCCCATCTCACCTGGTGCTTCTGAATTGTGAGGATCGTGTGATTAAGTGAATTATTATTATTATTATTATTATTATTAATAATAATAATAAACAATGGTTGAGAATTAAGATAATGGAGCGATAATAATTTTAAAAAATACAACGTGCTTCAACTGGCAACAGTTTGACTGTTCAAACTATCTTTAATTTGCTACTTCCATGTAAAAATTACAAGGAAGCGTATGATGATAATAATTAGTAGACTAATTGTTGTTGTTTCTCTGTGGTTCGGTAACACTGTAACTACCGTTTAACTAAACTCTAGCCTAATATTTGCGTGTAAAAAGTGGACTAAAACAGAAGATAGAAGTTACGCTAGCACAGCGTTCACAGAATTTACTTATTTTGGCCTTAAAGTTGAAAAAGCGACGAGGACGAATAAAAGCACAAACAGCAGATTCGTCGACTAAACGCGGGCGTTACATGTTTGGGGACGTGAAGCCGGTTTATTGTTCGCCAAACTGCAGGTGCAGCGCTCGCGAGCACTTGTTGCATCCGTTACCAAGATAAAAAAATTAAATAAAAACAATTCAATGTCACTAAAGTCTGGCAGAAAATTAAATACAACGTAAAACATAAACTTACCAGTGATTCAGTCGTCAACCTCGGCGGATGACCGAGTGCTTCATCCTCTGGTCCCCTTCAGAAAAAAAGCTGTCACTCCAAACAGGAAATGGACATTAAACCATTTCCGGTCACTAGTTTCAAATTAAGGGCTTTGAACCAAAATATTATTATGTGGAAAATGTATCTTTACATCTTAGTTCCTTGACAACACAGTTGTAGTCACGGTATTGCTGTGTGCTCATATAAGTACCTATTAAAAACAAACTACAGAAGACTGACAGTTTTGGGGCGACAGCTTTTTAAACGGTAACTGGTGACGACTATGGAACTAGATCCTTACCCATCAAAACCAAAACAAAAGCTATGAAAGCGATTTCTTGGACAGACATATGTATGAGAACATCAATCAGTGCCCTCAAGGTGGAAGTAGTTGTAATAATAGGCCCTTAAGGGTCCCCTAACGACGAAGAAGAAAGGGATGAAATGCCCTCTGGATTTTGCTTAAATGGAAAAAAAAAAAACGCTAGAAAACATACACAGCCTGAGTCCGTTACCGGTGACTGGTGTCAACACATAGCTTGAGGAAGGCCCAGACACTGACAACGGTAGATGTAATCTGATTTCAAATTATAAAACAAAGCTTTTATATTACAGGTGGGCTACATTGTTGGATTATGTAGCGGATATGTTACTAAAAGAGAATATTTTGAAGTTACCGAACTAAATCTGACAGTATCTGAGATAGGGGGAATATAAGGAAGCTGCATTACAGAGAGTTCCCTTTAAAATATGAAACAGGTCACTGCATGTTTGTCATCTAAAATGAGGAGGAAGTTTTAGAAGCGGAAGGTTGTAATTCTTGCAATAATCTTTTCACATAACACATAACACCATTAATAGGTATTTTCATTAAAAAAAGTAAGAGGAACCATCCACGTCTTACTGAAGTCAAGTTAACCATGGGCTTCTTTGTTTTGTACTCTTTTTTTAATTGAACGTGTGTCGGCCCAAACATGTCTATAATTTAGTGCTGGAAGGCTAAATGACACATACAATGATCCCTGGCATTAAAGGATGATGTCACATATTCCTCTTCTGGAATGCTAACTCAAACGTTTCACTTGCATCTTTATGGGCCAAATATTCCTTACCTGATCATGTTAATTAAACATACAAAAGCAACAGTCTCCTCATAAAACGGAAACATATGTTACAGTCATCCCACAAATTACAATCGCTGCTCTACAACAATGTTTTTTGAAGTGAAACAAGGGAAATTACAACATCTGTTCATGGTTTTCTTCCTTTGGAACAAATCAATAAACACATTATGAATCTCTAGTCTATTTTCTTTAACTCCCAGTTACTGGAATACAAGCTTGATGTGATGCAATATTATGAGGTCAGAACACAGGTTTCTCTTCTAGTCTCACATTATTTGTTCTCTTCCAGTGCCTCTTGCTGCTCATAGTAACTGAACACATGCAGTATCAAAACAATCCGAAGGCAATTAATCTTTCTTTAAACGTATTGTCTCAGAAAACAGATCTGCTTTGTCACAAGCATTAGATGCAACTGAGAAAACTGTAAATATAAATTAGCAGTTGTCCGTTACTTTGTGCTTTTGTACCATTACAGTTGTCATTTCTGCGCGTGGTTGTAAAAGTGCCAACAGGGAAACGAGGAATAAACATCTTCGTACGTACCTTGTACGTACTGCAGAGACAGATTGTCCCGGCCTGCCTGGACGCATTCTGTAGGTATTTCCAGTTTCAGCACTTGCTTGGACAAGTGACAAGTCTCATGTCATGACAAGAAGGAGGCTGCTTATGAAAATATGAATCAAATTCCACTTTGGTTACACAGTTGTGTTGTTGTGAATGTTTTTACCAATGTGTTAGCCATCATGTTAGCTACAGTAACAACAACAGGAAACGGGGCTTGGCTTTTCTGACCACAGTGATGCTTTTTCAGTGGAATCCATTGTGCTCTAATAATAGCTTAAAATATTTCAAGAAAATGAAAGATTGCTGGAAAAACCGTATTTACTGAAACTGTTGTTCCACTTCTTATCAGAGGATTACAGGAAGGTGTCTATGGAATCTAATTTTTAGGTTTCCTCAAAGTATTTCCCATCTGAAAGAGGGTTAGGAGGTAAAAAGCTTTCTTTTTTTAATCAAATCATCTGTGCAGATCAGGTCCACCGGTAGCAACCAGCTGTGAGAATGATCCCTTTGAGAGAAATTACATGAGGCGGACCCTCTCCCACTTCCTCACAGTAAAAGGCCTCTCCTTTCATTCCCCTCTCATCTGCCCTGAGCCCTAATGGCACTAGAGAGACGAGGGTGTTGCTGAAAACACCTGCCAGGTAAGTAATGCCAAAAATGAACGATGGAAAGAAGATAAGAAATGCGCTAACATGTTACGTAAGAGCTGGTGAATGGATGTGCACACAAATCATACATTCCTGGGCCTAACAAGTGAAACTCTTCCATTCCGTCAGTGTTGTGAGGAGCGTTAGCTGTGCCCTCAAGGTTGAACTACTGTCTGTGCATTGTTTCTGTACAACTGAAGCACGGCTGACAGAAGAATGGGAAGTGCTTTGTCAACGTCCATGTTGAGGACAGTCCGACATAAATATGAGACCCTCAATAATATATGTCCGTCGAGAACAGGTATTCACTCAGGTATTAGATGTGGCTGCCTCTCTGGTCCTCATCATAAGTGGGCATCAGGACAAAATCAGTCTGCGAGAGTCGTTCATGGTGCAATGGATGGCTAACACACCGGAGCTTACAGTGTGTCACAGTTAGAACATATAAACTCAAAATGCACCCGATTGGTTCGACTCTATTACTCATGCTGTGTATCAATCCATCATGAAACAGTTTCTGCTGTATTAGCAGTGTGGAAGGCATTCTCAGCGATTGGGTGTATGTGTAAATGCGGCCTTAGATGTGCACAAGCAGACTCCTTTGTTTCAAGGTGTTGGAGTTCTAGGATTGTTTGACCAAGGTAGTTGAAACAATAGAATGAGTTTTCGATATAATGTATACATGGAGCGCCTTCAAGTGGCAATGTGCGCCTATTACACCATGACTGACAAGACAATCACTGATCCTTTTCCTGTAATCCACCTCACAGCTTTTTTTTCATTGGGAAAAACAAAATGTAGCATTTAAGTCAATTCAATGTTTTGACCGGAGAAATTCAAATATGATGGTATTAGTCATGTCTTCTTTATTTTTCATCTAGCTAAAGGAGCCACCAGTAAACCAGCAACTCAGTCGAGTTAGAGGGACAACGTCAGCACGAAGCACGTCCTTTAGGTAAGAGGAACGCTCGTGTTGACCTTCATGCTGTCACTCTTGTTCTTGAAGGAATGTCACACTAATTGTACGGATCCTTAGCCAGACAGTCTGTGCCCCTGCACCCCCAGGTTGTCAGTCTGGGTGTGGGCTCCCTCTGCAGGGCTGGTTTGTGAGGTGCTGGTGGTGTTTCTGTAGAGCGGCCCTGGCTGTGTGAGGACGAGAGATCGCTGGTCGGTCCAGAAGTTTGGACATTTGCGTGATTTTAAGACGCCCTCTGCCAGCTTGTTTACTGGATGAGTCCATCTCTGCACTGAAAGACAAAGAACCTTCTTTTAGCATCACATTTTTATGTTTCAATTAAAACTATTACAGATTGATTACCTAATTCACGAAATTATGAAATAACAATAAAATCAAAACATGATGCTGTTTGTCAAACATTTACTGATGAATTATAATTAGCTGATACTTTAAACAAATAAAGATGAATCTATTGTTTGTATTCTGTATACGGTGCACAAAAGATAACCTTTAATAAAGCCGTACCATGAACCTATGAGCCTTTGACCGGGGGCCCTTGTTGGAGGTGGGCGGGGTGTGTATGCAGGCTGGAGCGAAAGAGGCTTGTTTGTCTTTGTCAACTGCTGGATCCCCTGGAGTTTCGGGTGTGTGTCTCCAGGCGTCGTCTCTGCCCCCGGGCAGCGCCCTGCTCTGCTGAAATCAGTATGTTCTGAGTTGGTCTGGCTGAGTCGAAGCCGGCGTGCACGGAGCCCAGTCGGCTTCCTGTCTCCAGTTGCCGGTGCGGCACTGGGAGGGGGAGAGGGGGACAGCGTGGTGCCAGGTGACAGGGAGGGTCCAGCCGCCTCTGAGGAGAAGGCTTCTCTGGGATGCAGGCCTGAAAACAAAACAAAAAAAAAGATTTCCAAAGCTTCATGGCCAGATGGTCAATAAGATTTTCACTTTCTTTCAATTTAAGGTTCGCTCAGAGGGTATTTACCTGGGGAAAGAAACTGCGAAGGGGAATCTGGTGAGGCAGCGTCTCGTCTGTCTCTGCGCATCTCCGCTTCATGTTTTCCTTTGTTGTCATCTCCCCCCTCTTCTTCATCACTGTAACAAATAGCCAGGACCTGTGGTAATCTTTCTGTCTTTATGGCCTGGAGACGCCTGAAAAACAATGCAGAAAGGTGTTGAGTTTCATCCCCCTATGGTCTGCAAAAGAAGCCTGGTTGGCTCAAAGCGTAGAATGAAACACAGATACAATTCTCAATAGATATTTAGAATTCTTTTCATACCGACTCTCAGATCACATTTCAAAGGCTGTCCATGAAGCTGACTTCATAACGTATCATCACAAGCCAGCCTATTTCCAGTTAAAGAAGAATGTCAGTACCTGCCATGCTGCTCCCTCCAAGCTCTAAGCTCGGCAAAGACATCGATGCGTTCTCTGACATCGGTCTCCTCAAGGTCGTACGTGTGCTCAGGTACGTGGATGGGAAGGTCACGGTGGGTGAAAGTAGATCTGGTAGGTGCCGTCTAAGAGACCAAAGAGAGGGAGGAAGAGAATGAGGGGCAGAAGAGGGAACTAGAAAAGAAAAAGAAGCAAAATAGAGGCTTAAGAGCTGAGTACATTCATTATGGATAGATGTAAGAGTAATGGTCAGATAGTGAGGGAGAGCAAACACGAGAGGGGCAGACGGAACGGGGAGAGGAGGTAAGAGGAAGGCAGAGTGACACCAGATGACGTCGAGAGCGAGAGCTCCATCCGTCCGTCCGTCAAGACACTTCTAGAGCCTCAACACATCCCCATCCCCCGTGTCTCTCCTCTCAGGTTTCTGTCCACCTGCAGATAATTAGCTCCTTCTAACAAGATGACAGATGAGCCTATGGTGTCATTTGGCCATAATGGCCCGACCGGGCCCACAATGCTTCTTGTGCCTCTAGATGCTGTGCTGAATGGGAAACAGCGAGCATGAAATGATAGACTGCTGTTGATTAGTTTGATATCTCATTAATACAGATCTGTGTTTTTACCCTCAGCTTTTCACGCCTGGCCCGAACCGCCTGGACCGGGTTTCCGCAGAAGAGAATCTTGCCAGCCCCTTCGAAAAAGCAACAGATAAGAGAAGAATTTCAGTGAATCCGACACAAAGGGCAGCCTCTTGGTGGCACTGTTGAGTAAAGATTACAGAATGTATCTGCAAAAGGTAAAGCTCATGAGAGAAACGAGGAACTAGCGATGACAGTTTGAGACATCAGTTTGAAAGGCAGCCCCCTAACCATGTGTAAGGACGCTGGCTTCTGCTTCCACTGTCGCCAGATCTGAATCTGCAGAACCAGGTCTGGAACCAGAGAGAACTCCAGGCCTGGTGGCTGTCTTGGGTCCAGAGCATACATTGTATGCGGGGCGCCGGGCTGAGGCCGGGCGGCTGTAAGGATATCCACGGTCTGCTGTGTCCTCTGCAAATTCAAGAGGGAGAGGCCACTAAAATACACAGCTGTAATGAACTGGTCCGTGTCAAATCACTCGAAACGCCATGGCCATATACACACCGTATTCAGCAGCTGCCTGGGAGGAGCTGCCGTCTCTGATGCAGTCTCGGAGAATGGCCCAGTCCTCTCCCATGGTGCTGTGGGAGCTCAGGCCGTCCTCCTCCACCCTTAGATCGTCTAGGTAACGCAGCTGAGGGACCAACTCCCTCACTGCGGCCCGATAACTATAGTCTGCCGTCTGGGTGGAGGGGTGGAAGCAACGTAGGGGAACGTAGAGGGGGACAAAACATGATTGGGATTAGTCGAATCAATCGATCTATCTATCTATGTAACGTGTTAATATTCATAAACAAAACAAAGTGAAATAGTTTCAGATACTAATGGTTTAAAAGTACAACATGTATCGATGTGAAACTGAAACTTGTGGCAGCATTAGGGGTCTCATGCATAATGTGAAGCATCAAACCAAACATTAAACATCTTACAGTCCACACAGTAAATCACATTTAAAACACTGTAATTACAATGAAGATATGAACTCATATAAAGGAATTTTTAATTGTTAAAGAGAGATGCTGTTCCCACTGTTTTCTTTCAATGGAATGAGTTCCATCGGCCTGCTGAATTAGCTTAATTTGTTGTTTTAAATGCAGGTTAAATATTCATCTTAATGGCAATTGATAAATTGTTAATGATAAAAAAAGCTTATACAGTAGCAGCCCAAACGTCAGACAGTTCTAAATAGTTGCTAGCATCAAATTGTGGTAATGCATATTAGATAACCTATGTTATATGTTTTTGCACCCATTTTCACCATCATGGCACTTTAATGAAATTGTGGAACTTTACTTCGAGAGAGAGAGAGAGAGAGAGAGAGTCCAGCAGATCACTGAGGTACTAAGTGATCAAACTAGAGCTATATGCCCCCCCCCCCTTCCATCGCTAAACCACACTGACGCAGGGAATGAAAGCGAGAGTGAAGGGCTGGCAGGGTGGAAATGAAAAAGAGAAAGGAGGAGGAGGAGAATGTGTTGGGCGGGAGGAAATGAGGAGATCTTTGTGTTTGGTGGAAAGAAAAGGGAGCAAGAGGAGTGATGGTTTGGCAAGAACGCAAACCCAAGAACCCCTCAGTCACTACAAAGCACAGGCCTAATGCATATTCAGCTCAGCACCTACCCTCATTGCCCCAGTTTCCTAATTAATGCTCTGCTAGTGGGTGTAAATAAACACATTCACAGTGGCCCAAAAAAACTCACAGCACACTGTGTCTCAAATCAGCAAAAGGTGGAAAATGCAGCTTCTACTTTGAATATGCAGCTGCATCGTGCAGCACTCGAGAGGTCCATGGTGCGCTGCTCCTCCCATCAAAAAAAATGCATTTGCTAATTTTCAAAGGCATCAAATAGCTCTGTAATGTAGTGATTAAACATTCTGTCTGTGTCATGATGACTTGATGTTTTATTATTTGGACGCCTCCTGTCTGGTGCATTGAAGACCCAGATGCAGAGCGGTGAGATCACACAGATGCTTTTAAATCTCAGCGCATGCAGATTACATTTCAGTAATCATCTAACAAAGCCATGAAGGCTGCTAGTCTACTAGCACAGGAGAGAAAACTAACTACAAACTAGACATTTTACATTTTTCGTTCTTCCTGAAATCTCCAATTCCACTGTTTTACATTTTGAACGGTGACTATTAGTCAAATATCTGCGTGTGAAAAGTGCAAACAAGGACCATGAAACTATTGGCAACTATTTTTGCTGGCGGCTACACATGTAGTAAGATGTTGTTTTAAGGTAGAAACAAAATGATCAGAGCATACTCCTACCTGGATGGCAGTGGGGTTTGGGTGCGCACACACAGGGTTTCCTTCCAGGGACAGTGTCTGAAGTTTGCCACATAGCCCCAGATACTGAATCTGGACAATGTCATCCACATTATTCCCTTCCAGATCCAACAGCTGCAGGTTCTCGAGCATGCCCAGCTGACTCAGGTCCGACACGTTGTTATAGGCCACGTACAACTCCTGCATCAGAGAGAAGTACATACGGCGTATTCATTTTTTATTACAGTCTTTATACACACTCTTATAGGAACAAGGAAGTGAGGAAAGCGAGGCGGTTATGCACCAGTAACCAACAAACACTACCTTGAGGGAAGTGAAAGCACAAATGCCAGTGAGGTCTTGTAGGGAGCAGCGAGACATCCACAGCACCTGCAGGTGGGAGAGGGTGGTTCCCAGGTCTCTAAGAACACAAAGGAAAGCACCCACTTGATTTAGAGGCAGGAAGGGAGTTACACGACACAGGGAATCATGGAAAAGGCTATCCGCTCCGCTTCTCCAACGAGCAGATCGCTCCGTTGCCTATCGCTTGTCTCTGTGACACACCAGTGCTTTGACCCTTCCAGTAGAGTCTCAGTCAGCGCATAAAAATCCCATAACATCCTCTCCCCTACAGCTGCCACAGCTCAGAGCAGGAAATGCTATCAGAGGCAGCGCACGTCCAGCTGGCTCTGCTCTGCGGCGCTCAGGGTGGAGCACAAAGCTCCGTATCTTTCAGTCTCTCATACCCCAGTTGTCTCTCGGGCAAAAGATTCTCCACCTGTGGAGTCGTGAGGACAACTTGCAAGGTGTGAGTGTTTGGTCTTGGCGGATCATTTGGATGACACAGTCATGGCTGCAATGAAAGTGGAGAAACTGTCTCTGTGTCCTGACTTTTATCCGGACGTTGTCCACGTGGGCAAGCTGATATGCCACAAACCCCTCTGTTCTATTGTGAGACAAGTGGGGGAACCTATTCTCCATGTGTATCGAGCTATAAGACTTTACATTACACCACAAGAAGTAACATGTAACTTC
This sequence comes from Gasterosteus aculeatus, assembly GCF_964276395.1. Classification (NCBI taxonomy): domain Eukaryota; kingdom Metazoa; phylum Chordata; class Actinopteri; order Perciformes; family Gasterosteidae; genus Gasterosteus; species Gasterosteus aculeatus. The sequence continues at coordinate 11,955,483 of NC_135698.1, forward strand.
CATACAGAAAAATGGTATTGCAAGTACCCATTAGAAAACAGTGGATAAAGCAGAGCTGAGCCCTACACCTGCACCCAGCGCATCGTACACTTTTTTTTTTTCCGAACAAGTACAAACCCCTGTAACTTCTGACCTCGTATTCAGCTTCAAAGCAGAAGAATCTTTTTTTGGCCTCCAAGACTTCTCAGTAAAGAGTTTCTTATAATCCACATACTGTATTTATAAATACAAGCTTAACATGAAGTGGTTCACCATCAGGGGAAAGTTTTGTTTGACGGTGCATTTTATCTTTGGTTTTGGGATTAGCGGCCTCTTGAGAATCTGTAGCGTTGCATGAGGTAATGTCAACATAATACGAGTGTGATTGTGCGTGTTCCCCAAGGAACAGGTTGCTTTTCCGGAATACAAAGCAGGAAGAACACAAGAAGATGGTTTCTGCGTGTTGTAACTTTAGACTTACCTCACTGACATTATGTTGCTGTTGTTCATTTTGAGCTTCAATAGCCTGGGCAAGTAGGCACCTGCAAGATGATCAGATAAAAAAGGCCATTACTCTCACCGTCATGTAACAGTGGGGGGATTATTTATTGGGTTTCAGAGCAGCCTCCTGCTCTGAATTCCAGTGCACTCCATTCCACTGCAATTAGCTATAAGGAAGAGCACCTAAGCATGACTCACACATGCACGGACCCTGCTCCGTCATGCCTGTACTCGTTGTGCAATCTTGAAGTTTCTGAAGAGGAAGGTGAGCCTAATGAAGTGTTCCTTCACCACTATCTGCTCAGTCATCCTGCACTGAGGCTGGCACACCTGAGAGGGAGCGTAGTACTGATACGTTGTGTGCATCACAACAATGTCTTTATTTCCAACTCCTGCTCCATGATTGTTATTGTGGTCTTTTAAAATCATCTAATCGTCAACAATAAAATTGAACGAGTAATTGCACATTTAACATTCGTAAATGCGTGGGGATGCCGTAGTCATCAGTCATTTTATGTGCTTTGTGTGTGCGTGGACTTTGAGGGCCTCAGTGTTACACCTCTTGTTACTACCTGAAGATTCTGACTTTTATCATTTTCATAATGTGAACTGTACCGTGTCAGATTAACAAATAAAATAAATATAGCTTACCAAAGTTACCCAGGGTGTTTTCTTGTGTGTCTACGCGGATCTCCAGCGAGGTCACATTAGAGAGATCCCGAGTTCCACACACTGATTCCTACCAGAGACGGAAGTCAACAGCCTGCATTATTCTGGATTTTATCTTTATGCAACATAGTTTATCATAATCGTCACTCGCATACATTGGAAACACACCTGTCTGCCCCCCTCCCCACCTCAAAACAGCCATCTGCACAGTATCTGCTGCCTTTTCTCTAGTTACTGTTCATAGAGCACCTCATCTGCCATGACAGAGGGCACTAATTGAATTAATTTACCAACTTCTCCTTAGAGAGGTAAAGCCCCGTTGCAGTTTCATAGTCCTCTCGTGGTTTCGGAGCAGGAGTCGGGTTGATGTGGCCCGATCCACTCGGCTCAGTCACCAGGACCCGTGCCGTGCCGGGCCGGACCTCCCGGGGCACAGGCACATGGCAGCAACTCATTTCTCACTGATGCCTGAAATGAAAAAATATAAGTATCAGTGACTTACCAACCCACGTGAATAACTTTCTAACCGAGGTGATACTAACACAGAAACTGGATTCTCTAACTACCGTTAGATTAGCTAACGAACTATTAAGAACTGCTGTTGTTAATTGTTGCCATAATGCGGGAGGGAAATTAATGTTGATTTCCTCTAAACTAGCTACGCACCTTCCAACGACAATTAAGGGTATTTTCATTGTAATACAAAGCAGTAGTATCCAAAAATATATATATATATTCACCTGACCAAAAGCATCTGCACTTTTCACAGAGAGAGCAATTCGCTTACGAGGAGAAGTTTGCTTGGCAACCACAGCAGACTTCCTGGATACCGCAGTGAGTGGCACCCTGGGATATGTAGTCCACGTGTGAAAGTGAAACTCTTGAAGCAAACGCTTCGCTAATGGATGTCCTATATATCTCTATACGTTTGTTCAAGTCTATAACTGCTACTACGATCAAAGAGTACATTTTAAGCCTCGGTGTATGTTTCTGCAACAATAAACTTAAGCCGCCCTCCCTGGTGTCGTGCTACCTTCAAACCGTCAAATGCGAGCTCTGCTTTTCGAAATGTAAGCCATCAAAATTGTAATTATAATCATAAAGATTTATCTGAATCAACGTTGTTACATTCTTCATGGCTGTTGATCTACATGAAACACTTTATGAGGCAATCATGGTGAAGACAAGCCACGTTAGAGTGAAAATTAGCGATTAGAGATAAGATTGGTGAAATGTAAAACTATTTCAAGAAAATGTTGTTTGTTTGGTGGTTTGTTTTCCCAGCGGGGTGTGTTTGTGATTGCAAATTTTGACTAATGACGCCACATTTTTTTGTGGCATTTGAATTGTTTGCTTGTCTCTTCCTTAAAACCGTCAAGTTGGATTAACGTCAATAGGTCAGCTGGGCGTTATCGCGGAGTTGTCGCATTTCCGACTGTCTGTGAATGCATCAGCAACATGCATGGTAACCGGGGCGGTTCTATGTTTGGTAGAGCTGGGCGTGGGCTCGACCCTCCTCATCCCCTCCACTCTGTGGAAGCACATTGTTCAACGCGGGCTCGTTTTTTACCCAGAACCAATGAAAGCCTCCGTGCACTGTAGCTGTTGAAAAAATTGAACACTTTATCGGATATACTAAAAGGTGTAGATATCCGAAGACGGTGGAAAGCGGACCCCCTCCCCCCAAAACGCACATCCTGTGTCCTTCTGATTACAGCGCAGAGGCAACAGAGTTGGAAGATTTTTTTCCTTCTTCTTCTTCTCCGGCAGACGAAACGTTCCTCTGGCAGCTAATTAGACCTCTGCTTGTTGTAAGTAAGCACTGCACGTTCCCATGTACGAAATGCGTTGGCAGTGACTGTTCTGTCTGATGATACCGCTTTAAAATGTTTTCATATTTCTTTTTTTTGGGGGGGGGGCGCTGGATATTGCGGTCCACAGTTAGCTAACATTAGCTATCCCCGCGTTTTGATTCGCCCTCCCTTCCCTCAGCCGGCTTTTATCTGCCGAGCTCTGTTACAGCTCGTGGCAGCGGTCAACTCTCGGCCACATGTAACGCGATACGATTCATGTCGCAATACGTTATGCACCGTTGTCTCGCGTCCCGGTTGGTCCCCGTTTCGATACTAGCGGTCTCCCGTGAGTTCGGGTGCTGTAACGTTAACTTGGTTATGGAGACCAAAAAAAACCCAGTTCAATAAATGTCCCCATCATCTCTACCGAGCGGCAGTCAAGCGTAAACGTGATAGCGTGTGTTTCCTGCGTTGTTGTTGTTGTTGTCTTTCTGTGTTTCGCCCTTTTTCGACCGTCGGGTGAAGACAATGTAGAGGGCGACGCTGCAGCCCGTAGTGGCCGCAGAAACAAGTACGTTAGGGTGACGCCCCGTCGCACGGAGCAACAGCTCAACGGATCACTGCGGAAGTTGGATTCCATTACGAGCCATTTATATAGCGGACTGCGCCGCTCGTTTAGACCCGCTGCTTTTAAAAAAACTGCTTTAGTTGACTGTGAGGGTAAAAGGTGGCAAAGGCGGTTCTTACGTTTCCATCACTTAAAACGTGGTCGTTAGACTAGTGGGGAAACAAAGCTACCCATCCCGAGCTGACGTAGGTCTTTGGTCCCGGCTCACCAATTTTTCAGTTAGTACCTTCGCACAAAGCAAAGCAACTATTGTGTGTTGTTTTGGTCTGCCTCCCCCTCTTTTAAAAAAAATCCACCACAACATCCCAAAGCCTATGAGTAACATGTGCACCCCTGTGTTTCCATGATCACACTGGATGGGAGGACGTGACCCACTCGTGTGCATTTGACGTCAGATCAGTGGTGGTTGTCCTGGAGAAAAGGCAAGAGCTGGAGGAGGTCCAGTGTTAGAGGTGTGATGCTAATCTATTGTCCCCTTTTTTCTGAACAGCTGTAGCTGGGTGGTGCCCAGCTTCTCAGACAAAATAAGTGAGACTCGTCCAGATGCCGGCGATTTTACAAATGGCAACTTTTAATACAGTTTTTGATTGGGTGAATGGCTGAGACATATTGGTAAATGTCTGTTTGAGACCTACAAATGGCATAGGATATGCTCTTGCGTGTTTTTTAAACAGTATTTGATGTATTTAGGTGGATTCTGAAAGTTTTCTACTTCTGGGACCCAATGATTGAAATAAGGTCTGTTTATGTATTTGTACCTGGAGGTTTACCATTTAAAGTGACTAATGTCTCTTTCTCCACCTTAGTCCAAGGAAAAAAATATATTTGGCATCACTTGGTGGATCCGAAAGTTGTAATTCCACCATTTGGCCACAATGTAAAGTTCTGCTCCAATGCCTTGAGCTCTTCCTTGGGTTTTGGATTGTACCCGTTTGCGTCGTTAAAGGAGAGCCAAGCAATTACGTTGATATTATAATATAGGACTGGATACTGTCTTGGGTTTTTTAATAGATGGCATGTGTTTCCTTATCCAATTGAAACTATGTAATTAACAGGCTATTGTAGCGGCCAGTGCTCATTAACTCGGACCCGCTTCGCTTACCATACTTCGTGGGTGTGACTTTTTGTACAAAACTCTTTACACAAACAGAATTCTTCATTGGCCAATGGGTCACCAACTTATAGCAACATGACTTTAGATGATTATTTATCATTGATCGTTGATGCACCATATTGGTTACACCTTAAATGGCCATTCTAAAGGCCTGTCTCAGTGTTGCCCTTGTTCCTACGTGTTTCGTTCAGGGAGGTTGGTTTCAATTGTTTCTTTTTTGGAGAATTAACCAAACATTTGCTGGGATCTTCTACAGGTTGACTCGCATCTAAGGTTATGAGACCCATAGGAGGCTTTTTGTTCATGTACTCACAAACTAAGACAAAATGGAGATTCGCTCATTATTCTGACTGCAATGAATCCAATAGAAAATAACACCACTGATGATTATCAGGGGTTTTTGTTGTGCGATGATACGCCCCTTGGCTCCTCTAACCGGCCTTTGTGTGGAGGTCAGCTGGCCTTTTCATCTCCGCTGCTGCCTCCTCCGTCTCACCAAAAGCGAGGAGCTGAAAGGCTGACCCAGTGGGGAAAAGGTCACTTGCTGTCCGGTACCTTTTTTAACAGCAGCTTGTTTAAGCATGAGCATATACACAGAAACTCTTCATGTAAATGTTTGTGAGGGAGAAAAATGTGTGGTCGAGGAATTGTTTATTACGGGATTTTGTCTTAAGATTCACAATCCGTTTCATTCAAGTTCGGCCATTTTCCTACCGTTTTAAAGGGTTGCAGTCTTGATTCATAGGAACAGGCATACATGTCCCCACTTACTTGTGTGTTCTTTGGCCTCAGAGAGTAGAAGTGATTGCTCAGCTGCCGGTCAACACTTATGTTTGGATGCTGTTTAGGAGGATGATGTCATCGGAGAGCTTGGTGGGGGGTCTTGGAGTCTCAGTATTTGACTGTGATACCTCCCTAGAGAGGGTCTCCTTACATCGTTGCTCCATTAGAAATCTATTAACTCTGCAGTGGGCTTGTGGCTCTGCCAGTATGGATTCTTTAACCAATTAAGAATTTTAATGGAGGGCAGAATGCACATTCGCGTACCCTGCTTCTTGCATCGTTTGTTTAGCAATTACTGACCGACTTTTATTATTTTTTTAACGCAATGATCCTAGCTCTGCAGCTGAATCACCTAAGAGAAAAAAAAAAGCATTTTCATTATTGATTTCAGTACATATTTATTCAGTTTCGAAGGTGGACCCCTCCCTCCTGTGGTTCTATGTGGGGCATATAGTAAAAGTAGCCCTCAGCCGCTCCCCTCCCATCACCCCTCTCGCTGCTCTGTACTTGCACCCTCCGTACGCTGTCGTGTAAGATTATCCTCTTGGTCCAGGCGGGGCTCTAGGGTTTCAAAACGAACTGTTAATTTCCCAGGCTGGAGGTGGCCGGCTATAAATAACCCCAAAATGCAGGCATACTGCATAGTGCTCCTCGAAAATCCTAAAGAGAACAGCTACGCAAAGATTGTGGGGACTTTGGGGTGAAATAGGTCAGTGACTCGGCGAAGATGACACGGCGACCAGAGCCCGTCTGTGAGCTGAGTATTTGACCAGGGGCGGCCGGAAGCTTTGAACTGCTCACCTTTCTTTTTAATGGGTTGATCTGTTTCTGCAAGTGCCATTGCCTTTGGATTATTAACTTTTGTCTGATATTCAAATTGCACAAAAAAGTGGAACGCTGCGTGACCTCGTTGTGGTTGAATATGATGTTTTTTCCCCTTCATTTACATATGCACTTTATGGGGCAAATGCAATTTGTTTTGACAGTTTTTACTATGCAATAGAAAACTCATGACACGGCCAAAGAGGCAAGTTCATTTGTGTGTTCCGAATACAAATAGATAAAACCTCGACAGAAAGTAGAGAAAATGTGTAAGACGATTGATTGTGATCTCCAGCGGCCGTGTCCTCATCTCTCCTCTCTGTCTGCACAAAGGCCTTCTCTTTATGAGCCCTTCTGGCAACAAGTGGCTTTGGGCAGGCGACGGCATCACTATCAATGATTCATTTAGCTATTCATCTCCTCACGTATGTGTGGATCATTAATAGGCCCGGTCTGTTTTTCCGTGCTCCATTCTCCTGGTGGTGGGGGTCTTGAAGCTGCATTTTGGGCTGAACATTTTTAATCGTTAGGCAGGTGTACACTTCAGATCTGTTTATGTAGAAAGAAATGTGTCAGCATCTGCCGCACTGTGGTTGTGTGACCGAGCAGGTGTCTGCCTCCTTTTTTAGTGTTTGTGTATGTCCGATAGTTTCCTCCTCATCGGGTCCTTTCAGTGCACGTTATTGGCAAGTACATGTTGTAGTACTTGGGTGTGTGTGTGTGTGTGTGTGTGTGTGTGCACGCGCACGCGCACGCACGCAGGAAGAATTGAGGAGATCTGATGTATCAGTAAAAATGACTTATGGTTTCATCTTGAAATTCTGTGCACGCCGTGCTAATTTGAAAAAAAATGGTATATAATTAACGTGGCAACTGACAGAAAATGTTTATTAAAATTGGCCTCATTTTTGTGTTTTAAAATCCATTAATCCAGCCAAATTGCCTCTTCCTCTAATCCGAAGCGTGACATGTTCTTTTTGTGCCCGCGTATTAAGCCAGCTCTGATGTGACTCCCTGCCCTGCGCCCAGCTCGTTGCCCACGGTGACCGAAGGTGTTCCAGCGTCTGGTCTGCCCAGCACAGCTGCTGTTTATTTGGTTAGAGGAGGCTGTGAGGAGCGTGGCGTTCTCTGCCACCAGCCGAGGCGCACTGCACTTTGTACCAGGCTGCTTTTTTTTTTTTTTTGGTGCTAAATGTTTGGCCACAAGATGGAAGATGGAGGATAATTCCCATCCTGTTGTGCCAGCGGGTGTTTTTACAGGGGCGGGGGTGGGCGGTTTAGAGCTACCTGTTTTCCGTGAGCGTGTGAGAGAGAGAAGCTAAAAGTCCGTGTCTTCAGTTAGCAGGTCTGCTTTCCTCTGCCAATCATTAACAGTGAGGCAGGCTTGGTCTGGTATGAACCCAGGAAAGGACAGTCACAAATTAAACTGTTTTCACAGAGGTGCATTTCCGTTACCTTTGACCAAGCTGTCTTTGGAGGCTTTGTGTGTCCTTTGACAACAGTGTTCAAGTCACCCGTTACTCCTCCCTGCACAGAGTTGATTGAAGAGTTGAAGATTCACTCCAGCTGTGCATGTTGCTCCCTTGGAAGATAAAGGACACCCCTTTCGAGGAAGATTTTAGGGCGATGCAGATGTATTAACGGTTTGATGAAGTCTGTGTCGATAGCGGCAAAGACAATGTTTGATTTAAATTCAAAGTAGAAGTTCCTTTTTTAAAGTTGAGTTTTTGATCACTACTTTCAAACTGAAAGAGAAACTACCCCCTGGGAGGATCTGTAATTCCACTGATTTCCCTCTGGAGTCAGGGATGACATCACCTGACCACTCATGGTGTCAAACTGAAGCTAGAACTGGGGGAGACGTCTTTGCTTTCACAATGGGCTTCCAGCAGGAGAGTGGTTAGCCATAGGTGTGGTCATCTCTCAAAGCCTCCATGATGGCTTCATGGCGCTCTGACTCATCGCCGTGGAGGGAACACCATGGATGGAGTTGTTCACGGCTCATGCTTGGGTCATAGATTTTGTAACTTCGTGGTAAATTAGCAAATAGCTGAGTCACACTCTGCCCCCGTAGGTAAGGGAAACGCCCATATGACTGCATTCTTTAGCCATTGATTCAACACGCCTGGAATTTCTCTGGCCATCGGCGTTGTCAGGGGTGATGTCAGGGGATCTGTGTGTGTGTGCCTCTTTGTATTGCCTTCTGTGGCTGCATGTGTGGTTCCAGCTGACTCGATATTTGGCATTGTAATTGCATTTTTGGCATTTTCTGCAAAATCCCACATTTTTTAGCACTCCTGGTTTTCCCTCTCTCTGGTAAAATCCCTATTTGTTGTTCCTTTCTGCTGATCTCCACCTAATATGAAGGAAGGTGTTGCTACCTAACCTTTCTGTAACGTCTAGACGCTTCCAGTTATGGAAAATACTCCTTCCCTACTACATTTATTCTGGAAACCTGCTTTCTATAAATGTTGATTTGGTGCTATGCACTGCAATTTAAAATGCAAATCTAAAGAAGAATTTCCCATTATCTTTTGGGATGACCAAGCAGAACTTTGCATGTCATTCCAAGTCCTTAAAATTGTACCGACTCATCGTACTTGAGTGTTGTATGGGTTAGAATTACAGAAGGGCATAGCACTTGTGTTGTGTAGGTTAAAGCCTCCAGAAAATGGACAACATGCCCTGTTACACCGACTAGACTCCTTTAAGTGGATTCAGTGTTTCCTCGGGGGACAACAGCAGGCACACCTGAAGCCATAAAACCCATTTTTGGCCTCTCATTCTGTCCCTTTAGAAAAAGTAAGGCGAATAGCAAAAGCTTGGTAATAGTGAAAATGTATGTTTTGAAAGGGAACAATATGCAGATCCTTTTTGAAAGATATTTAACTCGAACATGTTTTTCCTTGTTATATTTCTATGATGCATTTTTTGAACGATTGATTGTTTCAGTGTCGTGCCTCCTCTTGTTTTCCCCCTGGCTGTCTCCGGCACACACGCCGCTGCTCACTCTGAGCGGGACGGCTTTTGAACATCGAGTACAGTCTGCATATTTTTCACATTCCCCTCTTGAGGGGTCTCAACCTCAGCTCCCACCACACACACACACACACGTTCACACAAACTACTGGTGTTTCTCACCCCTGAGCTGCAGGGGTTTGTGGCCTCCGTGGCAGCAGTCCAATGGTAGAGAGAGCCAGACTGCGTATGTCCGTTGTTCTGCCCTGACCCGGTACTGTGTATGCTTCTTACCCATGCTAACCTGCACCGTTCTCCCTCCCTTTCTTCCCTCCAGCAGTGGTGTTGGTGCGGGGAGCAGCAGCGGCAAAGATGACGGAGTATAAGCTGGTGGTAGTGGGGGCTGGAGGCGTGGGCAAGAGTGCACTCACCATCCAGCTCATCCAGAACCACTTTGTGGATGAATATGACCCGACCATAGAGGTATGACCCCCTTCTGCATGTTCTACACATTATTCTCATCGGAGACGTGTTGGGGTAGGAAGGTAAACAATGGTTAATTATATTGTGGTAGTGTGTCTGCTGGTGCTCTCTCTCCACTGGGAGAGAGGGGTGGGGGGGCCGTTATACAGATATTTGATTCCAGACTTTTTCAAGGGGAAGTCATAAGCAAATGTCTGTCAGTTTTTACAAGAAATATGTGGTGTGCCCATTTGTAATTCTTACATTTGCGTGAAAACAACACACAAGAGGAGAGGCAAGCCAGTGAGAATGTTTTCTCCTCTCTTCTTCCTTCACTCCATCCCTCTCTTTCTCACCACGCCTGCCTGTGGTCAGACAATGTCCTTTTTGTGCGTTGGCATTCCTGGCCCCTGTGCTCTAACAAACAAAGGGACAGCCCTCCATGTTTTAGCGGCTGCATGTCCGAAGGCTAAACATTGGCTCCGATCCCCCAGCTCCTCTGAGCTCTTATCTGTGCATTTAAGCCCGGGTGCAGACTGGGAATTGATAACAGATTCCAGGTGGTGCACATCCCATCAACATCACATCTCTGTGCGTTCTATTTATGGACATGCTGCTCAGCCCTCGGTGGCGAAGGATGCAACCACCTTTGTGACCCCTTCAAATTCCACCGGCGTTCCTTACAGATTGTTCACCCGTAGATTTGTAGCAGCTTTCCCGTTTTCTGACCGTCTCCCCCTTTTGCCCGCAGGACTCGTACAGGAAGCAGGTGGTGATTGACGGGGAGACCTGCCTGCTGGACATCCTGGACACTGCCGGTCAGGAGGAGTACAGCGCCATGAGGGATCAGTACATGCGGACAGGGGAGGGTTTCCTCTGCGTCTTCGCCATCAACAACACCAAGTCATTTGAGGACATTCACCAGTACAGGTGTGTGTATAGCAGTGGGGCCGCGCACCACCGTGGTGGGAACCCCGAAACTGTGTCAATGACACGGAGCATCGTTGGGGCGGACGACCGAATCCAAGTGATTGCTGTTTACTTCTCTTCTACGCTTCTGTGTATTTGTATGTTCCGCGTGTGTTGCGGGGGACTCCCATACGGCCCCCCGGACAGAGAGGGGTGTGTGTTTACGTACGTGTTGCCAGCTCGCTGCAGTGGTTTGGTGATGTCATGCTGTAGCGTTTAAATCGGCTGAAGAAAGCTTAGCCCCCAACTGGAAGATTACAGCACGATGCCAATGAAATCGATGCTGACTCAATTAGGGGAGCGGAGAGAGGTAGCACTTTCAAGGACGGGGAAGGAGAACGGGGGGGGGGGGGGGGGCAGGGAGGAGGATTCAGCTGTAGATGACAGTGTTCTCTATCTTTGCCACATTTTGTCTTTCTCATCACATTAGCCACCCACTTGGCTGCGCGTTAACTTTGCCACCTCTTCTCCAGGTTTGCAGGTTGTTTGTCTTTTTGGGACTTTCCTACACACACAGACGCACACGGTTTTCTTTTTTTACCTGCAGCCATCGCGGTCCAGCCTTTTTGAGCCTCACTGTACTCATTGTGTAACTTGAAAAATGGATCTTTTGTCCGCTGCTTGAATAGTCCCGTTAGAGCTGTCGACTTATTTTATTATCTGTGGTGTATTTTACCGTTCAAGGCGTTTCTACCAAACCTCTGCTCTGCTGCTGACACCACACTGGATTTTTTATTTATTTATTACAAATCAGTCAACACAGAATATAAAGTATGTTGGTGTTTGCTGTCATTTAGTTAGATTTAGAAATAGCTGCCTCTGCTGAACACCGTTGGCAGTGTTGACTGCAGGGCCGCTGCAGTGGATGCATCCTGCTGCACTGTGGCTCAGGGAGAAAAAGGGCCGGTCTGATAGATTGATCTGACCCTCTCAGTCAGTTCCCTCCTGGCTGCTGGCCGTTTGGTGCTGGCTGCTGTGGTGATGAGGTAATGCTGTATGCTCGTTGTCAATCCCTCTCCCTCCCCCCTTCAGCAGTGCAGCACAGCAAAGTACCACCGGCGGGCTCTGGCTGCTCCTCAGGGTCCTAGAGCTCTCTGGGTGGCTTTCTTTCCAGCGGTGGAGCCGCTGTTGTTTATGAAGCAGGGAGGATCCCTGGACCTCAACTGCAGTGCACGGATTAGGGATAATCAGGAACATTTATTACCCAGACATACAAGGAATTTGACTTGGCATTTGGTGCATAACATCAGACAGTAAGGCACTAGACAACATACATGACAACATAGTGCAAGAACAGCATAGTGCAAGAGGCATTTAAATTGAAAATAAAAGTTGGGTGCACCAGCGAGCAGAAAGTGGCAAGTGCATGTGGAGTGTGAAGGGAGTGACCGGTGGGATGTCAGTCGGTGGGGGACCTGGGCTCTGTTGATGAGCCCGACTGCCGATGGGAAGAAACTATTTGTGTGGCGAGAGGTCTTAGTCCTGATGGACCTCTGCCTCCTGCCAGATGGAAGGGGCACAAACAAACAAAGTTTTTGTCTGGGGTGAGAGGGGTCGGCTACAATCTTTTTAGCTCGCTTCGGGCAGCCTGCCCTTGTCCTTGGCTGTGTGGCTGCAGCGTACCAGACGGTGTTGGAGGAGCAGAGGATGGACTCAATGATGGCCGTAAAAAAGTGCACCATCATCGTCTTTGGCAGGTTGAATTTATTCAGCTGCCTCATGAAGAACAGCCTCTGCTGAGCCTTGGTGATGGAGCTGATGTTCAGCTCCCACTTGAGGTCCTGGGTGATGATGGAGCCCAGGAAACCGATAGAGTCCACAGCGGTGACGGGGGGGGGGGGGGGGGGGACTTCCTGAAATCCACAAGCATCTCTACTGTCTTTAGAGCGTTGAGCTCCAGGTTGTTCTGGCTGCACCACGACACCAGATGGTCAGACTCCCACCTGTAGGCGGACTCATCCCCACCAGAGATCACTCCAATGAGGGTGGTGTCATCCGCAAACTTTAGGAGCTTGACGGACTGGTGGCTGGAGGTGCAGCTGTTGGTGTACAGGGAGACGAGCAGAGGGGAGAGAACGCAGCCTTGAGACATGTTTCCCCAGCGTCACATACTGCAAAATGTTTCCAAATGAATGCCAACTGTGGAAATTCTATTGTGCAATTCACAGAGAACAGATCAAACGCGTGAAAGACTCTGACGATGTTCCCATGGTGCTCGTGGGAAACAAATGCGACCTCCCGGCACGCACGGTGGACACGAGGCAAGCCCAGGAACTCGCCCGGTCTTATGGCATCCCTTACATCGAGACCTCTGCCAAAACCCGACAGGTAGGTCATGAGCAAGAAGCACACGCCCACAATACCTGCCTACGGTGTCGGCCCTCCGACTGGCAGACAGGCGCCTAAAGAGACACACGGTTCACTGATTGATGTTTTTAAGATTCTTTTCTTTCTTTTTTTTAGTCACCAGCCACCAAAATCCTACTTTCTTGTTCTCCTTGTCCTAGTTCAAAACCTTTGTTAGATACGTCATCTAAGTAGTCACAGATATCTATCTTCACAACCCTGCTGTAAGGGAGGAGTAGGCAGAGGGCTTTTCAGGGGTCTATCAAAATTCCGATTCTACGTAAATTTGAACTCCTGTCCTATGTATGGGATCTAGTGAATGATCCGCAGTATTATGCCATTTGCGCTGCTGGAAACGCTTTATGATGCCGCATGCGGTGACTCGTAGCCAGGTGGCCTTGGCAGGCTGCATAAAGACACGTCGCTGCACAGCTCCCACTGTCTCTGACTCACTGTCACACACTATGGAGGAACATGCAGTCTCTCGCATTCATCATTTAACCGGAAGAGCGCGTTAAGAACTGACTGACTTCTTTTCAGTCCCAATGATTTCTTTTGATTAACGGCGTCTGAAATGTCCATGTTGTCATGGCGATGTCACCAGGCCTCTCAATGCTAAAGACACCTGAGAGGTTCAAGGTCTATTCACAGGGGGTTTATGCCGTGCGCTCACATTTAAAATTGACCCTTGCCTGTGTTCAGATGTCTGTGCAACCTTTTGCTGTGTGTTTACAGGGAGTAGAGGACGCCTTCTACACACTGGTCAGAGAGATCAGACAGCATAAGCTGAGGAAGCTGAACCCACCCGATGAGAGCGGTCAGGACTGTATGAGCTGTCGCTGTGTGGTCTCGTGATGCAGGTGAGACATATCTTTTTTTTTTTTACGGTTATCACGCAATATGGGAAGTCCAGTTCGACTTCTCATTATGACCAAGAATAGTTGTGAAACCTCAGTTTCACTTTTCACTGTGTAACCGTCTTCCCCAAAAACGCCACCAAGATGCCACTAATATCCGCGTCCCTTTTTTGTCTCCCCTCTGTCCACAGCGGACTGTTGCATGTTGAGGAGAAATGCTACTGCGCGTAGTGGCAGCATGGACTTACTGATAGAAAGTTAAAACAACGCAATGATGAAATATAAACTTTTTCAAAAAGGATTGCAGCAAAAGCTCTCAAGGGAACCACCAGACCTGACTGAACCGTGGCCCTTCATGGAAAGGAGGATTTGGACCGTTGCCTTTTGTGGCTATCTGAGCGGGTCCGGTCCCTCCTTTTGGTTTCCACGTGTCGCCCTGAGAGCGACGCCACTAATGACTCTTTGTCCACTCCGGCGTGGTCTCCCTGGATGGCTCCACAAGTTTCCTGCTAACTTATTTTTTTTCAGTCTCAACACTGGTCTTAAAGGGGGTGTCTCTGACCTCCTTCCACCTTGAAAGCCTAACCCCCCCACCCCCTCCATTCCCCGCTGCCGCCTGCCCACTGGAAGGACCGACTGACTACAATAGAAAGGACTAGAACATGGATGCCCCTCCCCTTGTCCCCCCATCGCCCTCCACCTGCCCTTTGTGTTCACCCCCCAATGCCTGCGTGGAGCATATCAGTCATTGTGCTGGATACGGGTTGGAGGCTGACATGGAACTGACTATACTTTGTTGTTTGACCGGTTGTACAAAGGCCTAGAGTTTGTTTTTTTGGGATATGACAAGTTTTGTTTGTGATTGCAGAATCTAAAAGCCACAGAGCAATATGTGAGTGAGGGCGTTCATTACAGGTGGGACTGGGCGTGACACATAGAATTTGTTAATATAAAGATGGATGAATTCCCAGAATGCAGCTGCCTTCTTTTCTTTCAAATGTTTTCTTTGCTACAGCAAACGTTGTCTTTCTGTAATAGTAATCACTAATGTACGTAAGTTCTGGTGCAATAGGATTATTTACTGTGGATACTTTGGTTCGGGTGGGTTTATATCTGTTGAGGGTTGCATGTGGAAATAGGAGAAACCCCCTGCACAGTCACACAACGACCGCTTACAGTTTTACACGAAATGACAACCAGGGGACTTTTCTTGCATTTCATTTCGGTAAGTGTATGCTGTCCAACTCGTATTTACTACATGGTGATAACGGCTATTTTTAGATGGCAAGAATCCGTCCTAGTGGATGACAAGGCTCAGGAATCCAGAGTGCAAGAAAGCGTCACCATTCAACAGTCCTGGAAACCCGAGTTCACAATGTCACCAAATAGAGTTTTAACGCACACGGTCCTGCCTCAGACTTACACTTATGCAGTTTTTTTTTTCCCCCTCACACCGTTCTATCCTCAAACCGCTCCTCCTTTCTCTGCCTCCTCAGTTCTCCAATAGAACAATAGTAGTTCAGGTGCTACTCATGTCAGAATCATATTTACTGTAAGTGCGGGACTATTGCGTGTAATAGGTGATGGATATTGGGTTGTGGGAGTGCGTCGCTCTGTTAAATTCATACTAGCTTTTGCCACCGAGAACTGCATTAATTTGCCGCCTACGTGGGAAAAGACTGCTCCGGTTTTACTTATAAATGGACCTTTACATCTTAGCTAGTTTGTACCTCGTGTCTGCAGCGAGATCTACCTGAGACGAATGTGTTCTGCTGGCTGCATTGTTCTGTTTGTTTGATTACGTGTGAAAAACAAACAAAAAAAAGAAAATATTGAAGTGGGTTAGGGTTTAGCGCGTTATGCGCTGTATAGAATTTTAAAGGAAAGGCAAGTCCCTTAAAACACTACACTGATTTTAGAGTGTGGGGGGGGGGGGGGGGGGGTCTGTAATGGCATGTGCGTTTGAATGTGAGTCTGTGACTGAAAGCCAACCCACTTAAGAGCCCAGTATATGCCAAGTTGTCTTGCTTAAAACATTGGAACATGTGTGACTTTTAAGTCACGGTTATACGTCACGTATGATTATGTTTAGAGTTCCAGGCACTACAAGCAGGTTTTTAGCGACAGACCACAGAGAAATCCCACGCTTCCTCCACAAAAGACGTAACCTGTTATTTTGCCTTCGTCTCCTGTCACCGAAACAAAACAAAAGTTTTTCTCACCTAAACGATTTTGTACAGTTGAAGTTCCCTCATAACATGGCTTAAAGTAATATGGTCAGTCTTGTTAGTGTGGATGTTGTAGAGTGTTTTTTTTTTTTTTTTTTTAAATCAGTCAAGTGTTCATGTCTCTGCTGGGAGGAAGGATATGAACTGTGAATGTGTGTTTGAAAGAAGCCTGTTTGTTTAACTTACAATAGTATAATAATGCAGGAGTGGATCCTTGGTCACACTTTTGGCTGTGTTGTTTCTAACCTTTATTTTTCACCCATTGTGCTCATATATATAAAAAAAAAAAGGTGTGGCGTTTGTAACATGTAATTACAGTCATAATAGTATGCTTGTCATCTCCCTGTCAATCATAAAGAAAAAACGTTCATTCACAATAACGCATAGATTTCGATAAATCTTTGTATTCAAGTCCCTGTTTCATTAGCCGTCTTCATCATATTGCAACAGGCATTCTCCAGCCAGCAGACAATGCGTGCACCTGTCAGACCTAGAGAGCATGACGGAGACCGCACGGACCGGAGGGACCTTTGCACAAGGACAAAGTGGCTCAAGGGCTTTGTTTCGCCCTCGCAAACTGTCGTTGGAGGTGTGGAAGGAATAACAACTGTTTTAGCTATTTAAGATGTATTTACTCTTTGAAAATGTGGCAAATGTATTGCGGCGACAGGAATAAAGATGTCAAAAGGAAACCGGTCTTTGGTCAATGAGGTTACTCTCAAATGTAAGATTTGCTGCCATCTGCAGGTTTCTTTATGCATCATATTTGAGAGTTAAAAAAAATCAAGGGACAGAATTTGGTTACATTAAATTGTTAAGATTATTATTAATGTTGTGTGGTTGAACTCAGCTGAAATATGTGCGTGTTCTTTGCAAATACAGTACTGAATAATCTCTGTTTGAATGGGAGGATCACAATGTGATACTGTGTGGTTTACTTTATGGGGCCCAGCTGGGATCAATGTTCAAAGTACTGTCTTAAAATGTGTTTACACAGGAGTTTTGCAATCAGCTGGACCATTTGTACAAAAGTTTTAGGCCCCACAGGTAAACAGGGCAGAGCTTTTATTTATTAAAAGTTAACGAAGTACCCAATAAGGTACGGTAATGATCCCTTCACAGGCAAACTTTGTTATACAAGAGAAGGGGGTAAAATCAGCTTGACTTCCTTGATCCTGATGCAAAACAATACAGTTTCACTGACAACAACCAATCACTGCAGTCTCAATCACAATGATTATTAATAATCCTTTTTAATGTTTATTGAGTAACTGCCTTGCTATGGCTTTTTATGGCAGGTGATTTGCATATTCGTGAGGTTGTTCTTTTCACTGGCTTTCAAGTGTCATAAAAGCTGGGCGGTTACCCATAAACCCGAGAACCACACAACTGGAATTGGTGATCGAAAAGATACACGGAAAGTACATTTTCATTTCGGTTTAAGCGTAATCATGCCGTACTTTGAGAATGCGATTAGGAAAATGCTCCCTACGGTAAGAATAATTATCAACAATTGGACCAATAATTTGTATTCCCAAAATCAATCAAGTTGTATGAATAGAATCCATGTGTATTCTGTTCAGTGTTTGTTTTTGTGTTGAAGAAATATCGCCGCAAACATGTGGCCCATGACATGTATGTTGCAGTGGTCCACTTCCAAAGCCTTGTGCCGATGATGGGCAGACATGGTAAGAAGTGAAATAACAGCTAACAATATCTTCCTTACCGTTCGACCAGAGAAAAATTAAACAACAAGCTTTAGATACCACCGTCAGTCGTCTATTTCTTTCAGTTTACAACGACGGAACCACAAAAAACTTGATGAGTCTAACCGGAACCATTCCTGTCCTGTTTGAAGGTAACAATGACTTTGCGTTTTTTACGATTGAATCAAATGCCGACTGATGTGTATTCTGTAAACAGTTCATTATAAAAAAAAATTAATGTATTTATAATATATAGAGAATATATAGATAAATCACCATTTTCTCTGTTCATACATACAAGACGAGACCTACAACATTCCTGTATGCCTTTGGATTGAGGCAAGCTACCCTCAAACTGCTCCCATCTGCTATGTCACACCCACTAGTGACATGATGGTCCTCAGTGGAAAGTACATCTCCAGCAATGGTGAAGTCATGCTGCCTTACCTGGAGGACTGGAAGAAAGTGAGAATTTAAATGATATCTCGTGCTCTTTCCCTCGTCTGTCTGTAAAGAGACACAGACAATGGCCCTGACGTGTACGGAACGCAGCGCCTCCGAGCTTTACATGTTCACGCGTGATCTCCTTTCTCCTGTCAGGGCGAATGTGACCTCGTCAGCTTACTGCAGGTGATGGTTGTTACGTTCGCAGACTCCCCCCCTGTATGCATGCAGCCTCATCCAGAGCCCGAGGAAGCTCCTTGTGAGTTACTAGTCTCTGTGTTGTTTTAAAAACAACACGTATGTGCCCTGGTTACAAGTTGCTGCAAATAAAATGCATAGGCCACACCCCATTCAGTTCCTGTAAACATGTTCACGAGTTTGTTGTAACAACTTTCTAAAATGAAAATTGTGTTTTATAGGTTGGCTACAGTTCCACAGACAAGCAGAGGTTCTTCCAAAGACAGATGGAAGTTTGTATATGAATTTAGCTGGTGAAGATGGTCTACCTTTCCAGCAAGAAAATGAAACCAACTGTTAGTTCTGTGCAATTTGAAAGTTAATCTGAACAGTTTGTGTGTGTGTCAGATGGTATCCATTGATCATATTATGGTTAATGCATTGATCATTTCAGATAAATAACAGCATGCTTAATTTGTTTCAAATCATTTAGACTATAAATGTCAAGCAGCAGAAAATATATTGATCTAGTTTGGTATGAATGTATTAGACTTTTTTTCCAATATGCATTTTATTTTAACAAAGTTACTATGACATTTGAATGATTTTCTGTCTAAAGACTGACATGCTTTACAAGCATCTCATAAAACGGTGCCTTATCTGTACCCTTGTGCATTTACTATGTTCTTATCTACACATATTTTGGACTTTGGAGTGAGAAAGTCAGTTATTTAAATAATACAGCCATGCAGCCCAATTAATCCGATTTTTTTGTTTATTTAATTTTGACAGTGAATCTATCTGATAACTCTTCGGTTGATTTGAAAAACTATTTCTCAGTTACTGTTTTTAAAAATGTTGTGACTTCTTTTGTCAAACGTTTCATCTGCCGAGCCATTGTGAATAAAGTTATGGTGTGAAACACCTTCAATAGAATATATTTGTTTTGCATAATTGCTTGGTACACTGCGTCCTTTGTCCTTATGGTTCGCGAAAGGAAAGTCACCTAACTACACCGGAACAGCTCGTCTACTACTGACGTCACATGCAGACCGGAAGTAGTCAGGTGGAATGCCGGAAATTTGTTTTGTTGACTATCGGTTACTTATTTTCTACCCCTTTTCTGGAACTACTAACTACTAACTTACGTTGGTTTGTTTTTTGTAATATTTTTGGACTAGATTTTAGCGCGTTGACAGAAGAGTCGTCGTGTTGGAGTGGAGGGCTCCGTATAGACACCGAACGATTGTTGTCGGGTCCCGGGCTGGGCTAACTTTAGCCTAGCATTCCGTGAAGTCCTGCTAACCAGCCTTAGCGTTTGTTAGCTGTCAGTCTAGCTGCGTCAAACGTCAGCCATTAACTCACCTTGCTCACTAACAGGAACGGTAACAAACACAAGTGCAAACACCATGGCAGTCGTGAACGAAGGTGCCCTAAAGAAAATGCTGAAGGTAGGTGTTACGGTGTCTAGCTGACTAACAGTAGCCCGCTGGCTAGCTAACTTAATGTTACCGATACCACACACTGGAACCGTCCGCAGGTTAACATTTCCTGGAAGGTTTAATGGCCGGACGGCATTTTGTCTTTATTTAAGTAAGTTAGTAAGATGCTTTCATAAGAATGAATGTTTAACTGAGACCCTTTTCCACAAATACTCAATCTTAGCTTGTAACGTTACCTCTTACCGTATAGCACAGGCACCTAAACAAGCTGACGTCATTAAAACATTATAAACATGTTGAGTTTTATGATTTATATATTTCCCACCTCAACAAATACCCCTTTGTTGTTCGTCATGTTGTTGAATATGCTCTCTTATAAATACATGCAGTAATCTACATTTTATTGAATATCTTGTACTATTAATAATATATCTTGTGTTTCTTTCAAAAAAAAAATGTATGCAGTTCTGGGATAATCAGCCTTTTTTGATTAAGTAGAGCGTTATTGATGTTCATAATTTACGTTTCGTTTACAGATTAAATGTAAGCATTATGTTTACGTCAGTTGATCACACAGTTGATGGCCTTATGATGGGTTTCACACAAACTTCACAGATGTCATCAAATTGTGTACAGGACCAGAATGAAATTGTATAACCCAGATTTAAGTGTGTTCTCACAGCTTTTAGCAGACAACATCCCACTGGCTTTTCTTCACAGGGCCCGTTTGTTTTAGCATTACCTTTTAGGGTATCTGTGTAACCCATAAATACATAGAAGCAGTATTGGACCCAATGAGCCAGCACGGAGAATGGATCTTTACTAACGTAATTTTTTTCCTGTTAAACTTTTGTTGTCATTGTCCAGCAGTACAAATACAGAGATCTGACTGTCCGTGAGATAACCAACGTCATCCTCCAGTACAAGGACTTGAAGCCACTCATGGATGCTTATGGTAAATGATACTCATATCCTGTTTTATAGAGGTATTGTTTGCTAACTAATGACATATAACCAAATTGTTTGCTTGTTGACATGGCCTTGTTGAATTTCAGTGTTCAATGATGGCTCCACAAGAGACCTGATGAGCCTGACGGGAACGGTCCCAGTGAGCTACAGAGGTAAAAATATGTTTTCTCTATAATAAAAAACAGAAAACGTAATGTATAGTTTCTAAGTAGAAAATGAAAGACTGGGGAATAACAAGTTGACGGTCAGTTTCTGTTTGGTTTTGCTTCTTTGCTCATCGAATCATTCTCTAGTGTAGCTTGCTCTATTTATCTTCCACTCTTTAAAAGTTAAACTGTCATCCCTGCCTCAACCAGAGTATGATTGAGACCTGCTGTTCTGGCATCATGGCTTCAATTGCATTCAGGAGACTTTTGATAAGACATCTCATTGTGAGCATCCACCCAGTTTGGGTTTGGGATTACTAACACATTATCTTACTTGATATCAAGACACAATTTTAGCCTTTAAAAGGTACATTTCAACAGCACATGCTCATTCTGATGTTTGCTCCATGTAGAGGTCCAAATTGCACTTGAAAACAAAATAAAGACTTTGAGAAAGTGTTCTTCGAGTGTAGAGTGGCGTGATGGCAATGTTGAGATTAATACAAAAAAAAAAAAGATACAAACGTTATAACGTGGCGTTTGTTTTTCCTGAAGGCAATGTCTACAACATTCCTGTGTGCCTCTGGTTGCTGGACACGTATCCCTACAACCCGCCCATATGTTTTGTCAAACCTACCAGTGCAATGATGATCAAAACTGGCAAGCACATCGACGCCAACGGCAAGATCTACCTGCCTTATCTCCATGAGTGGAAGCATGTAAGTGTGAGGTCTCGAGTCACTTTGTAACTGCAGACTGTTTTCCGAGGAGCGTGAAATGTTGAAAATGCAAAAACATAGAAATATGGAGCTATACATGTCCACTGTTTGCATAATGCTGTAATAGAGGATTTGAGGCGTCACTGCAGCAGCGACATACAACACTATTATAAGGCTAAGTGGAGCTTCCTGGGAAAATTTGAAACGTGTGTACCAGTTAGTGAGCACTAAACGGCACAGTTATATCGGCCATAAATGTACCTTTGGCTCCAGATTTTCATGTTGATCTTTTGAAGAGGCATTTTGCATTTGTTGTCTTGCTCGATGAAGACATGCGCTTCCCTGTATGTCTTACAGCCTCAGTCAGACCTGTATGGTCTAATTCAGGTGATGATTGTGGTTTTTGGAGAAGAGCCTCCTGTGTTTTCTCGCCCCACCACACAAGCCCCCTATCAAGCGTTCCAAGCTGCCGGACCCCCTAACCGTGAGTGACATCCATTTTTGTTGGGTTGCACGGCAATCTCAGTGGACATGGCACCGACCAATACAGCATAAGGGCAGGCTGGACCACAGGCGTTAAATATTTCTACTTGCACCATATCGCTTTGTAAGAAAACACACTTGAACGCCTCCTAGGACACTGAAAGTTGTTGCTGATGGGCCAACAATTTATATGAATGATGGTCCTCTAATCTCACAGCTTTTCACCATGTACTGCCAAATGAGGCACCACAATGGTGATTGAGCCTACGGTTTGTTCATGAAATCATGGCAATAACATCATTTTTTGCATTATTATAAATGGACCATATTCACACAAAATGAACCACACAATTATTGTGATGGAAGAGGTACCCATATTAGTTTCCCATTCTGAAAACCTATGACATGTGAGCTTCGAATCATGTCAGGAAAAAGCTTTTTTATACTCGGTTATAGTTTGAGCTGGTTTCACATTGTAATGTCACAGATCTTTTGCTGAGACAATATACTAAAGATGTTTCCCATTATTGGAAACTTCTATTATTGGTGCTGATGCCTGAATACAGCACGATGGTTCAAGTGATGCATTTACTTCCTTACACACTAGATGGAGCTCAGACACCACGACAGCGGCCCATAGAATATTGAATTGTTCTGATTGATTCTGATTGTTTTTCCATCTCTCTACCTCAGCTTCCTATATGCCTGGCATGCCTGCAGTCTCCCCCTACGGCTCAACTCCGAACCCAGGGTACTATATTTGCCAAGCAGTTCTCAAATCTCTCCCCGTAATAATAACTCATCCGTGTCGTTCTTCCTGACAAACCTCTCCTGGCATTTCAATTTTCTCACTGAATACCAAACAGAAGCCCTCTTATTAGTGAAACACTTTGCAACGGGCTCAGTTACGTTTACCCCTAAAAGTTGAGGTTAAAATTGAAAATAGGAACAATTGAAATATTTAATTTTAACCATAAATCTATTTGCAGAGGCTACCCAGGATACCAATACCCAGGGGGCAACTCTTACCCGGCCCCTGGTGGACCTGCACACTACCCCACCCAGCCTCCAGTATCCACGGCTGGTAAGTATCACATTTAGTAAAGACGGTGATTTACTTTTCTGTCATGGTTCAATGTTTTAAGTTTAGCATTTGGCACTAAGCACTAAAGATACAGATGAATATGTCCACTCTAACCGTTATCTTCTGCACTCTTCAGTTTCCATTACCTATTTTGGGTTTTGATTTAATACTGAATGAACCTCTGACAAGACTACACTTTCTCCTTGCTGCTGCCCTTATTTAACGTTGCGATAGGTTGTTTAGTATTTTTACTCAAACCCTCTCGCCCTCTATGTGACTTGGGAGGTGCTGAACCACCAGTGAAAGGTCGTTAGTGTAACTAGAGTGGTGCGCATTAAAGGCCAAAGGGTATGGTGCATCAGGAGGGAAAGGCACAGCCTACACCCTAGGCACAGTTTTATATTTAGGACGGCACACAAAGACAGACCTACGATCCGGAGACCCATCTGCCGCCCCAAAATCAGCTAACCGCGCGACTCCCGTGTAGCCGTGTACCATGTTTAGTGAAGGAGGAGGACTGGGTTTGCATGTACGCTGCTCAGGTCTCAAGGCACAATCGACTCTGACATTTATTGTGCTGACTCCAACCTTCACATGAGGTGGTCTCGACCTATGAGGACAGACTCATCGGTGCCTTTACTCTCACATAACCTCGTATCTATCAGCTTTCGAAGCTTTGGTTTGTGATTAATAAAATAAAAAGACAGTCTGGGTGGGCTGCTTTCGGGGGAGCTGTGGTGAGGATGTAGGTTGCCCTGGTGGTCTAGAGCTCGTTGAGGGGGGGATGGGCTCAGGACTGCGCCATTGTCATTGAAAGCGTCAGTAAAGACCTCTTGAGCTTGTTCGCAGGGTTGAGGTCATTCGTGGTGGTGTGGGGGGGCTTTGGGCTTTTTGTTGGTCTGAGAACTCTAGACACAAAGCCGGGTCACTTAGCGAGAGCTGGTGTTGCACTTTCTCACAGCGCCTTGCTAAACTTGTATTTCGACTCTTCAACCACATGCATGTCAGTGCTCACAAATGTCTTACTCCGTTTGTGACCATAGCGGCATGAGTTTAGCAGCAGAAACCCATGTATGCCGCTTACTCATCCAGACTGTTAGTAGTTGTACTGAAAACATCCCAGTTTGTACAGCGCGAGCATCTCTAAAGTTATTCCTTAAGTAATCACAAAAGCAGATAATCAATACTAACTTCGAGAACACTATATATACACTGCACTAGCTATATAAGTTAGGTATGGGTCTTGATTTTTGAATTTCCAAATAGTCATTTAAGATTTAAATAATGGAATAGTTAATGTGACTTACCTTGGGGGGAAAAACTACTACACTGTGTTTTGCTTGTTTGCTGTCCAACGTCACTCCTCAACTTCTTCTCCTGAAGGTCCGAACAGAGATGGCACCATTGGCGAGGACACCATCCGCGCATCCCTGATATCAGCTGTGAGTGACAAGCTTCGCTGGAGGATGAAGGAGGAGATGGACAGAGCTCAGGCAGAGCTGGACGCCCTGAAGCGGACCGAGGAGGATCTGAAGAAGGGACACCAGAAGCTGGAGGAGATGGTCTCCAGACTGGACCAAGAAGTGGTGAGGAGTCCTCTTCTTGCACTTATTTGTTTATTTAAAAGGATCCCCATTAGCTGACGCTGAGACGATAGCTAGTCTTCCTGGGGGCCAAAAAAAAAAAAACCCATAAAAGAACAGTAATCACAATTACTCACATATATCATATATAAATACACACAAAAGACAATAAAAAGCAACAATTCTGAAAGTACTGATTAAAGTAATAAAAAATAATGCAAAACACCAGGACATATGATACAACCTCGCTCAACCATTCCAGACGATGTTATTTGTTACTTACATTTGTGTTAATGGATATGTTTGTGACGGTGGTGTTTCCGTCAGACCGAGGTCGACAGGAACATCGAGCTGCTGAAGAGAAAGGACGAGGAGCTGAGCGAGGCCTTGGAGAAGATGGAGAACCAGTCGGAGAACAACGACATTGACGACGTCATCGTGCCCACTGCTCCGCTCTACAAGCAGATCCTGAACCTGTACGCTGAAGAGAACGCCATAGAGGACACGATCTTTTACCTCGGAGAAGCCCTTCGCAGGGGGGTAATAGACCTGGAGGTGTTCCTTAAGGTAACCACGCCAACGCAACTACATCTTAATGTCTCTCCCATCTGGGTCCACACTATTGGGTGTAGGTCACACGTATTTTGGCGGTGGTCAGTGCTCGACGAAAATGTCCTTGAGGCGTAAGGAGCATCAACGACTCTTCTTCTCTTTTGTTCCAGCACGTCCGCCTCCTGTCCAGGAAGCAGTTCCAGCTCCGGGCCCTCATGCAGAAAGCCCGCAAGACTGCCGGTCTGAGTGACCTCTACTGACCCGCACTGACTATAAAGGAAAACTACATATTTTCACTCTCTTACTCTCTCCTACCTTCTCCCTCCTCTTCTGTTTTATTCCCCCTTTTTTAAATGTCCTCTTGCAACTCTTCTGGTTTTAATCTCGGTAAAAATGTGTTTGTGTAAGATAGCAATCTGACCAACAACAACAACAGAGAATGTTTAAAAACACACATCATGTACAACTGTGCTGTCCTGTGTTGGCACCGCTCTGATAAGACTTCATTTGTATTTTGATCATTAGTCGCTGCCCCTTTTTGCTCCTTTTCCTCAAGAAAGGGGGGGGGGGGGGGGGTGAGGTGGGAGCCTATTGGCGTAGAGTGAGTCTGTGTGTTGACCTGTGTATGTTGCGCTGCATGGGGAGCCAGCAGGTTTTTACACAGTCAATCGGCTGGCAAGCACACATAGTCGGGGGCTGGTAGAGAGCCCCATATGTCCAGTCGTCTCTCAATGGAAAGGTTAGGCTCTGAAATGAAAACCAGGGCAACCTTTTCAGGAAGGACACTGGGTTCAGCTTTAGGATTTATTTCTGCATGAAGTCTGGTTCATGTTCAGGAGCGATCGGAGTCAAAGGGATCACTTTTCATACAGTAGAGGTGATGAACATTGGAACGGTTTTTCTTCGTCTTTTTAATGGGGTACATTTTAAGCCCCCTTCGATCACACTATGTTTTCAGTTTCCGTGTCTCTTGCTGATCAGGTCTGACTGCATTAACCCGTCAATCATGCACAGTGGTTCTTTTACTCTGTACAGGATCTCTGTTGGAGATGAAGGAAAGTCTTGACAGGCTTTAAAAGATGACTTTACTCATGTTTCCCCTGTTCTGTCCACTTATTCTCAGTCCTGTCCAGGGGGTTTGGTTTCCAGTAAAATAAGGAAATAGTTGTGAATATAGCCAGCACATTTGAAGGTACACAAAATAAGGTATTGTACTAATCAAAAGTTGATGTAAAGTTTTCAAACATGTCATTTAAATTCACCTTTTACTAAATGCACTTTGAATTGTATAATGTTTTTTTCCTCGTTTCCAATTCAACCGTAGATCACCTGTTCTTTTTATATCTGTAGATTTATGTAAATCAGTACAAATAAAAGACAACGGATTTGATTCATCTGATTTTCTTTGATCAATATTGTTTATATATTTCAAATTATCTTGAAAAGCCCAACAAAACCGTATATTCTAACAGTGTTGAACAAACCAAACCACGGGGTCAACCTACGTGTGAACTTGCTATAATCTAATATCTCACAGGAGCATAAATTTTTCTTAATACTGCTTATTTGTAAGCACACATAGCAGCCGTTATGTTCACCGTGTCACATATTGAACCTATGATTAGTTTGATCTCCTGCATAAAACCCGCAGTCGGCTTCACACAAACATCTGCATGTCAAACCGAAGGAAAAAAAACCCCAAACACTTATCGTGATCCTGGCAGATTTATTGGATGTAACAGCAATAAAAAAAAAAAAAAAAAACTACCCAGCTGCCACGACAGATTCAGTTCCTCAGGGAGTTTGCCGATTATTAGACTTGTAACAGTAATACATAAATAGATCTCAACAGTATTAACAACTATAAATAACATTATTTTCTCTTGATTAACTCGTTCCCAGAGTTAGTTGCAGTAAAATAAATACAAATCTCACGAGGTTGTTTAGAGTACACTAACAAACAAGTCCCAACGATTATGACATTCATAACGTAACCTTGGCTGTAGCAGAGTACTGGTTCTCTTTGCGGAGTCAAATTATTTTACGTTTCAGATGCAAGAGGTCGTGTTTAATTGTGTCATTACACTTGTGTTACTAGCTTGAACGTAAAACAGTCTGAAGAATTGCCTTTGTTGTCAACTGATGAAGAGACTTTGGTTCTTTCAGGATGTGAGGCCCCGCTCACTGTGACTAGCCAGACATGAAGGCCTCCTCACAGGGGACAGAACAACTCCATTATACCTCCAATAAACAGAACACGAGAAAAGTGGAGAAAAACAGAATAAATATAAACTACCAACACGGAGTGTACAGAAGAAACAGCCACAGTGTACATTTACCAGACAGAACACAGAATGTAAACGCTCAAACTGAAAAGGCCTTTTTATGTGGACGACACAACACAAGGGACACCTCCTTCCATCAGACAGGCTGAAGGTGGTAGTTAGATTCAGTCATGGGGAGAAGAGGACAGGAGGAGTGTGGCAGCAAAGGGACACCTATATGTGGACAGTTTTAGCTACAAACACGCAGAGGTTTCACTCGACTGCTGAAGATTCAAAGGAACGCTCTTCACAGGACGAGCTCCTTCTGGACGCCCCACAGGGTGTCGGCGCTGCTCATCAGCTGCTTCTCCTCGTCGGGCTTCAGCGTCATGTGGATCACATCCGTCAGGCCGCTGTTGCCCAGGACACTGGGGACGCTGAGGAAGACCTCGTCCTTCACGCCGTGCATGCCCTGATGGAGGGAAGGAAGCACGGGCAAAGGTCAGGGGGGAGGGAAGACACGCAACGAGTCTTTGATGAAAGGTATCGCTGAGGAATTTTTTGCAAGTTGTATTAAACGTCCTCACCTGGACCAGCGTGGACACTGGGTGCACTTTATGCAGGTTCTTCAGGATGCTTTCCACCAGGTCGGCCACAGACATACCGATGGCCCAGGAAGTGTAGCCCTTCAGCCTGATCACCTCGTAGGCCCTGCAGTGCACACGCAGCATAAGAATACATTGAAAAGAAAAAGAAAAGTCAGTTTTGGTATTTAACTCCACTCTTCGCACCCAATCAGAGAAGTGTGAAATTGACGCCTGCATATTTGTTTGCCTTATGGCAGGAGTTGACAGTTGTCCGTCCCCCATCTTTGCTGCGCTGTTCTCGATCTGTGCAGGGTGATTAATAATGAACCTGTGTCTTCGATGGCTGACCACCAAAACATTCAAATGGGTAGCGCGGTTTGAGTTTGTCAGTGCAATTTCCTATATGAGTTTGAAATGAAGAGGACGAACATCAAGGTCTTCTCCCCCCCCCCCCATACACTTAATAACGTCAAACATTAATTAAATAAAAAAGCCACCATGTGAACTAAGGCTGCTCTAGTGGCCATGACGATGTGGTATCAGGCCCCTTTGCTGATCTTGGTTCTGTTTAGACGTCCATTCACCAATCGCCTTTGTCCCTCCATCTTTTATTGTACACAGTTATTTTGCAGAGATCTTTGATAAGCCCTCCTTTGTGTCGTAAACGGCTGACTATCTCTGCAAGATAAGTCGGGTCGCCGGACGGGGAAATATTGCTACGATAGCAAAGTTCAACAAGTGTAGCAACGTTTATTGGGTTGCATGGATAAAGTTGCCCGTTTACGGTGAACGCGCCTTTCAAAAGCGTTTTATGTTGCCCGCCGCTTCATGAATGCAGACGTGGGTGCAAAAGGTGAGCCCACGGGCACAGCGCCACAGTATCACGTGACAGCGCACAGCCATTGTGTTTGAAGCCAGGCGCTGTGAGCGCGGCACCGGCCGCTGGCCATTTGGCCCAAAGCCCGGTGCAAATCGCTCACCAGGCATCGCAATTGTGCTTTTGGAATTTTTGGGGGTGTGGCCAAAAGTAGTCAACGGTCCCCGAAACAAGTTTCCACCCGTTTCTGTGTTTGACAGACACGTGCATGACGAGAGTCTAGGAAAGAACGTGGTTTGCAGAGTGGGCTGGAGAAAGAGAGGGAGGGTTTCTGGTGTTTCACTCACCCGTCGACCACCTCCTTATGCACGGCCTTCCAGTTCTCGCTGTCGCCCTCGGCCCCCATCTGCGGGTTGAGGCCCTGCAGAGAAACTCCGGCGACATTCACGCCGCTCCACACGGGCACTGTGAGAGAGACAGCAGACACATAAATGGATGAAAAAAAAGAATTGTCGTGACCCCCCCCCCCCCAACTCTAAACGCGGGGGAATAAAACACGTAGTTCAGGTTGATGTGCGGTTTGGTCTGTAGTCAGAGACTACGTACCACTGGAGTCCCCGTGCTCGCCGATGATCCAGCCGTGGCAGCTGGAAGGGTGGATGTTGAGCTTCTCTCCCATCAGGTGGCGGAAGCGGGCCGAGTCCAGGTTGGTGCCGGAGCCGATGACGCGGTGACGGGGGAAGCCGCTCAGCTTCCACGCCACGTACGTCAGGATGTCCACTGGAGGGTCAAGAAAATGATGAGCACCAACAATCTGCGACCGTTTGAAGCCGCACCTCCTCGCCACATTTCCTTCTAACCTGGGTTGGAGACCACCAGGATGATGCAGTTGGGGCTGTGCTTGACGATGTTGGGGATGATGAACTTGAAGATGTTGACGTTGCGCTGCACCAGGTTGAGGCGGCTCTCGCCCTCCTGTTGGCGGGCGCCGGCCGTCACCACCACCACTTTGGAGTTGGCCGTCACACTGTAGTCTGACACATTGACAGAAGGACAGACGTTGTCATGGCGCTCCGGGATGTGAAAAAAAAAAAGGAAAGAAGAAAAACCAAGCTCTTCCAGGTTGCACATTCTCACCTTTGTCTGCTACGATCTTGTGCGTCTTGAGGAAAAGGGATCCGTGCTGCAGGTCCATGATCTCGCCTTTCAACTTGTCCTCCATCACGTCAACAAGGGCCAGCTCGTCACACAAGTCCTGAATTTGCGCATAGAATTACTTGTAAAACAGCATTGCAGAGCCGGATTCCACAAGGCAGCAGAAGTCTTTCTAAATTCAGAGACCTTTTATTTTTTCTTCTCAATTTGTATTACTCCATTCATCATTTAAGAGTTTATTCAAACCTCCTTACACCTCGATACTGTAATCACTGCACATTCACACACATCCCTCAGCTCGTTCACTCACCTTGAGCAGCACGCTGATGGCACAGGCCATGCCGACCATGCCGACACCCACCACCGTCACTTTGTTTGCGCTGCCAACGGGCTCCTCCTTCATCACGTGGCTGATCAGCTTCTCCTTGGTAGACATCTGAGGGAGAGAGCAAAAGAGAAGGGAAGAAGTTTAACAGGAGTATAACATTTATTTTTATAGGGAGAGGCGGGTCAGTGGGCGGTGAATCAGAGCGGCAGTAACGTAGTGATGTCCTACCGACAGGGAGATGTGTTGCTATTAATAGGCCCACACAAGGACGTACTTGACATGGCTGCTTTCTCCGACAGGAAACCACGGAGGCAAACTGAGGTATTCCCTTTTCAGCTCAGTCACAAAACATGAACGGTGCTCTTCTCATTTTCCTCAAACATACCCCCTGAGCTCCAGTTGGGTAAATCATCCCCAGCTCTCGTGTTCACTTCCATAAATGGTATGCGGAAATCCTCGTTTCCAAAGCAGGACTCTGGGTCGCCATGGCAACCCCTTCCTGGGAAAGTAGTACTGCTGGCCGCCTCTGCGCAGCATTCCCATCGCCTTCTGAGTCACACACACTACTTCACGTTTCCTGTTTGGGTGAGCGTGTGCGAGTGCTCACGCTTGCAGGGTTTTACATCATCAGCATGACGCAGCACGTTGGAGAGTACGTGACAGGATTAAAAACGGTGGAACGCTTTCCCTGTGTGGATATCTAAAATCAATCCGTGGTGAGCTTGCACACAATAGTCGCCTGGACAGCCTCCAGCATGCCAGGCCTCAACCCCAGAGGTCTGCTGGGTTTGTGTTTTATAACAGGACCCTTTGTTAGCCTGAAGTAAAAGGATTACTGTACGTCAAAACCAACCAGACGCATTAGTATTGTAGAAAGACTAAATGAGGATTACAAAAACAGATTATTTGGTAGATGAAAGAGCTCAATGTTGTATTGTAGGCACCAGTTATTGGCTGCACTAGCACTCTCACTACGATCCGCAACCTCAATGGGCCGCCAAATGAGTCCATTTCATGGGCCATATTTATGGGTCAGAAGGCCTTGTTGATGCTGGTCGTCAAGGTCAACAGAGGTCACCACGAACCACCCGATGCAACTAGAAACAAGTTCAAACCGCCTGCACTTTAGGGCTGTTACATTAACTTATAATTTTTTTTTTTTTTTTTAAATATCGGTGATATATTTATTTTCTTTAATTTACGTGTGTCCCCATTATAAGTTAAGCAATAAAAAAAAGGAATATCGTTGAATTAATATATATTTTAATAATAATAATAATAATAATAATAATAATAATTTCAACGACATTCCTTCACGCCATTCATTCAACTGCGACAAGTAGGCTCGGACGTTTCCCCGGTGAGACTCCAGCCGGTTACTTCTGCCACACACACACACACACACCCACACACAATAAACTCCTTTATTACACAAACGGAATGAAACACGCGTAACCGGAAAGCGGGCCGGTCGTAAACTGGCTCATTTCGATCAACACTATAAACACTTGCGATACATCGAGCAGCGACATGGCGCGTTCGGTGTCCTCTTTCCGGCGGCGGAGGGGGGGCATCGTTGTATGAGCCACCCCTCCCCTCCCCATAACACCACTCTCACCGATAAGCGGTTAAATTAACCCAAAGAGACGGGTTCCTGCAGGCGGCCGCAGAGTGAAACACCGAGTCGGGTTATTTGCTGTTGGTAATCAGGGGTCTTCCTACCTTAAGGCTTTCTGGCGTGCAGGTGGAGCAGGAGGAAAAAAAGGAGCTTGAACGCGGTGCTGCTTCCCCGGAGAAGTGGTGCAGCGGTGGGGGTGTGCGCCTGTATTTAAGGGCAGCCTCCTCCCCCCTCCCCCTCGGTGCACGTTACGTGCGCGCATGTCAACGAGGGCGGGCGGGTTGTGTCGCGCATGTCTTTTGTCACGTCCGAGGCAGGATGCTGCAGCGCAACAGCCTGCAACCCTGTGTGTGACGTCACGTCGGTACTACTCGTTTCCTCTTTTTGGATGAAACAACTTCGTGTTTTACTTTCTCGACAGGGAAGAAGCCGTGACGTCACGTTGGGAATGAGGGGAACTGCTTTATCGAGTGGGAATGTGTCCTCGGCTGTAAAGGACGGCAGACCACCCGGATGTACTTTATGACGTGGTTTTAAACAAACGCCCCTCCCGTTTTATAACCGCGATTACGCAACTGTTACTCACCCAAAACGTGACTTACGTGCGGTGGGGGCTCCCCTTGGAGTTTTGGGACTCACGTGAATTGTGTGATGTAATTTGTGTGATGTAATTTGATGTGTGATGTCATTTATGTACACAAAATACGTGTTACTTTAATTAACTCTGTGTTCGAAGAATCGGCAGGAAAGTGTAGTTTTGCGGTTGATGTAATGTGGGAGAACCGAACAGGAAATTGGCATTGTGGAAAAGTGGAAATGTACCGGCATGTCTTTGATGTGAGCCGGCCCTACGTCATCACGCTACAACGTCTGCAGCGTCCCAGCGCCCTCTGCCGTCTGGTTCAAGGTACAACAAGAGGGAGAAACCACAAAAACTTTTAACACCAAGACATCTGCTCTACTTGTCTGAGGAGTGTTCTTAGTCTGATAGAGCTGATTTGAGTTACAACACGACATTTCCATTGTTCATTGTTCTGGTGAAATATTTGCCCTGCTAGGGGACAAAAAGATTTGGTCCACTCATTTCCTTATGAGTAACCTACATCGCCTGCTGTCCAAATGCGCATAAAACCAAATGAATGACAAATATGTCCGTTTATGATACGATGGTATTATTAGTCACGGTCGCTCCCTCCGCTCTATTGTTACGTGAGGATTTCACATCCTGCCATGTAATCTCTTTTCAGTGTTTCAGCAACCTGCTGGCTTAACTTTAGACAACCAATCTAATCAGCTGTCATGTGAGGTTGACATTTTGCAGTTGGGTGGGTATCTTTTTGTGTTACTGCAACGGCACACTGCATAAACTGACAAAGGTGGAGGCATTTGTAAAATCAGTCACAGGCAACGTGAGACAACTATATAATAATACAAATTGAGACAATGGGTAGAACCCACATAAGGGTCAGGGCCGATACGCCCAGTTGGGTGACTAGAAGGTCAAACCCAGCTGCTCTCTCGTTGGACCCTCACGATAACAGCAAGGTGGTGCGCTGGTGGTGCAGGGTGTCAGGCGGTCAGAAATCAACTATACAGTAAAAACATCATGATTTGATGGTGTGTACACCATAAAAACGAGATGTACACATTCTGTATACGCAAGATAATGGATTGTGTGACTTAATGGACCGTCTCTCTGAGTTTTCTGTGCAAAACAGATCCGACGGTCTAATAAATGACATCACTGTTGAATGTGTTACGTCCCCCTTTCTGGTCGAGGGACAACTTGAGACGAACACACGACAACCAAACAATGTAAAAAAGTCAGCATTAGTAAAATTATTTATTTAGGTACATTCAAACATAGATTCTCAATCAACGTGGTCAATCCAAAGAAATATAAAACAACGTTACAAAACTAGGCCTGGCTTACTCCTTCCCCTAAACGCAGAACAAATCGGCTTTACATGCTTCTCCAAACATTTCTTCACCAAGACAACAAACTCAGAGGTTGCACCAATAATCCTAATGCATCTCGCTTAAAGTCCCCCCAACAGAAAACGTTAAAACAGCGTAAACAGGCAAAGAACAAAAAAGCTGAGAGCGAACTCCTCAGGCT
The DNA here is from genome assembly GCF_964276395.1 of Gasterosteus aculeatus. NCBI lineage: Eukaryota > Metazoa > Chordata > Actinopteri > Perciformes > Gasterosteidae > Gasterosteus > Gasterosteus aculeatus. Next base: position 11,989,785 of record NC_135698.1, read on the forward strand.
TCTTTTATGCTTGGTCCCACTCTGCTGATTGGCCGGTTTAAAATCTGTGGGAACTAAGGAGAAGCATGACTGGCCTGCAAAGGTGGAAACCAATCGCTATAATGGCACCCGAGGAGAAAACAAGGGAGGGAGACAGAAAGAAGGGCAGGAGGGGACAAAGCATGTGCACAGACGCCTTCCCCCGGCCTGACACGGAGCAACGTGACCAGAGACAAAGAAGCGTCTCTGCAATCAGAGCAACGCAGCTGGAGAGTTTTCTTTTTCGAGAAGAAAGCAACACAATACAATTCTGGAAGCTTCATAACCGTTATATGGAACGAGTCGAGCGTTATCCACGTGTGTGCATCAACAAAAGGCCAAAAATGTCAGGTCGAAGAAAACGTCCAGCAATCAAGTCAAAATATTAAAAAATGTAGGTCATGGGAAAAAAAAAAAGTGAAAAAATGTTTGCGTGAAAAATGGCATGTTAAAAATATTTCCCTCCGCATGAAATGCCTTTGCAACGCAGGCAGTTCCCCAACAGGAGGTGCTGTCATACAGGCAGCAGATCAACCTCCAGGCTCTCCTGCACTCAGACCACATTACCACATGGACCGTATTAACACCCACGGTTACATTGTTTGTGCAGACGGGAGATTGAGCATCCACGGTTAAAACAATATACCACCGCTGCACTGAATCAAAGGTGTGGTACATTTTAGGTCCCCTGACTCGTCTTTAGTTAAAACACCTGTTACCTGACTTGAGGAATGGGGAAAACTTCATTGAATATGTCTGACTATGAAACTTCCCTGGAGAGCGGTGATCTTACATTAGATTTGTGTGAAATCATTCTTCATCTCCCGTTGTTAAATGTCTTCAGTTTGCCTTCAGCGGTGTGCTTAAAATTTCCCCCAGACTCTAAGCAACTTCTCTCCTTTTCTACTGAATTACTTGTCTTTTTCTCCATCTTTCCCCAACTCTTCCAATGTCCTCTGGAGCGTGCGCCAATATAATCCCACCTACCCCCCCAAGTGGAATAAAGAAACAGTAGTTTGTCATGTTCGCTTCCCTTCTCACACCGCAGGGTCAGTTGAAGGCACGCTGTTATTGCGCAGGGCATTAGGACCGAGGCGTATCTGCAGAAGGGGGATATCCTACCTGGTGCCCTGCTATGTAATGGAGAAGAATCTAATCACCTCGCCACAGCCTCCTCCTCCTCCTCTTCCACACTGTTCGGAAAAAGAGCTGGAACAAGGCCACATCAATCATAAGGAGGATTTCCCAGGGAGCGAGATCCCTCTCACAGCTCCTTCAGAGCAACATCCAGCACACTGACGCCACCCTGCCTCACCTCAGACGGACACGTCCCGAAACACAAGCATTTAAATCCACAACGCCGTGTTTTTCTCTGTACCAATTTGTCCTTCCTTGTCTTTCAAAATGAATCAAACACTTTACCTCCTCTTTCATCCCACAAACACTTTCGTATCCCCTCTCCCTTCTTCACTGCTCCCAGCCCTCCCACATTTAGCTTTTCTTGGCATCCAGTTTCACTCCAGTTTCACTCCATGCACACCTTCTGTCTGCGATTGATAACATCCCCGATGGAGCTCCTTTATTAGCCACCCACAGGCAGATTAACCAAAGCAATAATACACCAATCAACAGCAATTATGCCGAGATAAACCATGGGAGAGCTCTGCTGGGTGCTGGAAATGATGTGGCAGTTGCAGAGTGATTGGGGGTGTTTTAGTGCAGAATTAAAGGTTGTTTGTCTGTGCAAACATTTACGTGTTCTACAAGTAAATTGAATTGAGTGTACTTTGTTTTGCCCGCAGTCATAATCCCTTCATAGGGCATGTTATTATAAGAAGATTGGAAATCTTTATTTGGAGCTAATTAAGTCATGATCAGGCAGGTTGTATTCTCATCGGTGTCTGGTATCAAAGTCATTATTGAAAGTAGAAGCATGAGTGTAGCAAACCAGCAGAACGAGTGCAGGTTTGGAATCAATATCGTGGCATCATTGCTCACTGAGTAGAATGGTATTGTTGAAGGGATCCCTTCCCACATCATTATAGCATATTAAAGCACTTCAGTTACAATGTGGGCACTTGTTTTGGGACCTTGATGCCTGAACAGCAGCCTGGTATTGTTTTAGATCAGCTAAATGATGATGAAAACGAGTGGAAGCTTAGATATGTGTTTACTGCCTGCAGGCATTCACACGCCGGCCAAGTCTGATTTTGACAACAGCTGTGCTGATTTAACCTCCCCTCCCCCCCTATGCATTTCTTTTGCACTCACAAGCATGCATTCACACAAGTGCAAATACACAACAGCATGTGCGCCTGGAATATGTACATGCTTGCACGGCCACGGAAAAACACAAGCTACTTTGTAAAGGCCGAGCAACGACCCTGAACTCTGTTTACCGCAGTGTAACTGGGAAAGCCACCAATATTTAGATTCCCGATTTGCTTCATAGCAGCATACTTTCCAAATTGTGTTCGCAGATGCATCAGATTAGTGCTCCGCTATTGGCGTCAGAAACGTGATCCAACGCTCATACCAAAGTAGACCACTGATCATACTTTTTTTAAAATTGATTTGGGCTCTTTTAGGACTCAGCGCGGCAGATTGTGATTTAATTCTTGCAATTCCAGGCAAAAGGCTGCGCTTTAATTCTGGAAATTGGCACCGAAATGCCCCTGGACGCTCGGCGGGTGGAGGAAGTAGATTTCATGTATTTCTCCTCCAACCTTGAGGTGCCTCAGCCAACGACCTCCAAGACCTAATCCTAAAACAGAAAATGAAGCAGGCATTTACTAATTCTCATCTCGTGCATGAAATTAAATACATTTCCCTTTTTCCTTGAGCTGTCCCAGCTCTAATTATTTCAAAGGATTTACGACAGGGTCACTGTTATGTGTTTAAAGACACTGCCTTGTAGCCTCGCATTCTTTACCGTGTCACCGGGGAAGCTGCGAGGAGCTTCTGTCTCCCAGTTCAGTGACCTTAACCCCTTTGATTGATATGGGCAGGGAGGTGTGCGTGTGAAGGCATGGTCTACCCGGGGTGTGTGTGCGCGTGTGTGTGTGCACATGGGTGCATGCATGTCTGTGTGCTAGAAGGGGGTAAGGTTAATTGAAGTTGTTAGAGTGAAAACGATTCCCTCGGGAGGAGGGAGGGGGCACAGCAGGTGGTGGAGGCGGTGGGTGGGTTCAGCAGCGGGTGACGGAGAGATATCATCAGAGAGGGATGCTGTGGAGGGGGCAAATCAAAGGGGGGGGGTGAGGGTCAAAGGGGTTGCTCTTCACCCCCGCTGCTCAGAGGCTGTGAAACATGGGGATGAAGATGAAAATGATTCACCTAAAGGTCAGGCGTGTCTCTCCTCGCCTACATTTGACCCCCGTCACCCATCCCTGTTTTTGTCTCTGATCCTCGTGGCCCCCCCCCTGCTTGTTTAACTCGCTGCTAGATGTGGACTAATTACCAGTTCTCTTCAAACTACGTCTAGTGGATTCGCATCGTAACCTTTGGTAAACCAATCTGCGTGCTCCGCCCCTCTTCTCCCCGTCTCACACCTCCCTCCGTGGCTCGCTCCGTCCTTCTGTCCCCTCCTGTGGCCTTTCCCCTCTCCTCCCATACTGGCCTTCATTTCACAGATGACAGGTTGGCTCACTGTAATCCAACAGATGCTGGGGCGAGGAGGCCTGACCAACGGTTTTAAGTTCAATCGGCTTTTATTGCTCTCCGGAGGAACTCCGCGCAACCCCATGCCGGCCTGAAATTTCAGAGAGCAGGAAAGAGAATGAGAGGAAAACCCCACAATGTGTGTACATGCATCTGAGTGTGAGTGTGTGTGTGAGTGTGTGTGTGTTGAATAAGACAGCGGGGGTTGATGGGGAAAAAGGGGTGACAGTCATTACCCCCTGTGCCTGGTGTGGTGCCAAACCGCGACGTTAATCAAATAGTTTCATCTGTGTTTTTTTGAGTGTGCGTGTGTGTGTGTGTGTGTGTGTGTGTGTGTGTGCGAGGAGGAGCCCGGCATCAGCGGGGATGGAGATGTCGCTGGTAATGCATCTGCCAGTGTTTCTGGTCCCCGACAACTTGAGCCACCCCTGCATCGCCGGCGTCTGTCGCCTCCTTCTCGTCCTCTATCCATCTCCCTCTCGTCACCCCCCCCCCCCCCGTCCCTCCCTCTGTTCCCCAACCTCAACCTCCCTCCATTCCTCCCTCTGAGACAAAGACAAAAGCCACCGCGAGTTACTACCAGTATGACTTTGCAGCGCTTGTTTAAATGGCAAGATGCTATTTTGATGTTTTTGTCATGTGAGCTGTACCTCTAGAGTCTCCCTAAATGTCGCTTTACAAATGATTATCGCCAAAAATGTTTACCTTTAGTGGCGAACACATTGTTGAATTCTTATCTGCATTAATATATTCTAAAGACAGAGTAGCCATTATAAAGCGTGGTCATTATGGAGGCAATTCTATGCATCATTCATATTCCTGTGACAGCTATAATGCAATTTAAAAAGTGAGTAGTAATTCAAGTTCTTTTAGTCCATGCGGTTTTATTCTTTTATTTTATTTTACTTAGTCAAATGTGGTAAATGAGATGCCCAATAGCAGAATAGCCAACTTCCAGAAGCCATCAGTCATTTGATAAGCGGGTATCTCAGTTTATCTGATGATAAATGGGGTTGCGGTGCTCTCAGTAGAGCCTGGGGCCACTTGAACTCTGCAGCCTGAGCTGCATGCAATTAAAGCCATTTAAGACCCTAGAAACCCGTTACTGCTGCTAACACAAATAGGTTTAGTGACCTTGTCCGCGATGGTATTGTTCAAACGGGAGATTGATATCATACAAGTGCACTTGCGATGTAAGACATGCACAAATATGAATATATCTTTTTGTATGTTTTGTATTTCATTGTAATTCAGGTGTCTCATATGGAGCTTGGAGAAGAGGTTATGATGCACTGCAGCACAGAGGGGTACACAATCAGCCTCTAGCTCTTGGGAAAATATATTTCTTTATTATCCTTTCAGCAATTACAAGACAGGTTTAATGTCCCCATGGAACATTCTTTGGATATCTTCAAATGAAGCGTCTCGTATCTTCTGACGTACTTGCTTCTCCAATCAGCCTCTCTCAAAGTGATGTGAGGAGATTCTTCCTCTAGCTTAGAAATGGAAAGATTGTTCTACGGCTCTTTTTATGACATGCGTGAGCTCACATGTACGGCTAGAGGGACACTAGACTTTATGCATAACAATGTACAAGATACCCGATGTGCCATATGTTTATTAGACTATCGGATCATGCAGCTTGTGCTGCGAATGACATTGCCGGAAGTGGATTTCAAATTGGCCAGCGAGGGAAGCGTGCTTTAGTGTGTGTGAGTCATTTTCAAGGGTACGCAGGCAGTTTATGACAGGGAAAGGTCACCTGTGTAGTCGGCCCACAAGCATCTTGCTCTTAATACAGGCGAAATGGGTGTTTGCAAATAGTCTTTTACGAAAGGCTGTTTGTCTGTTGTCAGGTCACAGTGTGTAAGAAACTATAGATAGTATAGTTCGTTAGGAGATTAACTGCCGCTTGACTGGGAAAAGTGTAAAGAAACAATAATATATATACATATATCATAATAAATTAAATTGAAATTGAAACTATAAGAAATGTACATGTCACTTGAACAATAAACACCTGCTGACTGATTGTGTGTTTAGTGTTTGAAATGCTTGGTAAGAATGTACTCCAAAATATACTGCTGTTTATTTCCACGGAAACTTACACGCTGTGTTCACAGAGGTGGGACTCTTTCATTCTGGTACTTTGATTATGTTGTGTTTCTCTAAACTCAAACTGATAATGAGCCAGAAGACAACAGGGACCATGCACACTGAATCAGTGATAAGTGAATTTATTACAGCTAAATGGAGTTGTTTTAGTCCTTCACCCCATGCTGCCATTAAATGTCCCTGTGATTAGTGAGGCACACGCAGCCAACCTAATTATCCAACGCCACAGCCAAACCCTTCGCATGATTACAACAGTTTTCTTCTTATACTGCAATTATGTTCTTTGCAACGGCGGACGCTATAATTAAAGAGGAAATGCTTGCTTTCCGTGTGCGTCTGCGTGTCTTTGTGTATCTGTTCAGGTATCTACAGTACGCGCATGGAAACATGCACTTGCTGTGTTTTTTTCAAGCCAATCGCATTAGTTGCAGCTCCTCTGCAACTATTTCTGTTCTGTAAGAGCTTAATTGTAAAACAAGAAAAGAAGTTGTTATCAGGGCGAGTAGAGGTGATGATTTGCAGTGCGGATCCTGGATGCAAAAAACAGAGAATTCCCTCTTCACAGCATATTCAGCCGCTTACAGTGCTGATCAGGGCTGCAGCACCACGCAGGAGAAACAGAGCTAAACTGGGTCACATGGATGTGGTTGTGATTCAGTAGAGAGAGGTGAGATTGCGAGACAGTGTGAGAAAATCCAAGAAATACTCATTTCTCCGCCAGCATCTTGCTGATGGTTTTATTTAACATGACAAGTGTAGAGGAGCAATCATTGTTATAAGAGCATTACGGATGTCCCCACGAGGGAGTCTGGGGATTTCGGCAAAGGGGATTGAGTGAATTAATATGCATTTTCCTTACCAGGAGGGGGCAGTGCAGCTGCAGCGGTGCGCCAAACAAATCCTTGTGCTTTGTGAGGGAGAGGCTCACTCCCTCTGGTGAGTATTCCCTCCACATCTTCACTCGCTGGCACGCCTGTGTACAACCAGCCCAGTGCGGTGACATTTGGAATGAACACCGGCCCGCCATTGTTCATCGCTACACGACGTGTTGGCGTGTGATTCTGTACTCATTCACGTACAGAAGTGTCCAGGACTCAGGTGCACCACACGCCCAAAGTCCTCTGGCACGGCCTAGATGATGATGTGGTTTGATTGCATGAAACAACACGACACCCTGCTTCTCTGCGAGCGGGGGCCACCCTTCCTTTTGTTAAGCCCAGAAGCCACATGTTTGTCGGGTACATGGCTCCTCTCAGACTTACATGCACAGAACCTCCAAGGCGAGGGATGGAAATGAAAACGCCTCGCTGTTCGTTGTCTGTGGATCTCACACGGACACATTGTATAGCCGAACATGGAAAGAGTGGCCTTGTCCTATTGTTTCCCCTGTTGGCCTTGGGTGCGCCCCTTCCGCAGTCCGACCCTCTCCGAGGGAGCCTTTTTGTTCGCGTTGGGAGGGGAAGCTGTCTGTGTCACGAGATCACCTCGATCGGAGAATGCTTTTCATTTTCGATGCCCCCTTTTTCTTACACGACCTCGTTTGGCTCAACGGGTGACTCACGCGCGTCAGGCGGAGTTCTAGCCATTTGAAAATCCAGCTTCGCTGCCCTTTTATTTATCTCTCACCCCAGCAGTTTTCTAAATGTTTGTAGATGAACACTAATCGTCTCCTGGCTATGTGGATGACACGCCAATTAATCAAGCGCACCGTTCTGGCCGACCCAGCAACGGCGAACAGCTTCTAGCACGCGGCTGGCTGGCAATAACCAGTTTGTACAACCCCCGAAGGGCTGTGAGGCCACCGCTGCATGTGTTTGTGTGCACGGCAGTTGTTTCCTGGGTGGAAACATTTTAATACTACCAGTTTGTCAGTTCGGGTGTCTGCTCGTTGGGGGTTGTGTACAGTGTGTGCAATCCTTTAGTGTAACATAATGTGTTCATTGCCCCCCCGTTGAGTCGGTCAGACTCTGTCGTGAAGCTGCTAATGATACAGCGGCGTGGTGGAGATATTACGCAACCTCCGAAGGTTATTGGACCCTCGCCACACATCAAGTGCGTTCCACTTTTTTAGTAAACCTAAAAAAAATGTTTTTATTTCTCTGGGGCACACCTTTTCTTTCATCACATCTCTCATCCAACAGTAAACAGAAAAATGAACTCAATAGTATTTGTGATCTAGGAGGTCTTTCACTGTACACAATATCCCATGATGTGCAGACACTATTCGTATTCACATCCTATTCGAGCCTGCAGTAGCAGGCGATCGCAATCCGGTGGATGGTAAATGTGTGTTATCTAACAGGGCTCTTTGATAATTCTTGCCTTGCTGCCCATCCAAAAGACGAGGTGCTCTGAATTGTGTTTATCCAGTTGAATGAGTATTACAGTGTGGTGGTTGTTTGGCCACATGCAAAAATGCACTTAGACACGTGTTCACATGCACACGCTCAAACACAAACTAGCAAGTCTTTTCATTTCATTCATTTTCATTCCTTTTTTTCAAGGGGAAAAGGGAGAGAGGAATGCAGGCGGTGGAGGAGTGGAGAAGGATTGATGGGAAGCAGGGAGGTACAAGAAAGGTGATTAAAAACTCCAGCTACAGATGTTTCTGGAACACTTCAAAGTGGTGAGCGTGCCAGTGCCAGCGCCGGGCATGATGCATTATTGAGACGGTGCCCACCTGGCACCTGGCACTGACATCACATGCCCGCTCCACCTGGCAGCATGCAGTCACGTGGGTCACACTGTGGGTCACACCTCCCCACACGAATCAGGCTCCCGGTGTGATTTGTGGAAAGTGGAAATAACACACACACGGTCAACACGGACCTCAAAGGCACTAAACTGGGGCGTGTGCAGCCGGTTAACTCTGTGAATGAAGAGTGAGGACACGGGCAGACGTTCTGGCGAAGGCATTGTGATGTTTCGATTTGGTTTCTAGCTACATCATTTATGCCTTAAAAAGAATCGCATTTCCTGCAATGTTTACGTAATTGTATTTCAGGTTGTGGAAAGATGGATGGAAATCTGACTGCGCACTACAATAATTTAATTCCCCCATGCAATAAATTATTGAAATGCAATGATGATAATTCAGTGGAGTATTAAGAGGAAATCCTCAGAATCGTTCTGGAAGGTCTTTGGCTTTGAAGTAGCCTACGGTTTGTGTTGATGCAATTCCTTCCACTTAATATTTCAGAAGCCCCCTCAACCTTATATAAAGAATGCTTAGAGGT